>NC_046659.1:103678751-103707574 GCF_010883055.1 Belonocnema kinseyi
GAGTTACTGCTACTTCATTACGTGGCGCTGCTCCTCAATATTTATCGAGGAACAGTCCTACATCTTAGAGGGCGCTGCTCCTCGAATGTCGTTTCAGTGTAGGTGCATGATTCCTCCTACTGTTCTTCTTTCTTCTAACTATGAAACATGTGGACTTGAGGAACTTCCATTTATTTGAATCGCTTCCCATATGAATGCGAACCGGATATTCGAACTTCGGAAATACGCTTTTCCTGCTAATAAATCAATTAAGATGTGAGTCGAAAGGAATATGAATGAATTTATGCCAAGACAAGAACAAATTGTATTATCAACAGCCGATGGTGACGTCTTTGCTATTTTGGAGACTTATAATGTTTCCGGCAGGGTTACCGCATTGACCCGAAAGGAGATCAAGGAAACTCCAGTAGGTGCCCGCCGAAATATCATGGGCAATTATAGAGTAGATAATCTTAATCCTCATGCAAACAATCCTGAACACCATTAGCTTGAAAAAAGGTGAGCCTAACGTTGAAATAGAAATCTTGCATACAACTGGTAAAGTGAGAAGTAGAGGATGACGAATTTGGGGAATTGATCCCTTTTTCAGACGCACAGTTTTTTGACAGCGCAGAGCCTTGAAGGATCCTGACTAGAACTAACTAGTTGAGTAGCCTACCTCCAGAAGCGCTTCGTAAACCCAAGAGTTAGCAAGAAAAAGATAACCTGAAGTAAGTTATTTTGCTTATGGACGAACGCCCGGACGGACAGACATTATCTAAAAAAACTTGTTTTTCAGGTTTAAGGGATAGCAAGAAGTAAAGATCCTTTGAAAATCTGAATGGTCATGTGTCGGATGATTTTAACAAATATATCACTAATGACTTTGAAACACTAGGGCTAGCTAGGTCAAAAATTGCTCTAGACGTTTTTTATGTTTAAATGCCTGTTTTTTAGAAAAGTTCCAGATGTCGAAATTTTTACCTTAATTTTAAAGAATTCAGTGATTAGATTTTTATCCTGGAAACTGAATGTGCTGAAATGTAAATATCGTAGAAAGATTAGCTTGATGGTTATCATTCACGTCATGAGGACTATCGTATTTATTACACAATATATAATGAAGAACAAGAATATTTCTTAGTCACATTGCTAAATAAATCTATATAAGTATACTTATCAGTTTTCCCTCTGAGTGAAAAAGATGAAGATCGTTTATACTGTAGTCTTCACCGTGGAAATCATCATGAATTCTATTGGTGAATATAATAGTACAAAATATATCTAAATTTAAAAAATATTTTCAAGCTTTCTGAAAATAAGAAATCATAACGATATTTCTGAATTCTAACGCTATTTCTTTTTATTCAGCCTGGCGTTGATTCATTGATTTTTTTGAAAATCGTGTATAGATGGTTAACATCACTTTTTAAGCTCAGCTTCTTGCAAAGATGTTCTAACGAAACTTTGTATGAACAAATGCAATAACTGCTTTTAAAATATTTGGAGAAGCTACTAAAATCTTAGTGTCACAATGTTTATCAACACTATAATATCTTCGAATCTGATATTTATTAAACATCTATTTTAATTTACAAAAAGATTTTTCGGTTGCCTTTAACATATTAATGACTTTGGCCAAACCCAAATCATATTTTCTTAATAATTAATGTTTGAAGTCTGCACCTTGAATTCTTGTAAATATTCCCTGCAATTCCTGTAGCGGCAGTAGAGTTTCTTAGAATTATTTCTGGTTTCGAAAACAGTAGAAAATTTACATTTATATGCTCGGAAAGTAGAACCGAACGAGCACGCGTGCAGTAGCCAGGAGTGGGGATGACTTCTAGAAAACGCAACGTAAGAGAGAATGGATTCCGTTTAAATCTGGGCTAAGGTCGATTTTTTCTTGTTGCTCTAAAAAATTATTTGACCAGTACAATCGAGCAAGTTTGTCATCATAAATTAATATTAATTACTGTTGATTAGCAATGTTTTCTGTCATTTTATTATGCTTGAGACAAAAGGAAATGATTTCATATAACATATAAAGGTTGCATGTTCAAAAATGAGATATAAGCGAATCTATTATTTAAAATTGTTTATGACAATTACAATTGTCCCCGTTTAGTTCTGGATCATGATTATTTAATATCTTTATGTAATTTATTGACAAGATCAGTATAAAAAATTACTTATATACCGAAAATGCAGACAAAATAAGTTTCATCCATTAATTTGTTTAGCAAATGTAAGAAATTAGGGAATTTTATCAATGATTAAAATTTTCTTTTGGGCAGAATATATCGAACATTCTATGTGCTTAATAAAAAGGTTAATGAAAAATAAAATTATGCAAAACATGCTTTCAAACTTCATTATTTTATAATTACGAATTATTCGAATTATGTAAATAATTTTTATGAAAATTTACATTATCACAATTTGATTTTTTTATTCCACGCGTTTTTGAAAATTGTTAGTATAATTAACAATTATTTGCATTATGAAAAACAAGGCAGCAAGGAGTCTTTGCCAAAACATTTCAAGTTGATTCCGGAAAAAAGGCCTCTTCATGAAATAGTGTTTAAATTGTGCATTTGTGCATAAATATTGTTCAAGCAATTTATAAATAATATAATTTGAACTAATTGTAAGCGTACATTATAATCGACCATATTTGATGCAAAATCGATGGATATAAAATAGCCCATCATTTAAAATATATATATTTTTTCAAATAGTAATACAAAAGTTTATTTACGCTTACCTCCTGGAAATTATTTTTGTCATTCACCACATTGATTCATGGCATGTTTAAAAAATTTTGAAAATCCTTAAAGAAATGATATAACTGAAAGCAAGACATAAAAGTTTAAACTTTGTTGTTAAATAACAAACTATTGCTTAGTCAGAATGAAATATTGGTATTCCCTTATTATACCTTGAACAAATATTAATTCACTAATATTAATTAAATAGGTGATTAACTCTTAATCTTACTTTCGTAATAAATAAATAAACTAGCGTTGACTTGCGATTCGTTCAACCAGTTTCTTTCATCAAATTTAAATTTCTGATTCGTAATATCCAATTACCATTTACTTAATTTGTATTAATTCGATTTTCCACGCATACGCCAACTATTTTAAAAACGAATTATCTCTTCAAAATATGTTAAAGAAACAATAAAAAAGAAAAATGAGGATAGACAAATAATTTGTACTTTATTGACGCTTCATAGCATCTCTTATTAGAATGTTTGAACGATGGAACGCAATGTAATGATTAATCAGGTAAATCGAGGATTAAAATGGCAACAATATTGTGTAAAAGTCGGCACTACGAAGTGAAGAGTTCCTGCCTAGAGTTAGTTGATTCATTAATTTTAATCAGGGCCCTTCTTCAGATTGGCGAAAATACAGGATGTGGACCCAAAAAAACCTACGTAGTTTTCCTATTCACAAAGGATACAAAATCTTTACAGTACCTTAAAGAGTCTTGACAAGAACTTCTTAGTCAAATTGCCTGAACGTAAACTAGAGTAATCTAACATGATCCACCTTTCTATTTCATCTTCGCCAGGCGCACTATAATAACTCTTGTTCATTTTTCAAACAAAATAGAACAATCTTTATTTTTTTTAATAGTGTTAAAAGAAAAGAGTGAACATCATAATAAGGTATGAAAGAAATGAGACCAAGCTTTTCGATTAGTTACTTTATACACTTAAAACCTGATTAAAGAAATGCTCTTAAAAGTCCCTTAAAGGGCCTTGCAAATAGCGTACTAGTCCACTCATTTAATTAGGATCTGATCTAACTATTGACCTGTTTTAATACAAACATAGACAAATGGATCATTCTACATAGTGGGCTCATGAAATACCAGAATACTTAAAATAATCATCTTTTTTTGGTTCTAGAGTTCAGTTCGCAGTTCGATCTTTTCCCGGATAATGACCTCACTTCTGCAGTTCCTCGAGGTATGCCTTCTTCTTCTTCTAAAATAAATCATTCACCTGAGAGGTCTTCTTCTCCTACGGCACTTTCTCTTCGCGTCAGATCCAGGTCTCCTACTGAAGGGCTTCATCCTCCTTCTAGGTGCATGATCCCTCCTACTATTCTTCTTTCTTCTAACTATGCAACGTGTGGACTTGAAGAACTTCCATTTATTCGAATCGCTTCCCATATGAATGCGAACCGGATATTCGAACTTCGAAGATACACTTTTCCTGTTAATATACCAATTAGACTGCGAACAGGCAAGAATTTGTTTGTATCTATGCCAACCCAAGAACAAATTGTATTATCAACAGCAGATGGCGACGTATATGCTATATTAGAGACTTTTAATGTTCTTGCTGGAATGTATATACGTGATGGTGATAAAAGAAAACGGGCGAAAATGAACATGCATACCGGCAGGATTGTCGAATTGACCCAAAAAGAAATCGAGGAAACTCCAGTAGGATCCCGCCGCCATATCAGAGGGAATTATAAAGTATATAATATAAACCCTCTGCTAAAAAGTCCTGAAAAAAATTAATTTAAAAAAAATGTAAACTTAACATCTATTTTGGTCGAGATCTCACATATAACTGGTAATTGCATTTTAAACACAATGCTGTGACCATCGAGTTTGGAGACCTAACCATTTTATATTGATTAAATTTGTAATTTAATGTAATAATAGTAAAAGTGTGAGATCTGACGAGAGATGGAATTAAATTTGTATTTGTATTTGTTAAAAGTATATATTTATTTGTTATTTGTTATTACTTTTAGGCTAAGTCCTCAATCAAAGTGTCAATCTATCGGATATACTTAATCAAACACCTATAACTTGTCCCATATCCTAGCTAACTACTAAAAATGTGTTCTCTGTGGCACTGTACCAGGGATAGGTTTAAAGGAACAAAATATTTTCTTCATTTAATTAATTTTTCCATAATTGCAACATTCATAATTGAGGAAAGAAATCAAAGTCGGCTATAGTCTGTAAACAACCATCTCCATCATTATAACACATTCGCTCAATTAAATCGATGGTACACTTCCACCTCAACAACACCTGAATCAATTGTATAAATGTCCTGGATTCAGAAAATCAATCCGGATCAGCTACAACCTGTAAAAAAGTTACTGCTTCTCGAGAAAATTTTACTAGATTCTTTTAAACTTCGCATCGATCAAGAAGTCAGTTCAACTCAGGAAACTGAATGAAGTCTATGCATTCAATAGAGAGTCTGGGTAGCATCCTATTCAGTAGGATTACCAGTTTAACAAAATAAGTGCTCGGAGTTAGATGTAGCCTGTTAGTCGGAAAGCTGAGGCCGTTTTTTGCGAGTTATTGGATAACGATTCTGCCACTATTTTCCTGATTGTAGAGAATATACTGATCACGAAATGTGGCTTCTCCAGGTGTAGTCCCGGGAAGGACGATTCCGAAGTGTAAAAGAATATGTCATTTTAAAGTTATTTTCTAAAACCTAAATTCTTTATATAACATTCTACTTATTATTCAAAACATATATTAGAAAGAGCAGAACAAAATATCGAAGCTAACATCTTCGCAGAACATCGCAAACTGCCCGGTTTTGACATTGGTCATTGTGCGTCGGCTGACAGCCCTGATACTGCGAGCAGAGTAGTCACTTGTGCTTCGAAGACGATAAGTAGCGTAATTACAGACATAGTTTACGCCACTCTGCTCGCAGTATCAGGGCCTATAACCGACGCATAATGGCCAATGTCAAAACCGGGTAGTTCGCGATGTTCTGCTAGGATGTTATCCCCGAAATTTTGTGCTACCTCTTCGAATATATGTTTTGAATAATGAGTAGAATGTTATATAAAAAATTTGGTTTTTAGAAAATATCTTTAAAATGACATATTCTTTCACACCTCTAGATCGTTCTGCTTCCCTCCTGCACCGGCCTATTGTTCTGTCAATTTCACGGAACATTATCTAATTGTCTTAACATTCAACACAGAAAGATTAAGCCGTTACCCTATGAATTATTTTAATCATTTTTTTAAAACTTCGGATGAGTAATTAAACACCTTCTCCCCGGGAATACCCCTCGAGAAGTTACATTTAGTGATCCGTATAACCTCAACAATCAGGAAAATAGTGGCAGAATCGTTACCTAATAACTCGCCAAAAACGGCCCCGGCTCTTAGACTAAAAGTACCCACTCTGTAGACTTTTAGTTTGTCAGCACGATAAATTTCTAAAAGAATGACAGATTGGATTGGCCTTTGGTATACTATTTTAGTGTGCTAAAATAAAGGTCAAGTTTTTTAACCAACCATTTTGGGTGAAAATTTAAAAAGTAAGCGTATTTTGAAATTTTTTGAGACCACTTTTTTCAAAATTAAAAAATTGTCTGTACGGATATTCTGTATTTTGAAAAGATATACGAATTTGATTCAAATCAATTTTTGATAGCATGCTTGTGTTGTTTTTTGATTTTGAAAAACGATATTAAAAATTAAAGAATCAGCCCGCTGCGTGGGCACATTCTCATCACAACTAATGTTATATTTTAATCCTAATGAGAAGGTATTGGTCTTATGTAAAATTTCCCTTTTTCTTTCAAAAGAAAATGATCAGAGTTAGAGCATTTTTAATATCCAAAAAAACAAACTAAAATGAACATTTTAGGCCAAAAAACGTATGATATGAAAAAAAGTCAATAAAAGAATAACTTTTATTTTTGAAAGCTCTGCAACATAATCATAAAAACTTTTTTGATTTCGTCGAAAAGTTGAAAATTAAAAATTTGATCGTACCAAAAAATTATGAAACCACATTTTTTCAAGATTTCAATATTATCTGTACGTTTGTTTATAGTACTTAGAAACTCACACAATTTATGCCTATGACTTTGAACTATAAAGAGACCATTATCAGAGTTAGAGCATTTTCAAAATCGAAAAAAACAAACTAAAATTAAAATTTTAAGCCAAACAACGTACGATATGAAAAAAATTCAAGAGAAGAAAAACGTTCATGTTTGAAAGCCCTACAAGACTATGATAAAAGCTTTCGCGATTCGGTCAAAAAGTTGAAAATTCAAAATTTGATCGTACCAAAAAATTATGAAACCACATTTTTTCAAATTTTTTAAATTCTATGTACGTTTGTTCATGTTACTCAGAAACTCAAACAATTTATTCTAATGACTTTTTTTATTAAAAAAAAATGATCAGAATTAAAGCATTTTGAAATTTAAAAAAATCTAAAATGAAATATTTAAGCCAAACAACGTGTGACGTGTTATGAATCCGGGCTTTCACGAGTGAGTACTCGAGATAGATAAGATTTAATGCCTTTTGCTCACAGTCGCGGAAAGGAAAACTTAAGATGCATGCTTTTGCTCATGTGCATAACCTTTCTTGTCCCGATATCAAGGGCTCATTCTTCGTCCATGGAACTACTCCAAGTGAATAAAGTACTGGCGGGACAACAAGCATGTTCGTTGCAGATACTTTGTTCCTCGCTGACAGTTCGGAAGACCAAATTTGCCAGATGAGACGTTTGTATCTGCTTCGGAGAGTATCCTTTATAGATATCGCGACCTGAATGCGGCTCTTTGGCACGCCCAGGTATGTATAATATTCTCCAGCGCAAAGGTGTCGTATAGCGCTTCTGTCAACGAGCTCAGGATCTTCAGGGATGCCATTAAGTTTTCCTCGCTTCAAATAAACCTTGGCTCATAAGTCTAACCCAAGTTCCATTTCAATTTCCTTAGTATATCGTTCGACAATCCCTAGAGCTTGATGTAGTTGCTCTTTGTTTTTACCAGAGATCTTAAGGTCCTCCATGTAAAATACATAAGTGACCTTGTACTTTCGATCTGCAGGTTTACCGCACAAGTACTCATCGGAATGGCGGAGTCCTAGAGATAGTGGCAATAACGTAAGGCAAAACAGGAGTAGGCTCATGATGTCGCCCTGGAAGACACCTCTTTGAAAGGTGACCTTGTTAGTTGTCACGCGCTATTTCCCAGATGAGACAGTAAATCTGTTTTTCCAAAGCGGCATCAATCTCTCTATGCACCTAGCTATTTGCGGATGGACCTTTTAAGATTTCCAAAAGACAGATGATTAGTCTATGGCAGGTCGAATCGAAAGCTTTCCGATAATCAATCCAGGCCATCGATAGGTCACGCCGGTAGAATGCTGCATCTTTTCAGACAAATCTATCGTTGAGCAGGTTCTCCCGACATCCCGATACGCTTTTCTTTGAGCCTCGTTGTTCATACATTTCTGGCCACACAGGTTCAATTGCCTGAACAATCCTATCATTTAGGATAGCTTTGAATATCTTATAAAGTGTGCTCAGACAAGTGATTGGCCTGTAATTCTTCGGATCAGTTAATTTGCCTATTTTCGGCAGGAGTATTGTGCGCCCTTCCACCAACCACTCCGGAATCGGCTCTTCCGACTTTGAATATGCGGTGAAAATACGGGTCATATGCTGATAAATTGAAGGAAACTTCTTCCACCAGAAGGTTTTGATACAATTTGGTCCCGGTGCGGAATAGTTCTTCATCCCCCTTAATACTTTTTTCACCTCCGCGGTAGTGATGGGTGGGCAATCTTTATCAGGTGTTATGGGGGCATCCCATTGCTCCTTGAAGCTATTTATATTTTCAGAGTCTTCGTCCAGTCTATGCTGCACTTCGTAGACTTCTCTCCAAAATACTCTGACCTCCTCTGGTTTGGGTGTGTGTTCGACAGTAACTGGAGGGTCTTGGAAGAGTCGAGATGGGTCAGAGAGAAACTGTTGATTTTCTCTAAGCCACCTCTCCCTCCGCTCTAGACTTCTGCTAGCGTAAGATAGTATCCGTATTCTCTCAACAATATGCTGCCTGATAGTCAGCAGCTTTGACTTGTTAAGTGTATGATGACGTGTCCGGAGTTCGCGCGCGAACTTTCGAACCTTGGCGGTAAAATTCCTGCCAGATGTGAGGCATGCCCAGCCTATCTTTATGGCAAGTTGATGCGTTCGTCTTTTGGTCTTATGATTAACCGTTGGTTTTCTTTTCCGGTTCGCATCGGCCAAAGCTATCGCTGCATTATACTCACAATAATTGATAGCCCAGAGATCGCAATGTCCGGAAAAATGTCCACGAAGCTTGTCATCAACTTGAACCAGATCTTTCGGCTTGAGAGAAACCTTGCTGTTGATTTTTCTCCGGGTCATAAAGCATCGCTCTTCCTCTATTGGATGCCTGCCCGCATCCTTTCTGTCTTGACTTTTTTCATATCGCGCGTTATTTGGCATAAAATGGTCATTTAAGTGTGTTTTTTAGAATTTTGTAAATGCTATAACTCTCGTAATTTTTGATTTTTTTTTAAAAAGCCATTAGGATAAATTGTTCGTCTCTGTTCCGACGCTATGAATATCCGTGTAGAAAATTTTTAACTTTTAAAAAAAGTGGTCTCAAAAATTTTCAAAATACGCTCACTTTTTGAATTTTTATACGAAATGGCTGACTAATGAACATGCCATTTATTTAAGAACACTAAAAGAGTATACTAAAAGCTAATTAAATCTGTCAATTCTTTCGCAAGTCATCGTGTTAACAAACTAAAAATCTACAGCTACACAAGCACACACACACACACACACACACACACATGAACCGTATCTACAATGGGTGCCGAGTAATTACTCTTTCAAGAACCCGGTTTTTTTTCAAGAAGAAGGCGAAAAATCTAACTTTATAGTTTGTATCTGTACTTTTAAACCTGTTAATTTCACCAAAAAATGTTTTAATTGATGTAGATGCAATTTTTATTAATTCTAAACAAATAGCAAAGAAACAGCCACAATAGTTCATAAGTTATGGCCCCCAACATTGACCCCTTTCGACCTATTTTTCAAATAGGTTTTAACCAAAAAAGATTTTTCAAAACAACTCGCTTTGTACATATTCTAAAGAAAATTAGTAACCGGAAAAATGATAGAAGGCTACATCCTCATAGTCATCGTAGTCTCCTAATCACTCAAGACTAGTTTATCGGTAAATCAATTAGTCAATTATTTAATTAATTTTTTCATGATTTGCATAATTACGTAATTAATTATGTCAAATGTTCTTTTATTATAAACGACTAACGACGATTGTTTTTTCTGCGATGGTTAGATCAGCAATGTTTGGCTTTGTTAACATAAAATAATTCAACGTTATAAAATTAATTTATTCAATACAATTTTTCATAAATAATAAATAAAGAGTGTAAAGGCGGCTGTTTCTTCTGTATGCAATTTCAATAAAATATATTTTGCAAGTAATCTTTACAAAGAAAATTAATAAAATATGCACACAATTGCTCGAAATGGACTAAAATAGAAAAAATTGTGTTTTTTATGAGTGAAGACTCATGAACTATGCAGGGCAGCAGATTGTATTTTTTTAATGATTTAGTAAAAAATTTCTGCCGTACAACTTTTTCTCTGGCACCACTTACGTAGCTTTACCCGAAAACAAAGTATTTTGAGAAGTCTCAACACAAGTAATTTGCCCTGAAAAATAGGTCAAAAGAGGAAATTTCTTTCTCTTTTTATTATTATTTTTTTGTTGTTGTTGAAAATACGGGTTCTTTATGACTCAGCTCCTATTAGAGGAAAAAGCTTTATTTTTGTTGAATCTTTCTTACAATATACTTTTGTTTCATACTTATATGTTCCGCCAGGTTCATGAAGACGTGTTTCTCATAAAAAAGAGGTTTTTGTAGATTTCATTCAGAATCGTCATTATTAGGTGGATCGATTAAAATCTCAACATTTCTCTTAAAAATGATCTACAGGGTACGAGTAAATTATTACTTTCCACACATAAACCTTTGAATTCAATTTTATAGGAACCTGAGAAACCCGTAAGTGATAAATTCGGTTTTGTGAGGTTCGGGCGCTAATTATGACGTTTTTGCTGGTGTTTTAATGCAAATTGTTTCTAACACGCAAAATACTTAATTCTGCTGGTAATTAGATGTTTGCATACATTTTTGAAAATATTAATTATTGTTTTTAACAATTGGCTCTTGAAATAGAGTTAGAAAGTCGCGGTTTTTCCGAATTTTTCAACTTATTTTTAACTTTATATTTAAAGCAATGCTTAAAGAAGTTGTAGTTTTTAAAAAAAATTTTCCCCACTTTTTGTCTACTTTTGAATTAGAAAAGGGTATTTACAGTTAGGTAAAATTTAATGTAAGTTAATATATATATATATACGAGTATCTAATTGTTCAAAAAATGTATTATTGTTTAGAACCATCTTCTCCTAAATAATTCTTAGGTGAAAAAGTCATATATAATTTATAAGACACAGATATTTTTAATTTGTTTTATACAGACTTTTTATACAGAATTTATTTTTTGCGATTATATATTTTTTTAAATAAAACAGGTATCTGAAATATCCTTTAAATTTTCTATATAGATCATATTGAATCAATATTTTGTTGTTTTTTTTTTTTTTTGGATTGTAATTATACTATTATTTATAATTTTTTCCTATCTGAAAATTCAAAGAAAAGCTTAAAATTTCGGATGAACTTGAAAATTTTTAGCATAAAATTACAAGAAGATAGTTTTGAACAATAAATATTCGCTATGAGTACAAAAATGACAGGGAGTTGAATATCTGAGGAAAAACTATAATTTATAGCATTATTTGATGTGACTATTGCTATAAATAAAAATAAATGTTGTCAATCATTACTTTTGTTGAATTTAAATCCCTATTGCCTCGCTCAAACTAAACAGTTAAAAAAAGTTAAAACAGCTAAAAAATATACTCATTGGGGTTGATGTATAGAAATTAATTACTTATTTTAATTCTATAACTAATTGTGAAGAGAAATGTTGAGTTACAACTTGATTTATCTAATATTGACGACAATAAGTGAAATATACCTTAATAAACAGTCCTAATGAAATTTATATTTTTTACTAAGAAATTAGTCGTTTCTTACTAAACAATACAAAATATTTTGACCCATAGAATCAGTAATTTTTTACTATCATTCAGTGGCCCATTTTTCGTTAATCCAAACTGTAAAATTTAAACAAACATGTTTCAACAATTTAGATTCAGAGAGGCCTTAAAGTTTCTTATGCATAAGGAAAAACATTTATAAAATAAAAGTAAACTTCTTTAGACGCTCTAGTTTATGCTTATTCCAACCAAATCATTTTTAAAAAGTTTGATAAATAAGTGCAATTTTCTATGAATGATGAGGAAAGTGGATTACAGAAAATACTGTTGAAACTCGAAAACAGAACTTTGTAAAAAAACTTTTCATTTTTTAACTTGAAGACAGGTTAAGTATTGTTTTTAATAGTTGAACAAACTGACCTCTTCTTATTTTTTCAATAGAGTTAATAGTGTTTCACATTTTACAATTTTTTTAAATTAATAATGATGTACAGTCCTAGGCCAATTTATTTATTCGTATCAAGCAATAAACAGCTTTTAAAAGCGTTATCAATTTGATTATTTGGTTGGAAACTTTACAATTTTTTTAAAAAGACGATCTTTTTAGCCGCCAATTCAACTTTTTTACGTCTTTTTGGTTTAAAAATTCAGTTTTTTTCGTAGATGATTACCCTTTCTTGAAATTCACATTTTGTTACCTTTCTTTACCTGTTTCAGTAAAATTTTGATTTTTCCTGCACAAAAATCCAACTGTTTAGTTAAAAATTTAACAATCCTGTTAAAAATGCATACTTTTTGGTTAAAAATTTGACGATTTAGAAAAAAATTAACTCAATGTTTACAATTATTATTTTGGTTTTGAAAGTAAACTGGAATCTTCTTTGGATTAAAATGTAACTATTTTTTATAATTTTTTTTAATTCATCTGTTTGAGATCAATTGTCATCTTTCTGAAATAAAAATGCAACTGTTTTAATAAGAATTTAAATATTTTCAGAAAAAATAATACTTTTTGCTTTAAAATTATATTGTTTTGTTGTAAATGTAACTATTCCGCAGAATACGCGTATTAATTTTTTTATTGAAAAAATAGCTTTTAAAATAAAAAAATTGAATTTTTGTTAAAAATTAACATGAATGGATGAAATATTTCGCTGATAATTGATCTTTTGTTATGGAAGAATCATACTTATAATTTCTCTTTTTAGTAGATGAATTTCTGGACGGTTTAAAATGTATCCTTTTCAGTTTAAAACTCAATTAGTTTGTTGAAAAATTACGTATTTCATTTAAAACTTGTGTTTTTTACGAAAATTCAATCTTCTTCAAAAATCACTTGTCTTTCAGTGAGAATATCCACTGTTTGTTTAAATATTCACCTATTTTGTTGAAAGTGTAATACTTTTACTTGAGCAGATTGAATTTCTGTTAGAATTTCCTTGCGGTTGCAACATATTTAAGCCGAATTTTTTTTTTATTAAAAACTTTTCTTTCGTAAGATCTTACCATTCTCCCCCTTATTTAAATTAAAAATGCTTATATTGTTATATTCACCAATAGATTTAAAGAAAATCGCAAAGTCGCAGGGCAGTCGAGAATACTGGTAAATGTAGATTTCAAAATTTGCACATGCAAATTGAATTTTCTGCGAAAATGATAAAAATTATATATTCACAAACATACATATTCCATTAATGTTACAAAATATTAGTATAAAATAATAGAAGACACCAAGGGATGAGTTCTGTTTCTGAAACCGTAATTAATCTTTTAAGATAGGATTTCAATCAATTTAATATTGTTTTTGTAGAAAATTAAATTGAACTATTTTATTCCAAATAAGCTTTTTCTGTTAAAACCTAATTTATACCTAATATTGATGAATAGCATTTATTACAATCGTGTAACTCACGTGAAAGATAATCATATTTTTTAAATAATGAACTTTGCATTTTTACACCACAATTTTCATAGATCAATTTAGCAAAATTATTTAATGTGCATTATAATAATCAATGACCTTATAGGTAGAAAAACACATGTAATAAGCTTGTTGTCACTCTGTGAACTCTCCCCTGAAAATCCTGGTCAAGTCTTCCCAATATTAGTTCATGCGTTCAATGTCATAAAAATTTTAGTAATGACTGTTTCATTTTTCCGACTTATACAAAATAATTACCCTACTTTGTAAGGAATAACGCGATATATGATTTCTGTACAAATTTTGATTACAAGAGTAGATAAATCCTTACAAAGTTGGAAAAAAATTAGATTATAGAACGCAAATTTCTGCCAATTGTCGAATATCGGGCTTAGTTAAGTATCCCACTTTCCCCTGAACTTTTCACATTAAAGTTTATGAACAACACAAATATTTTATTTAAAGTTAAACTAACAATCATTAGATTTCAAATTACATTGAAATTATTGAAATTTTATTATTAAAAATAATGCTTTCAAAAAAAAAAAAAAATACTTGAAAACTTATCATGTGGGGTGAAGGTGTTGTGACAAATGTGGTTTATAGTGGTAGATGGAGGATAGAGGTGTTATAACAGTTTTACAGAAAAATAGTCAAAAGTATAAGAATTGGGACAAATTTTTTCATTTCCTAGCTGAAAATTCTTCATTTGCTTAAAATTCTTCTTTCTATTTAAAAAATTCAAAATTTTAGTTAAAAATTCATCTCTTTGGTTAAAAATTTACTTTTTTTTTTAATTCTTTTTTTCGGAAACTCAACTATGACATTTTTGATAGAAAATTAATTTTTTAAATTAAAGTGTGATCGTTTTTACTTAAAAGTGTAACTAATTGTTGAAAAATTTAGGGATCTTGTTAAAGGTCGTCTTTTTTAGTAGAAAATTAATCTTCTTGTTTGAACATTCATCTTTCTGATTTAGGAATCAACCATTTTTCCGAAATTTTTTTTTCAAAATTAATTTATTGAAGTGAAAATTTAAATTTCCATTTTTGGTTGTAAATTTATTGATATTTTTAATTACAATCTATTTTGGTAGAGAACTCATCCATTTTTTTTAATCACACTTCTTTAAGTTGAAAATTATATTTTGAACTGGAAACTGAACTATCCCATTTTCCGTTGAAAATTAATTTAATAATTGAAGCTTTATCTGTTTCGGTTTAAAACGAACATTTTCGATTGACAATTCAGGTATTTTCTTTAAATGTCTATTTAAAAAAAAAATTAATTTCTCTAATGGTAAGATCTATTCATATTACTTTTGGTTAAAAAGTGATATTTTTTAGATACAAAAAATCATATGTTTGTTTGAAACTTTCTAGATTTTGTAGGAAAATTAAAAATTTTTTGTAGAAAAGTAATATTCTTGATTGAAAATTTTTATTTTTAATGAATGATTCAGTTATTTAAAAAAATCCCTTTTCAGTTGGTCAAAAACCAATTTCTTTAAAATAAATTTCGATTCTACTATTTTTGGTTGAAAATTCATATTTTAAATTGAAAATTGAGCTTTTTTACTTTTTATTTTAATTTTTTTAATTTTTCTGTTTTGGTAGAAAATTAATCCTTTTGTTTTAAAATCGATCTTTCTCGTTAAAGATTAAACTATTTGGAAACAAAATAATCTGTTTTGATACATTATTTAGAAATTTAGAATTTTGTTGAAAATTCGTCATTATTGGTAGAAAAATAAACTTCCTAATTAAAATTTGATATGTTTTTCGAGAATTCTATTATTTTGTTAGAAATTCCTTTTTCGGTGGAAAATTTATTTATTTAAGAAAAAACTCGATTATACCATTTTTCATAGAAAAATGATATTTAAAAAAAAATAGATTTTTTTCTGTTAAAACTGTAATTTTTTTAAAACCGTCTTTTTAAGGTAGGAAATTAATCTTCGCGGTTGAAAATTCATACTCTTCATTGAGGGTTCAATTATTTTTGTGAAAATTCCTTCATAGCTAGTCAAAAATTAATTTATGTAAAATAAAATTGGATTATATCATTTTCGGTAAAGAATTGATACTTGAAATTAAAAATGGATCTCTTTCGTTGAAAATTCAACCATTTGTTTGGAAATGCACATATTTCGATGAAAATTCGTGTTTTTGGTAGGAAATTAGTCTTCTTGGTTTAAAATTGACCTTTGTGATTAAGAACAAAACTATTGAGTTGCACATTCCTTGTTTTTTGTTAAGAATTAAATTCTTTAACGAAAAATTTTACTATCCCACTTTTGGTAAAATATTGGAATTTCGAATTACAAATTGATATTTTTGTGTTGAAAATTCAGTTATTCATTTCAAGTATCGTCTTTTTACATTCTCATCATTCATGATTGAGTAAGTATTAGAATTGCCGGAAATTTCACTTCACAGTTTTTCAACGGATCTCCAAGTTTCGAGTATCCCTGAATCCTAAAATCAGGTTTTTACGATAGCGTCTGTCTGTCCGTCCAACTATCCGTCCGTAAACACAATAACTCTCGAAAAAATGAACGTATCAAATCCATCTTTGGCACACTCTTTTAAGGTCCAAAAGTAAAGGAAGAGTTCGTTAACCAGCCATTTTTGATAAAAATTCAAAAAGTGAGCGCATTTTGAATATTTTTGAGACAAATTTTTTATTGAATTTGAAAATTCTATGTACGGATATTTATAGTACTAAAATGGACAAATAATTTATCCTAATGACTTTTTTTGATAAAAAACTTCCTAGAATTATAGCATTTTCAAAAATTTTTAAATCGACGAAAATCAAAACATTAAGCCAAAAAACGCACGATATGAAAAAAAGTCAAAAATAGAAAAACGTTTCTTATTGAAAGCCCTACAAGATTATAATAACAAATTTTTGAATTCTCTTAAAAAATCGAAAATTTAAATTTTTGATTGCACAAAAAATAATGAAAAATAAAAAATTCCATTTTGTGCACAAGCTATGTAGGATACGAAAAAAGATGAATTAAAAAAAATTGTTATGACAAAAAAGATTTACAATTTCGTTACGAATCACTTCTTGATAGGATGCGTACTTTTTGTTTTATTCGTGAAAAATAACACTGAAAATAAAAAAAATAAAATAAAAATGTGTGGAAAATCAACGAAAGTTACGAGACAAAAAAAGATTCAACAAAACCTGTTTATAAATGTCTGTTGGAAATCAAGCGCGCAGCGCGGGTATCACGATTAGAATGTGTACTTGAAAGCCTACAGAGCTTTGAGAATCTTAATTTATACTCAAGTAGACAATTCAGAATATGAAGACGCCCATAAATACTGGCATATGAAAGAAATCTTTTTGATAAAGTTTTATTAAACCATTCAAATTGGAAAGAATAAATTTCCGAGCGCGAAGCACGAGATTCATCTGTCAATAAGTTTCAACTAATTTGTTTAAAATTTAATTGTTTGTTGTTAAATATTAATTCTTTCAACTAAAAAGGAATATTCTTATTTCTGGTTCTATATATTTATATTTAAATTAAAAATTTACTTTTTTAGTTGAAAACTCCAATGTTTGTTTGAAAATTGATCTTTTTGATTAAGGATTTAACTATTTTATTAAAGATTTAACTGCACCATTTTAGGATGAAATATTATATTTATAATTGGAAATTATACATTTTTTTTTAATTCATCTTTTTGGAAGAAAATTAATAATCTTTGTTAAAATCTTATCTTATTTCTTGAGGATTCAACTAATTGAAGGAAAGGATCAGCATTCAATTAATTGTTGCGACGCCGCCACAAAAATTCGGATAGGTGATCGGCCAAATTGCGTTTCTTAAATCCACCTCTCGATAAAAATCGACGCATCCAACGCCAGGAGGATTTAAGATTTTGCGTGTGTGTCCCGGTATTGTTATTTACAAATTCTTCGGAATGATTTACGGTTTTATGCATATAACCCAAGTTTTCTAAATCTAGACAGCCCTTCCAACAATCGGTGTGGATTTGAGTTCCGGCAGCTACATGCTTTTTTATTAAATCCATTAAAGTATCTTTATCCCTTTTGTTGTCTGATCAAATTTCTAAGCGATTATTATGTTCATGTCCCCGGTAAATCGTTCCTAAGATCCACGAACCTTCTACAACACGCTCTCTTTCGTATTTTCGACGACCGATCGTACATTCGTCGATTTCAACAATTTCGTTAATACCCCCAATTTGACATTCCTCTTCAAATGCTTTATCAAGAGCAATCATACATACTTCTCTATAATAAGAAAAACGATCTGAGACAGTTTCCGTAGATACTTCTTGATCCTCAATAATACTGCTCTCTCGAATAGTCTGGGAGAAATTGAAGTTCATAGCAAAGCAGTAACACATCGCTCAATAAGTCCCGAGACTAACAACGAAAACAACATTTTTTTTCAAAAATCATTTTTATTCATCAACATTATCTTCTTTTAGAGTGATTCAAATTTTCCAATGCCTTTCCAACATTTCTATACCATGTTTATAGAAAGATTTATCCTTTGCTTCAAAATAGGCTTCAGTTTCGGCAATAACCTCCTCATTTGAGCCAAATTTTTTTCCCTGAAGCATTTTTTTGAGATCAGCAAAGAGCCAGTAGTCGCTAGGGGCTAAATCTGGCGAATACAGGGTGTGGGGAAGCAAATCAAAGCCCAACTCGTTGATTTTTGCCATTGCTCTCATGGACATATTTATGTCATTTCTACAATCTCACGGACCTTTACTTTTCGATTTTTCATTACGATTTTTAAAACTTCACTCACATTTTCCGGCGTAACGGCTTCCAATGGCCTACCCGAACGTTCCGCATCGTTTGTGTCCATACGAACACGGTTAAACACAGCATACCAACGACAAATCGTTGATTTGGATGGAGAGGAGTCCGGGTAACGTTTTTTAAGCCACTGCTGGGCTTCTACGGTGTTTTTAACCATTAAAAAACAAAGTTTAAGCAACACGCGAAACTCGGTTTTTTCCATTTTTCAAACAAATTACAAAGTGACTTTACTCTAACCTCGGTAACTCGACTGTTTGTGGTCCAATCGACCTGAAATTTTTACACGTTTCATGTGAAAGTTCGCACTCTAGGAAAACGTGGCTTGTTTGGTACCACTAGCACCATCTCTGGGTTAGTCTCGGGACTTATTGAACGATGTGTTATGTTATCAGCATACAAGCAGCTGCAGAAATATGGCACCTTTCGAACCATGTATTTTCTGCGACCGAGAAACTGTGTTTGTACTTAGCGAATTTTTGGCAAATAAATATACCTGATGTTAGGCAGTTTTCCAAGGGACGCAGATGGGTTTTGTGTTTGGAACAGTACCTTTTGCGTGGAATAAGTTCCATTTCGCGTAAACTTTCGAGGGTTCTTTCTCGACTTTGAAAAATTATGCTCAATTCAAAAATATTATGTTTTTGTCCATAATTTTTTTTTGGTTAAGACAGCGACGAGCAAAGAACGCTTGTAAATGATGTATCGAGAATGAATGCTGCTACAGGCAGAGTGGAATTTAAACAGGTGAAGACAAGAAAAAGTAATGTAATAAATAAATAATTCACTGCGAGTAATGTGCTTTCCTAATTCCGCGCTGGAGCGTTATTCTCATTCCGAGTCCTTCGTTGTTCTGTACGTTGTTCTCCTACGCCAAACTTTTATTCATGGTGGGGGTAGCGCTACTCCAATGCCGAGCTTTTACTCATCGGGGGGGTAGCGCTATTCCCACTCCAAATTCTATTCCGGAGTGGGGGTAGCTTTTAAGATTTGCGTGGGGGCCGGGAAAGTACCCCTGTGACTGATCATAGAAATAATGTAAGATGCACCCCTGACCCTTTTCCAACGCCCCGTGAGGGGCGGGAAATCACCCCTGTGACTTGTCATAGTAATAATCTAAGATCACACCCTACCCCTTTTCCAACGCCTCATGGGGTTATAGACTTCTGTCACTTTCATTTTGCCAATTTTCTCGAAAACAATCATTCCTATAAAAAAATGGTGAAATAAAAATGTGTATTTCGATGAGATCTACAACTGTTATTTGAAATATTTTTTTGAAATTTGCATATTAACTGAGATAAACTCAAAAAACTATAAGTTATATGGTTTTTGGATAATTACACCATGAAAATCAAATTTGCGCCAATTTTCATTATCATATTCGTAATCAGCGCATAAAAATACATAGGTAAGCGCAGTTTGAAGGAGATCGGGCATATCCGATTTTCGGAAGTATATCCCAATTTTTATTTAAAGATCCAATATTGCGGACTGAATTTGGAAAAATGAAGCAGATTTTATTAACAAATGCTACACGGAACGTCCTCAGGTCGCCCACTTTATATATGAAGTCTAAATACGAAAATTCAAAATAGCAAATCCAATACGGATGAGATAATGAAACTCAATTCCATCAACAATTCGGAGGCACTTCGCAATTATTGTTTGTAGAGATTTTTTAGTACAATTTTTCATATTATTTTTGAAAATCACGTATAACCAGGAGTTTTTCAAATCTTTGCATTCTAGGAGGAACTCCAAAGAGATTGCTTTTTTTGTTCACATAAACTAAATGCTACGAACGAAAATGCGTCCCTAAAGCCGGGCCTCTAGTTTCAATATATTATACAGTCAACTTTTTCCGTGAATCCTATTTCAGTCTTTATGCGAAGAGTATCAGCTCAGAGTTCATTTTTATATAATTATAGCAGCAAAAAAATATTGATAAAAAAAATTTGTTAAATTATTTTATATTCCTTGCCCATCAATTTCGAATCCTATTCAGTTGTGAAAATGATTCAAGTGGGATTCCTCTTTCTACTGTACGCTGGAGTCTTCGCACATCCTGCATCATCTGAACTTTGTCTGCATGTGAAAGTAATGGAGAATTTTTAGCTGAAAAGAGTGAATATGAATCAAAATTTAGCAGAAGTTGACTGAAATGATTTTGTCTTAAAGATAATTTATTTGTAACTTTAAAATTTCCTTGTCCCTGTGAGTTGATGGATTTTCCCTTAGAAACAACATATTTCACTTTTGGTTAAGTAAAGAAAAGTTTCTATTTGATAAAATTTTCGCGTTCATCATACCAATTTTGCGGAATGAGAAGGAATAAGATATTTTAATATGGAGTCAGCATTTGAGTCAAATCTCCGCACCCAATTTATATCTTTGAGACAAATACATTTTTGCCGAATTAATTCATGATACTTTTTTAATTCATACTTTTATTATTTTATAAATATTTAATGACTTTTTATGAATTTCAGAAATAAAACAGCACTAACCGTTCCTGGCGTTTTGACTTTCGTTGAAACGGAAGCAGAATATGAAGGTGTACCAGATAGAGAACGTTGGATTTTGCATACAGACTATGATAAATTAGCCATTCAATTTATTTGCGATGATATATCAGGTGCAACTAAAGTGGTACTAAAGGGTACAAATTATTATTTTATAGAGAAGAACTATTAATTTCAGGAAATAGGCACAACAAATTCAAATTTTATCGCTATTCCTTTTTTTTGAAATCAAGTATTTGCAAGCCCCAGAAATTTAAAGTATTGATATTTTTTCATAATAAATAATGTTTTTATTTTGGCAAGGAAAAAAACAAAAAACTTGAAGGTTTTATACTAGTGAAATATAACGAATTTCTGCAATTTACTACTAAATCATTAGATTAATTACATGTAGTATCTTCACTTACAAATAAATATTTTGCTTTCTCCTCAATTTTGCTGTATTATTTCTCCCTTGCTGCGCTTTCCATCAACTTTCTGACGTGTGAGAAATCTTTTGTGAATTCAAATTTCCAGCATTCGAGCGGACGCACAAACAGGATACACGTCGCATGATGCGACAATGGTCCAAATTCGAAATCAGTCAGGAAACTTTAGGAGATCGAGGATCCATCGAAAAGGAAAAATATTTTATTTATAAAGTAAGAAAAGCGTAAAAAATACAAAATCCTAAAACATATTCATAAACTAGTTCTAAATAATATCTCGAGTGTTTCCATTTTGGATACATTTATATTTATATGGTTACAAAGTTTTATTAGTCAAAAATAAGATTAATATTCTATTACAAGACACGAATGCAGGAGTTTTTTACCAAACAAGGAAAATTTACATTTTTCGGTTAAAACGATTAATTTTCATACAAAAAAATTAACAAAATTTTGAATAAAACCCTAAAAAATGTTTCGTAAATTATTAATAATTAATGCTTAAATTGAAAAGATTTCGAGTTTATAATTTCCCTTCTGGTAAAGCTCCTTCAACTTTAGCGAACACATTCTTATCACAGACTTCTTCAGAACGAAGTTTCAAAGAAGATTTTAATATTAAAAAAAAAAACAATTTCGTAATTAAAATTGTATTGTTCCTTGTGTCTTTTATTCGAAAATTTAATTAGCTTATGTTTTATGTCATTTTTCATAATTCAAATAAAAACTACACTTCCTATCAAAAAACGAGCTTGTGTGGTTGTTTAGAAATCTTATTTGTCTTATGTTCAATGTTATTTATTGCAAATAAAACAAAAACAACGCATCCTGCAAAAACTGATAAAAAACCAACTTTCAGATCTTTTTCCAAGTTCGTAATTTTGAGCCTTTTCATATTTTTGTGGCTTACATAGTTTGACCGAGAAATAGAATTTTTGATTCTACATTATTTTTTGTGTAGTCAAAATTTTAATTTTTGATTTGTTTAGAAAATTCTATGGGTTTTTCTAATACTCGTATAGGAATTCTAAAATAAGACTTTTTTTTCTTGCGTTTTTTTACATCGTGAGTTTTTTAGCATAAAATGGCATTAAAACAAAAATTCACTTGAAGAAATTTTTTTAAGAAGTACGATTTGCCGTACATAGAGTTTGTAAATCTTAAAAATAATATTCTTATAAATTTTAGAAGTACCCTAATTATTTTTATTTTTATCCAAAATAGCGGTCTAAAAACTCGTACTTTCTCTTTATTCTTAAAAATGGTTGCGATAGCTTCATCCAATCTGATAAGTCTTTTGGAATTTATTGTGTGTTCAGACTACAGACACCTTCGTAACAATAGTTTTTTCTGTATAGTCAATTCCTTTAGATTTTTAGCTGCTGATTCAAAATCTGCGATCAAAATTAGAAAGTTTGTTCAAAAATATAATGCTATGTACAAAAAAATTACACATATAGTTAAAAAATTAGTTTTTAATCAGAAAAGTGATTTTTCAACTAAAAAATGTAAATTCTCCAACAAAAATTGATTTGCTAAGTTTTCAATAAAAAAGTTAATTTTTAACGTAAAATGAAAAGGTTTTTTAACACATGCTCAAATGTTTGAATAGGAGAAGATAAATGTAGAGTCAAACATGTAGCAGTTAAATTTTGAGTGAAAAAATTCATTTTTGACAGAAAAGACGCAGTATTAACAAAATTTTTTAATTTTGGCTATAAAAAATTATTTTTTAACTAAAATGAAGAATCGTTAACTAAATAAACGAATTTTTAACCAAACTGTGGAAATTCCTACAAAAAAAAATCTACTAAAATAGATTAATTTTCAAACAAACAGATAAATTGTTAGCCAAGAAGATTAAATGTTTACAAAAAATATCAATTTTCGGTTACAAATTGAATACTTGAGTTTTCTTTCGAAATAATTAATTGCCAAGCGAAAAAATTCATTTTCCACTGAAGATATAAATTTTAAACCGGAAAGAATCATTTTCTAGCGAGAATTATAAATTTTTAAAGAAATAAATGAATTTTCAACCAATTTTTTCATTTTCTCAAGAATGCTTAACCTAATCGTTAAATTTTCCACAAAAAAATAAATTTCCCACAAAAAAAAGATTAATTTACATTAAAGTACATGAATTTTAAGGAAAATTTTTATTTTTAAAGGAGTCTCTAACCCAACATGGAAAAGTTCAATTTTCAGTTAAAGAAATTAATTTAAAACACAGAAATTTTTTAAAAGCATTTAAATTTTGAACAAAAAAGTCTTTTAATTGCTACTTAAGCTACTTAATTATTCGAGTAAGATTTGATCAAAATACCCTGTATATTTAAGATATTTCCCGTTTTCTTTCTGAAAAAAATAGATTCAAATGAATTTCTAAAAAAAAATGAATTAGCAAAACCTAATTGGTTACTATTTAAATAAAAATAAAGCAGTCAAAAATCATTAATTGTAAAAATACTATTTTGGATCTTATTTACTAATAAAGATACTTATTCTCATATCGCCATTATAAATTAGAGTATCAATTATTTCATACTTCTGTATTCATTTAGTAAAATTTTACGTTCTAGATATTACATTTTTCTCAGTTTTATCATGCAGATAATTATTAAATTTTTCTCAATCTTGAGTAGTAACAGTAAAATTTTAAAGAAGAAATAAATAAAATGTTGGAAATTAAACCGATTGTTTTTTTTTTCTTTCAAAAAAGGGTAATTATTGCCCGTGTAAGGCACACAATATTCGATGGAAGTAAATTTTATGAAAAAATTATCGACTAACCTTTAAAAACAGATTTTCAATTTTAAATCTGCACCCGAAATCTCATATAACAGCCGTTTCAGGTGTTACCTCGCACTGCCCTTGATTGTAAATCGGTACCATCGAAACGTAAGCAGTCAGAGCCAAAAGAAAAAAAAATGAACCGTGCGGCCTCAATTGGCATAGCCGATTAGCCATTCTGATTAAAGGCTTCAAGTAGGAAGAGTAACATGAATAAATCTCTTCATTTAATAATATTTTCAGAATTATTATTTTGCATGTGTATCGAAAGCCTGGAGAAGAATTATAAAATTTTCTACAGGTTAAAATGCCTCAAGTATGTATTATGATTTATGAGAAAATTACCTAAAAATTATTTTTTAACCATCTTCTAAATTCCGCTTTTTGCCCTACTGGCGCTAAGTGGGCTAAAGTGAAAAATTCAATGAAAAAATCATAAAACATTTGATGGGAATGACCATGACCTTCATGCTTATTTCAAGGTCATCTTAACTTTTTTTAATAATGACTCTTTTTTGACATTGGCAATTGCAAGAGCGGAAAATTATACGTTAAAAGGTGTAGTCAGGTCATAGGTAAGATTTTTTTATTCAATATTACTGAATAATGATTCAGTATTACATTCAATATGACTCATTTTCATTAATTTTTTTATCATTTTATTATAATTGTATAAATTAATTAATTTTTCAATTAAAATTAAATTAGTCCATAAGAACGCGTTGAAAATGGATAGGCCGATAACACAGAGCTTCACTGTTATTGTTCTCCCGTTTTTTTATTAATTGACAAAATATAAGAATAAGAAAATAATATCAGAACAATAACAGTTAAGCTCAGTGTTATCTGCCTATGCAATTTCAGCGCGTGCTTACAAACTAATTTGATTTTAATCAGAAAAACTGCTTTATTCATACAATTATAATAAAATTATAAAAACATTGATGAAAGTAAGTAATATTGAATGTTTACACTACTAGAATATTGTGTGCGCTACGCGCGCAATAAGTGTTTTTTTTTATTACACATTTAAGCCATTTACCTTTCGGGGTAGACGTGACTCACTCGGTAGGGGAAAGGAGTAGTGTGTGGAAGGGATAAAGATTTTTCAGATTGATCCAGAATTCTCGTACTATTTAAGTAAATAACACGTTTGTTATGCAACACTGCTCCGACCCAGGTTGCTGATCAATCTCTTTAGCAATCACCCCAAGCGAAGAACCTCACGAAGTCGTTATGTAAGGTTCCCCACTTGGGTCCTTTAGTAGCCAAGGTCTTTTGTTTCAGATGTAATTCACTCTACTGACACTCTTTTTATTAACTATTTGCCGGCATACTTTCCTGTCCTAGCATACTTCTCTAGCTTCTTTAATGTCCATGCATTTTTTCATGCAGGCTCTCGTGTTTCTGCGACTTTTTATGTCTCTTCTAAGTAAGGTTTCATTCACACATTATAACCATTCTTTCCGCGGTCTACCTCTGGGCACGCTGCCATTCACTTTACCTTGATACACTTGTTTCGTTAGTCGTTCATTTGGCATTTTCTCAACATGTCCGAACCATCTTAACCGATTTCTTTCCCATGTGTCCACTAGCGTCCCTTCTGCACCACATTCTTTTAGAATTGTCTCGTTACTTACTTTGTCCATCAGGGTATTCCCACATATTATGCGCATGAATCTCATGCCAATTGCGTTAATTTTACTCTTTCCTTCTTCTTGAATAGTCCATGTCTCGTTACCGTATAGCACTGTCGGTACAAATATGGAATTATGTATTGCCATTTTAGCTTTATTTGATATATTTTTACTTCTGATAAGGGGACCTGCTCTACCAATAATCTTCTTACCTTCATTTATTCGCCTATCTAATTCCTCGTCTATCTTCCCATCCCTAGTAAATAAGCTACCAGATATACGAACTTATCAACCTGTTCAATTCTGTTATCATTTAATAGAATCTTGCATAGTGTTTTCTCATTCTTTCCTTCGAACACCATAGTTTTTGTTTTATTTGCGTTAATTTTGAGGCTCATGCTCTTCATGCTTGCATCTAGTTAATGCAACATTCTCTGTAAGTCTTCGATAGACTCTGCCATAATAACCTTATCATCTGCGAACGCTAATCCACGTACCCTTACTGTTTGGAGATCCACACCCTCTTCGTCGAAGAGAGCCATTATTAAACACTTGTCCATAAATAATATAAATAACCATGAAGACATAACGCATCCTTGTCTAATTCCTTGAATAATATCGAAACAGTCACTCAGTTTCACATTTACTCTTACACTCGCTTTGCTACCTGTTTATATTGTTTTTATAGCTTGTAGGATCCATCTACTGACTCCATACTCTTTCAGGACTTCCCAAAGCTTTTTCTAGGTCAATAAATGCACAGAAAACTTTTTTTCCTACTCTCAAACTTTTTTCTGTTATTTGCCTTAAGCTGAATATTTGATCCGTACATTACCTTCCTGGCATAAACCCACTTTGGACTTCCCAAATCTTTGCTTCTGTTATTTTCATTACCCTAAGAATAAGTATTTTTTAATATATTTTACTTACGGTGCTTAATAAGTTAATCCCTCTGTAATTATTGCACTCGCTTTTATCTCCCTTTCTCTTGTATATTGGTACGATAATCGCTGTTTTCCAATCGTCTGGGACGTCTACCATCTCGAAACATAAATTTATCAATTCGCACACTCTATGTTGTATGTACTCGCCACCGTGTTTAAGCATTTCAGCGTTAATACCGTCTACCCCGGCAGCCTTACCGTTTTTCAAGTTCTTAATTACATCCCTAACCTCAGTGACACAGACTTTCTCAATTGAGTTTTCCATCGCATCGTGTTCAACATCGCAGTTGTGGTGTCCTATAGCTTCATCTCCAAATTGTGTTCGGAAATAGTCTCTGAAAGCCTCTGGTATTCGGTCTGCGTTATTTACCATTTCCCCCCTACTATTTCTCATGTTGACAATTTCTCTACTTTTGTTTCCTTTCATTTTTTTATAAAGTAGTTTCCTGCTTCCTTCAAATTTGTTTTGTATTTTTATCTCTTCTTGTGCTCTAATTGTATCTTTACCTTCTTTAACTAATCGTTTAAGTATCCTGTTTTCGCGTCTATAATCATTTCTACGTCTACTTCTTTCTTCATTGCTAAGACCTTCAATATTCAAAGTTCTCTTGTACTCTTCTCTTTTTGCTTTTTGGGCAGTCTGGATTTCATCATTCCACCACGCATCACCAGATATTCTTCCTATAAATGCGGTACCACATACTTCGATCGTACATCTAACATGGATATCCCGTAACATTGTCCAGGCGCCCTCTATATCTTTGTTTTTATACGGTCCTCCGATGTTGCCCTATCTATGCTTTCAATTATCTTATTTTGGAAATCTATTCGCACATCCGGTTTCTGTAGGTTCTCAATTTTGATTCGCGTTTGTTTTGATTTTTTGGTTCTCGTTTTTCTCCATCCCCGACCTAAGTTAATTTTTGAGATCAGAAGGTAATGATCAGTATTGCATTCAGGACCCTTCATGACTCTTGTATCTTTGAATAACTCCCTAAGTCTTTCATCCGCAACAACAAAGTCTATTATACTGCGGCTATTTTCTTTAGACCAGGTGTACATGTGGATCATTTTATGCCTAAACCAAGTATTTGTAATGAACAGACCCCTTTCTAAGCATAAACCAACTAATTTATCTCCGTTATAATTTGTTCTTGGATCCCCAAAATTACCTAATACTCTATCAGTATCCTGATTTTGGATGCCCACCCAACCGTTTATGTCTCCTAGTAGAATTATTCTTTCCCCATGTTCGCAGATGTTTATTGTGTCATTTAAAGTGTCCCAGAAGGCGTCTTTTACTTCTCTAGGATCACTATCAACCGGCGCGTAGCATGCTATGATAAATAGTCTTCTGATTCCTACTTTCATTCTAGCCCACAGCAGTCTGGGAGACACGAAATCATGGTCTTCGAGATGCCGCTTTGCTCTTTCATTCAAAACCAGACCTAATCCTTGTTTACCATGTGATTCACAGTCTTCTACTGACCATATTTCAAATCCGCCTTTTAACATGCCGTTTTTTATGTCTTTGGTTTCGCATCCCTTTTTCTTTGTTTCAGACACACATAAAATGTCTAGTTTCTTCACGTCCATAGTTTCACGCAATTCTTTTATCTTTAGATCATATACTCTCCTAGAATTCCAAACGAAAAGGATTAACGTTAACAAAGTTGCTGAATTTTGAAGGAAATACTTCAGTTTTGAGCCAAGTAATAAAATTTTTGACAAAAAAAGAACCATTAACAACAAATTTCATTGTAGGCGTTTCGACTAAAAAGAATGAATATGCACATAAGCATACATACACACAAACGCACATACATAT
>NC_046659.1:103707674-103712379 GCF_010883055.1 Belonocnema kinseyi
TGTGTGCTTATTTTAGGCCTACATCTTTGAATTTACAATAAAAAGAGAGTCCCCCCCACCGGTTCAAAATGTCAGCGTTATTTTTAGTTTGTAGGTTTAAAATTTCTTTTTTTTTTATCGAAAAATTATAGTGAATTGCTATGAATTACTTATCTTTGAGTACGTTTCTGGATTTCCTAGTAACTGCATATCGAAGCACAATTTTAAGAGAGTGCATTTATACAAAATTTAAATAAGAAAATCGTAACATTTATCTGTATGTTGAAACTGAGAAAAATTTAATACTTATATCGTAAAATTTCATTTACGGTAGCTGTCATGCCAAAATTCAAATATCTGAAACAAAATAGTTTCTCTTTGATTTCGAGAATCAAAATATTATAACTGTCGTCATTTTGAATAAAGTGCATCCTTTTAATGAAAAATGTTAAAATTCACGCAAAAAAATATTAATATTAATCACGTTTCTTGCAGTTGAACTTTATTTGAACGTCGCTTTTTGCCAAATTTTAAAAAACGATTGCATTTTAATAAAGAAAGGCTTATTTTTTCCCGGAAAAAATTCGCTACAACTCTACTGATTTCAATTTTGAAAGAAAATTTTTCTATGGCTGAAATCGTTAGATAATTTTTTGCGATAAAGCATTTTTTAAACAAATCATGAAAATGTAAAATTATTGATTGATTTTTAAGATTGAAAGCATTATAGTTGTAGAGAATGTTTTCCTGGAAAAAAACAAGCCATTTATTAAAATGCAATCACTTTTCAGAAATTGGTAAGAATCGACGATCTAAAAGAGTCAATTGCAAAAGACATTGTTAAAATTAATATTTCTTTGTGTGGATTTTAATATTTTTCATAAAAAATTATGTTTTTTATTTTTAATGATATTAGTTATAATATTTTTAATCTTAAAATCATAGAAGAACTATTTCAGTCAGATTTCTGACTTTTGGCACAACTGCCTTAATCAAGACGCCTTCATTCGTAGATATTATAATTTACAATTGAGATAAGAGCACAAGCTACTTTATTGGTAAATAAAAGTTAAGATGGTATTTTTACGATAAACGATTTTTGAATGCTTAATTTACATTACAATATTAATTTTGAAAACAAAAACTTAGTACGAAAGATTAAGTTATTCAACTATTTTGTTTAAATTTTTCTTGTTGTAAATGATTTTTTAGCTGAAAATTGAACTTATTCATGATAGTTTGAAAATTTCTATCAACATTCAAAATTTACTTGAAAATTCATATACAATAGTTTAAGTTAATCTTTTTTGGTAAAAAATCTACTTTTTGGGTAGACAAATTAAACATAGGCAGCACATTCCATTAACAATTTGTTGAATTCGTTTATTTTGTTAAGAATTTTTTTTTCTTTTATAGAATTAATCGGTTTTGTTGAAAATTCCTTTCTTTAGTAGCAAATTGTTTTTTCTTCTTTTTTGAAATTAATTTTTTTGACTGTAGATTTAGGTATTCCATTTTTGACAGACTTTTTTTTATAGACATTTAATCTTCTTGGGTACGAATGTATATGTTCGGTTGAAAATTGATCTATTCAATTTAATTATTTTTCAATATAATTTTTGTAGTTTACGTGAAATTTTATTGAAAATTTTCCTTTATAATTTACTCGAATGCCCCGTTATTTCCTACATTTGTTTGCAAATCCTGCAAAATTCAGAAAATCGACCACAGATATCCCAGATTCTATTTTTGAAATTTCATAAATATTTTAAAATATGGTCTTAAAATCGACTTTAAAAGAATTTATTTTTATTCGTTCCAGAAATTTTGATACAGCTGTTTAAGCTTTTAAAATATTTCAAAATGCGCAAAAAGGATTTCCAATTTTTTATCTGAAATCTTCAAAAATAAAAATTTTGTTTGAAAGGTTTTGAAATATTTTTCTAATTAAAAATTAATGGTTAATGATTCACTAAGTATTTGTTGAGTTTACAATGAAAATTGTGTTGTTTTTTTGTTGAAAATTAATCTTTTTACAATAAAAATTTAAGTATTCCTTGTTTTGTTAAAAATTCCTGCATTCGTTTCTTGTAGTAGAATATTAATCTTCTTCGTGGCTTATATAACTTCGTGGGCATATAATTATAAATACAAGCAATGTGGAAGCACTAAAGATCGAATTCAGAGCTAGTTTATGAACCTGTTTGTCTATTTTGTATTTTGTAAGGTTTTCTTACTTTATAACTAAAATATTTTGCCTTTTCGGTAGATCCTCGATCTCCTGATCTTTCCTGCCTGATTTCAAATTTGGACCACTGTCACATTATACGAGTGGTGCCTTGCTTGCTATGCTATTTGACTGGTAGAAATTTAAATTCACAAACGATTCCTCATATCTTGGAAATTTGGTGGAAAGCGCACAAGGGAAAAAATAATACAGCAAACGTCAAGGATAAAATAAAATATTTACTGGTAAGTGAAGATATTACATGTGATTACGTAATTGAGCGTATTGAATTATAATTCTGTTTTTGATTAAAAACGTTTAAACAGATCACTTTTATCAACTATTTGATAATGCGAATTTCATCAGGGCAAAAATTCCATGAAAAATTTATCAGTAGGTCATATCTGGACATTCTGACCAATCTTCTAGAACCAGTCCCAAATCGTTGAGCTGGTAATCTATAAGAAATTGCAAAGCCTCCACGAAAGAATCTTTATCTATCTGTTGCTCTCTTCCCAAAATAAAAAAATTAGTTCCTCTGAAAAAATATGAATACTTTTAGTTTTCTGTGGGCCGCAAATACTTTATGGTCGTAAGAAAGAACAACAATTAAATTCAAAATTTTATCACTATTTCCTAATATTGCCTATCATTCTATGTGATTAATAATTAGTCCATATGTTACCCGACAATTGCTATATCAGCGCAAGAGAATAAGATGGCAATACGCTCATAGTCTGTATATATAATCCAGTGTTCTCCAAAATATTCACCATCGTATTCTACAGTATATCTTCCTTCAGTTCCGATGAATGTCGAAACACCGGTAAATGTTGTTGATACGTTGTCTCTGAAATTTGTAAAAAGTGAACAAATTTGTTTGAATTCATATATCAGCTAAGAGTCAATATTTATCAAGATTTGGATTCTGCATTCAGGATATTGTGTGCATGAATTTAGAAAAGCATATTGTTTGAGATAACCATAAATTACAAATTATATTTTTTATAGCAATGTTATTTACTTCCAATTAAAACATGATTTCTTTAAACTCCCTATCTCTCCCATTTATGTTATGAAATAATATTTTTCTTACACCCCTTCCAGTAGGTTGATTTCAGCTTCTAATAAACCTTCCTCGTTTAGCGTCCAGTATGGAGACATGCATTTTTTTAACGCATTAGCAGCACTATCATATTTCGCTAATACGTACCAACGTCCCTGGAACTACATAAAAAAATTATATCATGTACAAATTAAACATTTTTAAAATTGATTTGGCGAAAAATTTGGTTTTTTCAAAGATAGAAATAAGGAGCGGATATTTGACTTAAATCTTGATTCCAAATTAAAAATATATATTAAAATGGAGGGTTCCTTTTATTCGCCAATGATTTTTAAAACACTAAAAATGTCATTGCAAATCTAGATGTCATTTCTGAATTATGTTTGAGACAAACTCATTTCTGTCAACTTCCGCATAATTTTGATTCATATTTACATTTTCCAGATCGAAATCCTGCATGATTGGCACATTTGGACAAGCTTCACGAGACGTAGACGTAGACGTTGACGTAGACGTAGACGTAGACGTAGACGTAGACGTAGCCCAGAGTAGAAGGAGCAATCCCAGTTGAATCATTTTTTCACCTGTGAATCATTTTTTTGCAAATTGATAAACAATGCATATGTCATGAATCAATAATTTAATTTTTTCTTGAAACTTACTCTTAATCTTTAAAAAACAGACTATAAGATGATACTCTTAAAAAAAAAACTGAAATAGGAATCACTGAAAAACTGCATTGTTCAATCTGCTATTGACACTGGAAGTCCCACTTTTAAGACGAATTCTTGCAATCATTCTGTCTTGTGGGCAAACTTATTTCTGATTTTTTACCATTTGTTTTAATTAAGATTTTCAAACTTTTATACATAAAAGAATATAGTATAAATTCAGAGATTTGAAAAGTTGAAAAAAAAAATTTGAAAAAATCTCATAACTTTAAAACGACTTAATGAGAAATCTCATTTTGCGCTCATTTGAAAAAAGCACAGAAACGCATCCTTTTTATTTTGATGTTTGTAAATCTACAAGTACCTTAAAAAATTACACACTTTTTTAGGGAGCAAACAAAACGGAAAAATTATTTATGTTATACAATTGTTACTCAATTTTTATGGATTTTTGACGGTGATATAAAATCTTGATGGTTGAAATTTTCTCTTTTCTGTTCAAAACTGCTTGTTTCAATATTTATCTGTCTTATTAATAATGCAATACTTTTACTTGAGCAGATTGAATTTCTGCTGGAATTTCCTCGTAGTTGTAACATATTTGGGCTTACTTTTTTTTAAGTAAAAGCTTTCCTTTTGTAACCCCTTCTTATAATAAAGGATAATATTAGTTTATTTACCAATCGAATTTAAGAAAGTCAATCGAGGATACTGATGAGTGGAGATTTGAAAATTTATAAATACAAATTCGATTTTATGTGA
>NC_046659.1:103712479-103713645 GCF_010883055.1 Belonocnema kinseyi
AAATAAAAGCGATGAGAATGTGTTCGTTAAAGCCGAAAGAGCTTTAACAAAAGAGATTTCAAAATCACAAAATTACGCTTGTCGGTCCTTTGACCTTTGATTTCAAAAGGTCTGTGTACGAATGTGGCAGAAATGAAAAGACGAAGCGCGGAGTACGATTGCTATCAGTCGCGTTCCGTAGGTGCGCTCCAATTGGGAATATATATTCTGTACAGCTCGCTAGTATATTTATCTCGTGCTTCGCGCTCGATATTGTATTTACCTCGCGCTACGCGCTCGATCTTTCTGCAGAGACTTTTTAAAACTAAAGATGAAAGTATGGACAACAGTAATTTGGCGATTGTGAATTCTCTTTTGTTAAAGCTCCTTTGGGTTAATAAACACATTCTCATCACGTATCTCGTACTTCCCACTCGAGTTTATCCCTGAAATTTTATATCATTCCCATAAATTTATACTATTATAATTCTTAACTTGTCTTGCTATTAAAACAGATGAAATTTCATTTTCGCGTTTAAAAAATGCGCATTCTTTCAAAAAATTTGGTTTTTCAACGTTTTATTGCAACTTTTGTCGGTTTTCCATAAACTGAATTGGTTGATTTTCAATGTTTTCTTTATAATTTAAAATTTACTTATACGGTCTACTGAGCAGCCTTACCGTTTTTTAACTTCTAAATGATGTGTATATGCACACAAACACACACACACACATATATATATATATTTTTTTAAATGCATTATTATATTTGAGACTATTTTAAAGACTATGGAAATGTTGCGTGAAAAGATCTAACTTTTGGATTTTCCATTATTTTTTATGTTGTTAAAATTTATTTTCTGATTTATCAAGAAAATTCAGAAGTTGTTATGATAATCTTCTGAGGCATTTAGAAATCACACTATTTCTCCTATTGCCATTTTTTCATATCGTCCGTTAATTGGCTTAAAAGGTTAATTTTTGTGTGCTTTCTGGAATTTTTAAAATACTGTAACTCTCATAATTTCTAATTTTATGAAAAAGTAATCAGATAAATTGTTCGACTTTTAAATACTATGAATAACAAAACGGTAAGGCTGCCGGGGTAGACGGTATTAACGCTGAAATGCTTAAACACGGTGGCGAGTACATACCACATAGAGTTTGCGAATTGATAAATTTATGTT
>NC_046659.1:103713745-103741216 GCF_010883055.1 Belonocnema kinseyi
CAAAAACTATGGTGTTCGAAGGAAATAGTGAGAAAACGCTATGCAATATTTTATTAAATGATGAGAGAATTGAATAAGTTGATAAGTTCGTATACCTTGGTACAAGGAAAGCACCCCAACCCGACCCCAACGATTTCGATGATTTTTGGATATGTTATAGAGCATACAAAAATATTTTGTAAGATGCACTAAAAAAACTATTTTATACATAATCGTTTAATATTCAACCCGAAAATATAAATTTAAAAAATAAACGAAGAACTTCAAACTATTCTATTTTTCTATAACAAAAGTTGAATTCTTATAGAAACATGTAATAATTGATATTTCAGACAAAAAAGGCTTAGGATAAAATAAAACATTATTTAATGCAACAAAAAAGACGAATTTTTAACAAAAGAGTTTCATAATTAACCAAAAGCAACCAATATTTTTACAAATTCTTTCCTCAATTTTGATGTAATTGTGGAATACAAAATATACAAAATACAAAATATATCAATTGATTTTTTATGCAATAAATATTTTTTCTTCAATAAATTACAGTTTCTACTCTACCAAAAAAAAAACGGATGATATTTGCGAAAACAGCTCTTATCTCCTTTATAATTGTCGTAAATAAAGCAAGGTAAAATAGATTGTGTGTGCAAATTATTTAAATTCTTTCCTACAGATCAACAAATAGATAAAATGCAAAAAATTACTGAAATGTAGCTATTAAAATGTATTTTAAGAAAAAAGGATATGAAAACTTCATGAGAAATTATTGTTACTGAAAAAAAGCTTTCAAGCTTTTCATAATTTTTACCCCGCTTAATAACACTTTTTCTGCAATTTTCGGAATTTAAAATATGTTTCAAGTTTTTTTAATTACTTGGAAAATCTTGATTTTAAAAGATACTCCCTATATTATATTTATCATTTTTAAAAAACCGTAAAAATTCTCAGGCTCTTTAGAATGAATAAAAATTGAAAATTAAGGTACCTTAATGAAATTTTTTGTGAAGTTCCTAACGTGTGTCTAGAAAAGTTTTAACGATGTGTTGAGTTTGATTATATCATGCAAATACTTTCTTCGAAGTTCTGCACATGTTTCCTGTGTGTATCTACAAAAGATGTTTCCTTATTTCTTTCGACTTTATTAAAGAGATAAAGTACTCTCGTTATAATTATTATTGTTATTCCAGTGTTTTATTTAAACTTTTACTCGGGTAAACCCGGTTATACATCATAGCCACGCACTAAGTCAAGTGACTGATGAGATTAGAATGTTATAAGTTAATTCAAATAATTCAATACGATGGTTGAAACCTCCTGCGATGATGTTGTAGGTATACAATGACGAGCGGCCACGAGCGTGAGAGGTGACAAAAGTCACCTCTGAATGCTTTCTTAGAGCTACCATCTGCCACTCTACGGGATTCTAGTCGCTAGCTTCCTGATGATCAAGAAAATTTCTTACAATGCGACAGGTGTTTTAAAAACCGCCTTCTGAACTGCTACCAATACCCTATTGACTCCTAAATGCTTAGGATGTTCAGTGCATCTTGCGTGCACATTTCATGTAGCCAAAATCACAATGGGATGAATAGATGCATGATTCCCATTCCTCCATATGGCCTTTACTTCATGCCTTAACTCGCTAGACTTGTGGTTTTCTGTTTGCATATGTTGACTGCAAATTTTGGTTAAGCGGACAAGCAATGTCGATGATGTAGACTCTTCCACCTTTTTTTTCGCATCACGATGCCAGGTCGATTGGCCCGGATGTCATGATCCGTTTGTATAGTAACATCCCAATATAAGATGTAATCTTCGCTTTCTAAAACGGGCATTGAAATGTACTATATCTATAGAAGAGCATCCATTCTTTTAAGAGTCCTAGGTTTAGGGCAAGTTCTTGATGTATAATGCCCGCTACATCATTATGTCTGTGTATATATTCTCTCTGAGCCATTACATGACAGCCATCAATAATATCCTCGATGGATTCGTTGGTATCTCCACATAATCGTCACCGGTCAAACATCTCTTGATGTAACACGTGTTTGCGATAATTCCTGGTGCTGACAACCTTGTCCTGTATTGCAATGACGAATCTCTCCGTCTCTGGATACCGAACACCCTTTCTTAGCCATATATTAGATGCCTCATTATCCACTACATTTTAATCTAACGTGTTGGGGTGCTCCCCATGGATGTCCTTCTGCCGCCATTGTATTTTTAATTCATATATGGTTTCTGCCCTGATATTCAAGGCCACATCTAAAGACAAATTTAAGGGCGTGTATTTAAGATCCGTTTGGCAGATGGTACTGTAAAGCGCAACATTTCGTTTGCTGTGAAAATTGTCTCGCAACTATATCACTTGTGACTCACGCAGTCTTTTGACATCTACAGCGCCCCTACCCCCTAAATGTCGCGGTAGAACTACCCTTTCAATGGCTGAATTTCTGTTGTGCATTCGGTGCTTCTTCATTTCTACGCAAACAATTTTGTTTAAATTTTCAAGGTCGATGTTAGACCATTTTATGAGCCCGAAGGAGTACGTGATGACATGGATGGCATATGTGTTGATCGCCCTGATTTTGCTTGCCGAGTTAAAAAAAACTCTTCATAATTAATCTGAGTTTCGTAGTGAAGGCAGTCGTTAGGCTTGTCTTAACTTTCGTATGTTGAATACCCATAAATTCAAGAATACGCAGATATTTATACGATTCGCCTGCAGCAATTGCCTCGATGTCATTTTCGAACTCATTTTCTAACTCTGCGGTCCCTAATTCCCCTCTGCTTAAATGAACTTTTCTACATTCATCTAGTCCGAACTCCATGTGGATATCATTGGAACACTGCTTTGTGACATGGATCACTTGCTGCAGTTTCTGGTCTGAACTGGCGTACAGCTTCAGGTCATCAATGTAAAGAAGATGGGTCACTTAATGATCATCGTCATTATCATGAATTCTGAACCCATAAGGCATGCTGTTTAGTGTTGTGCTCAATGTATTCAACGCTAAACAGAACCATAGTACGCTGAAGGAGTCTTCTTGAAATATACCCATCGAAAAGCGTATTGATCTAGTTATCCTTGGTTGTACATTATCAAAATACTTGATTCTCGTACCCCAGAGCCTTATCGCATGGCTTAGATAGTAAATAATGCGTGGGCAGATTTTTTAAAGTTTTAAGACTTCATGCAAATAGTCATGCGGCACGGAAGGAAAAGCTTGCTTGAAGTCAATATATGCCATGTGTAAGTTCCTTTGAAGCTTACGAGCTTGAGTCAGGGCAACAGCGTCTATAGTGACTATATCTTTACAGCCTCGTGAGTTTTTACAACATCCTTTTTGTTCTTTGGTAAGAATGTCATTCTCGTCGCAATGAGAATATACATTATCTGCAATGGTAGCTGTCAGAAATTTATAAATTGTTGGAAGACAGGCTATCGGTCGAAAGTCAGATAGATTTTGAGCGTCTGGTTTTTTTGGTATCATATACTTAGTACCTTGAAGCATAAAACCTGGCATTAGATCTGGGTGCTCAATGATCTTCTCAAAACACCTTGCCAACGCAAGATGCACACTCGTCAGGTACTTGTACCAGAAGTTGTGCACCATGTCCGGACCTGGAGCTTTCCAATTTCTTGTTCTTTTCAAGACCGCTGAAACATCCGAAGCTGTGATGTTTGTCAGATGCATTTCAGGGCTATTGCTTGCCCTTTCTTCCTCCAGTTTGAACCACGTAGTGTCCAAATTGCATTTGTTCATTTTTCCTCAAACACCCGACCAGTAGTTAGTCATGTTTCCCAATTGAGGGACTTCGGTGCCTTGGTTTTTATTTGGCTTTACTCTCAGTTCACTAGAGAACATTCTTTCATCTGTCTGAAAGTTTTGATTTTGTGTTTTTCTTTTGTGATGTTGATTTTGGGCAGAGAATACCTTAGTGTTGGTTCTACATACCTGACCTCTAGTAAAACATGAACAAAATTCCTTTCCAGGTACTGTAGTTTTGCTGAGATTTCCCTATCCACATCATCGTTCGTAATATCCGGATGTGGTTCTAATGGATCCGGTGCATGATTTTCATTATCCCTAGCACCTATGCCTTCAGCATCAATTAATTCTTCGTTATCCACATCTTCGAAGGCGAGCTTATCAGTAGGAAGCTGCCGTTCCACTTCTATTTCGATATCAGCTATTTCAATAGCCGAAAGCAGTCTGTTTACAGATATTGAGCGTTTTTGATCTGCCAGATTCTGCTCATATATTTTTGTGGCTAGCTCAGGGTATTTAAGTAAGAAGAGTCTATGATGTCCTCTCCTCACACTTTGCCCACATTTCTCTGCAAAAAAATAAAGGCGCATAACATCTCTGTTCATATAGCATGTCCATTTTCGTCGCCTTTTTGGTTGCTGAAACTCTGTTTCTGCTTCTTGTTGTATAAGGCCATCAACCTCTGGAGGATGTGGTGGTTTTGGATCATCATAGGTTGAGAAATAACATCAATTGCTCCTGCTTAACCGTTTGACGCGGCTTTCTCTAACTTAAGCTGATTGCCGTCGTTTTTCAACGCCAAATCAACCTCTTGTTTAATCTCCCTTACTCGATCTTATGTAACACCTAGATTAGTCCTGATGTCCTTCACCTTAGCGATAAGATCTCTTATTGCGACTTTTTGTATATTAGGATACTTTGCGGCAAATTTATTTCTCAAATTGTATCCTGTTTCCATTTTTGTTTCGTTGATGTTTCACTGCTTACCATTTGTCGCAAATGTTCTTGCTGGCCAGCTATTTGATTAGTGAGGTCTGCCTCACCATCTCGCAGCTCGCCATCGCCACCGTCTCGCATGCTGTGGCCCCCAGCTGTGGCTCCAGGGGCACCCCGAGGATCCTCGGGAAGCGACAAGCGTTTTAAGATCTTTAATATATTCTCCATTTTTCATTGATGGGTTTTGGTGTTCTACTTAGTCCCTCTCCTCTTCGTTATCAGCCTATTTGGCATGGGAAACCCTGTCAGTAGCAATTCTACCGCCTACATTGCCGTCAAAGTCATGAGAGAAGAGCTCAAGCCCTACCGCGACATCAACGCGGAACACCTTCGGTAGGGGGATAAAGATAAGTTTTTGAAAGAAATGTTCCTTAATCTTTTCCAATGTTATTGTGAAGTTATTGTACTTTCGTATTCTTTCACAAAGACACAAAATTGCAACATAAGTGCTAGCTTGAATGAAGCCAGCACCTCTACTATATAAAAATTGAAAAAGAAATCAAGGTCAGAATTTTGGGCTTTTTTAAACCCTTGAACGCACTCACAACCAATTTCGGAAAACCGTCCCTACGAAAAATAAAACCACCACTCATGTAAAAATTCGATTTCGGAAAAAACCAAGAACACAAATACTTTGGGCTTATTTTGTTCTCCCGAATGCACTAAAAAAAATTCAATAACCCCCTAGCTTCAAAAAACTACTCCCTTGTCAAAAAGAAAATCCGCAAAACACAAAATACACCAAATTTTGGAATAATTTTGGGCTCTAGAGTGCCTTATTCCAAAATTTTAAAAACCAATCCTATTTGATAAAACTCCCATAAATAGAAACTTAAACCTAGGAAAGACAGAATAGAAAGTAGTGTCGGCCTTTTTTGAGCTTTTCAATGCTTAAAACTTTTGGGAGAAAACGAACCCTTGAGCTAAAAAATCAGACGCCTATCTATGAACTTGAATTTTAATTTTCAAGCAGCTTAGAAATAGTGACATTGTACAGAGGGGTTGGTTTTTGAGGTTAAGGGCTAGAACCCAAAAATCGGTGTTGATATTTTTAAGACCTTACAAATTAAAATGTCTAGTAACACTGTACAATTCTGAAAAAGATTATTTCTTGAAATTCGTATTCAAAAAAGCAACCCCTTGTTACCACAATGGGTTGCTTTTTAAAGTTAAGGCTTGTAGCCCGAAAATTGGTGTTGGTATTTTTAAAGAGCCCGCAAATCAGAGACTCTAGTAACACTCTAAAATTCTCAAAAAGACTTTTTTTCACAAAATTTGTGACTGATGTTTGGGCTTGAATACCTAATGTTTGAAAATAGCCCCGTGTACCAGACAGCTATGATTTTAACCACCTACGAAAATTCACTAAAAATGATTATAATGCGATAAACATTGAGTGAAGTTTTTTTTGCTTTTTTTGCTCTATGATGACATATGTTCCGCTGCATAGGTTTTGAAGTGCCATATAATCGATTAAGAGTTCTAAATCATGTTTGCATTGTTCAAGGTGGTTTTCCAACTTTTAAAACGTTTTTGATGACGAGGGGTATGTATGTATGACTTAGGGGTAGTTTTTGGGGAATGCATTATATATTATCGCAGAGCAAAAACAGAGCAAAAAAATATCAACTAACAGTTTCTTCTAAGTTTCATTATTTTTAAAGCTTTTTTCATACATATAAATGTTCTGCTGCCTACGTTCACGTGGAATGGCAGTTTTGGGGAAATTATAATGGAAGGGAAATTTCTAAGTACCATGTAATTAATTTGGAGTTCTAAATCATTTTTACATTGTTCAAGATGGTTTTACAACATGCAAAACGTTTTTGATGCCAAGGGGATGGTATATAAGACTTAGGGGTAGTTTTTGGGTAACATATTATATATTATCAAAGAGCAAAAAAGGACCAAAAAATATCAACTAACAGTTTCTTCTATGTTTGATTGTTTTTCAGGAAAATTATAAAAAGGGGGAAATTTTAAAGTGCCATTTAATTAATTTGGAGTTCTAAATCATTTTTACATTGTTCAAGGTGGTTTTATAACATGCAAAACGTTTTTGCTGTCGAGGGGAGGGTTATGTATGATTCACGGGTAGTTTTTCGAGAGCGTATTATATATGATCAGAAAGCAAAAAAAGAGCAAAAAAATATCAACTAACAGTGTTTTCTAAGTTTTATTATTTGTACGCTTTTTTCATACACATAAATGTTCCGCTGCATAGATTTACGTGTAAGGGTAGTTTTTCGGAAAAATTATGAAGAGAGGGAAATTTTGAAGTGCCATGTAATCAATTTGAAGCCCTAAATCATGTTTACATTGTGGAAGGTAGTTTTCCTATTTTGAAAACTTTTTGATCCCGGGGGTAGTTGTGTAAGACTTAGGGGTAGTTTTTAAGTAAACGTAATATATGTCATAGAGAAAAAAAGCAAGAAAATCTCCACTCATTGTTTATCGCATTAGAATCATTTTTAGTGAGTTTTCGTAGGTGGCGGCGCTGAGTGGACGTCCTACTAGCGCCGCCACCCTTTTCTCCGAAGTTTAAAGAGCAAAACAAATTTTTTTTTAGCAGAAAATTAGCAAAAAAAAGGAAAAAATATGGCGTTTTTCATTTTATAATTTGCCTTGGTGGCGGCGCTAAGTGGATGGACCTTTTTAATAAGATCACTGATTTTTGGGCTACGCAAAAATACCATCATCGATTTTTGGGCTCCTTGAAAACTCAAATTCGTTTTTATAGATATTTGTTTGATTTTTTTGAATGTAGGGCTGATTTCCTTTTAATTGAAGGGGTTAGAAAGCCCAAAAAAGGGTTCACACTATTTTTTATTTTGTGTTTTCCATTTTTTAGTTTCTACTAATAGGGTGGATTTTATAAATGGTAGCGGTTTTTGAAATTTTGTGTGGTGCATTCGTGAGCACAAAACACACCCGAAATTTGGTGCATTTTGTGTTGTGCAGATATAATTTTTGTAAATGGAGTGATATTTTGAACATGAAGGTGATTTATAGAATATTTGTTGTGCATTCGAAAGCCCAAAATAAGACCTAAATTCTTCTGTTCTTTTATTTTTCCCAAATGTGAGTTTTTACACAAGGATGAGTTTTATCTGTTATAGGGGTGGTTTTTAGAAATGGGCTGTGATTGCGTTATAGAGTCCAAAAAAGCCCATAATTCTAACGTGTTTGATTTTTTTCTTTAGTTTTCATACAGCGGAGTCGGCAGTACAGCCCAAAAAAGTTCAAAATTCTGATACAAAGAAATTTTGGAATCTCATTTCTGGAGGTGGTAGCTTGGTGGACCTGAGAAAAGGCCTTGGAAAGGTGCAGCTCTTAAGTTGGGAAGCTAGGGGCCTGAGGAGCGTGTCGAGGCACAGGAAGATTGGCGGAAGACCTCAATGTCCGCTCCCTCTCCAAACCATTACTAAAAATTCAAGCAATTTTGGAAAATTCGTCTTTTTTCGTAAAACATTTAATAATTTGGTTTAAAATGTACCCGTGTTTGGTTAATTCTGAAACTTTTTTTCTAATTATACGTCTTTTGTTGTATTCAACTATTTTATTTTATTTATCGTTTTAGTTGAAAACTTATATTTTCGGGTATAAAAATCAAACTAATTTGTAGAAAATACGTTTTCTATAATCTTGCAATTACAAAAATTGATTAGTTAATTTAAATATATAGCGGAAAACTAATTTTTCGGTTTAATACAGAGAAGTTTATTGTTGAGCCGTACAGAAGACAGGTGCATTTTCCAAGGAAAATATATTTTCAGGTTTTTTCGACAGAAATATCCAATGTTTCTTTTAACAAGGTATGATTTTATTCATTGTTATCTGCACTAAATATATACAAAACAGTTTGAGTTTCAATACAAGCAAGTAATTTATAACCAAATATTTTTATTTCCTGTAAGCCAATAAAAAACAAATTTTGTACAAAATTTATTGTTTAACTTCCAACCCGAAAATGTAATTTTCAACTAAAAAATGGTTATTTTGACTTGATTTTTCACGAAAAAGACAAATTTTCAAGAAATTACTTCAATTTTCATGGAAATAGTTGCATTTCTCATCAGAAAAGAAAAAACGGAACTTTTACAAAACAGTTAAATTTTCAACCAAAGAGTTGTCTTTTTCTAAAATAATGAATAATGAACAATGACTCGTTAATTTTTAGATAATAGTTGTATACAATATCTTAAAACATTCTAGGAGACATTCTTTAATTGGGAAACTTAATTGAGCGAATGAATAAATTTCACATAATTTATTGAGCCCTTGTGCCTGAATGTGCTTCAAGAATATTTTTTTAGAGTAAAACTACGTCAAGTTTTAAAAGTTTTAGTTGTTATGTTAATATAATAACTATTTTTCATAATATTGAAAATACACAACATTTTTTATTTTTATTCAGAGGTGCTCCTAATATGCAATTAGTCAATCGATTTTGTTTTATGTGAAGAATTCTTTTTCTTTATATATTACAGTTTCTACTCTATCAAACAAACAAGAAACCTAACGTAATTTGCATACATAGGCATCTTCTTTTTATTTATTGTATAAGAAACAATTGCACAAAATATTGCATTAGACATTTTTTAATTAAGAAACTTTTAATTCAACGAATACATATTTTTATTTCGTAATTCGTTGTGCCTTTGTGCCTGAACTTGTTTTAAAAATATTTTTTTTTTGTTAAGACCAATGTCAATTTTAAACAATTTTAGCTATTATTTAAATCAAGTAGTAATGGTTTGTTCACATTCTAAATACACAATAAAAATTATCTTTATTCAAATGTACTACTATTATACAATAAGACAATCGATTTTTCTTAGATGAAAATTTTTATTTTTATACATCATAGTTTCTACTATATCAAAAAAATGCCCGTACTTTGTGAACGTTTCGTTTTTTTCTCAATTTTCAGCATGCCTAAAGTGACTCAACATAAGAATTTATTACATCGATTCGCTATTTTCAAGAAGTTGTCAGCCTGTCTAAAATAACTGATAGTAGAAAATTAACAACCTCAATGAAATAGGTGTGCAAAATGTTTCTAAATCTCTTCCAGCGTTATTGGAAAGTTATTGCACTTCTTTACGGTTTCACAAATAAACAAAATTTATAAAGTTGTTTTAAAAACATTATCTAGTCTCTACCAAAGTCGTGAGTTTGGAAATTTATTTTACAATAGGTAAGTATGCCTTTATAAAATGTTTCAGTGCTAAAAAATGTTTCCTAATCTCTTTCGGCGTTTCAGAAAAGTACTCGTACGAAGTTTCGACATGGAAAGTCTAAAACACAAAAACGATTTATGGAACCGTTTTTGAAAAAAATCCTTATGCCTATTAAAGTCGATTTTAGTCATTTTTAAATTGCTGCGCCGGAGTTCTGTATATTCTTCAGATCAAATTTATTAAACAATAAAACTCTAAAAACATGTATGCTCACTGATAAATGTTTTTAATCTCTTTCAGTGTTTTTGAAATCTTTCAATATGCTTTTTATTATTTTACGAGATTACAAAAATAAAACAATTTTTTGAATTTAATTTGGAAAAATGTGAGTCTTTAGCAGCGTAGGGTGTTCATTCATTTACTTATCATTAAGACTATATATATCTTTAAAATGTAGACGTAACAACACATTTCCAAAAATAATGTGCTTCTTTCAGGAGCTAGATTGAAATATAACTTTTTTTTTTTAATTGAATAGCTTTTTAATTGGTAGCTTTTTCGTTCATGAACACAACAGGAAAGGTGTTACTTTCTTTTTGCTGACCAGCCCTTATCTCTCGTTTCAAAAAAGGTCAAATATCAGAAAAATAAAAAATGAGTGAAGATTCTTCTTTACTTTCGTATGTATCATGATAGTTTCTTTAACTTTTTCTACTGTAAAATATTGTTCACTTTTTTTATATGCTCAAATTGCAATTCTAGTTGATTTTAAATATATCTGAAGGTTGAACGTGAGGAAGAAAATGTTTTTCTAACAAATTCAGATTTTTACATTTGTTTCAAAAAGAATAAACTAAAAACTGTAAATAAGCTTCATAATATCGTCCCTGACGCCCGCTAGGAATCTACTTCTCTTGAGTTCTAAAAAATATATATTTAAGCTGGTTAAGCATAATAACTCAAATTTATGTTGGTCCATCTAGAAAATTTAATAAAAGTAGATATGATTTGTTGTATTTGTATCTATCAGATATAGTACTTAATCATTTTATAGAAATTATTTTTAAATTGTCATATACCATTGTTAATTAGAAGTTTTTTATTCTTAAATTTAAAATTTATTTTGCTTTTAATATTTGAAGATAAAAAACAAGAAATTTAAATGTGCGTTTTACCTATTTTTAGTTCCCAGAAACAAATCAATTTGCGAGTAAATTTGTGCATTTAGCCTATTTTTAAGTTTTTAAATATTAAAATATCACTGTTTTAAAGAAAATAAATCCTCTAAACAAACTATTTTTTTTTACTTATCAATTTCTCAAGTGTTTCGTTTTTAACGCCTTTTTTAAAGTTAATATTTCAGCCCGAAATAAATTCTCATGTTTTAAAGAAAATCGCTTCATTGAATAGATAATTACAAGATAATACTTTATAAAATAAATAAATGAAATAAATAAGAATATTTTTTGATGTAAATTTTAAAAAGTTATTGCACTGTTTTTTAATTTTTGTTTTTCATGTTTAGTTTTTATGTTTTTATAATGTTCTTAAACAATTTTAGAAAATTTTCCCCCTTTGAAGGGATTCATCTTAAACACTTTCATAAAAATTAATTTTTTTTTATCAAAAATGGATTTCATTTTTTTTTCAAATTTGAAATATTCTATTGAAAAAACATTTCTTTTCCTATTAAATTAATTTGTGAAGCTGAAAATTCAATTACACAACATTTATTGATAATTCATGTATATTGTTCGTCAATTTATTGTTTTTGGTTGAGCTGAACTGTTTTCTGTTCAAGTTCAAATCGGTCTTGGTTAAAATATCAACTATTCCATTTATCATTAACAATGACTCTTTTTCTTGTAATCATTCAACTTTTATCTGCGCAGTGAAATTTTTCTTTAAAAAATATTAGTTTTTAACAAACTAGTTAAACTTTTACCGAAAAGATGTATGTTCAACTAAAAAAAGGAATCTTCGAAGAAACAGTGCTTCAAACAAAATTATCAACAAAAAGTTGATTCCTCAAGCACAGCAGATTGATTTTCAATCGAAGCGTTGCATTTTTAACTAGAAAATATGCTACTAAAATAGATGAATTTTTATTAAAAAAGAACATTGTTATTTGCGTCCAAAAAGATTTGAGTTTGACTTTTTAAAATAAAAATATGAGTTTTAAGCAAAAAGGTGAATTTTATAAGAAATATTCAAATGTTTAACGAAAAAGATGAATTAAAAAAACAAACTTTTAATTATAAGCTTTTATATTTATCCAAGAAAGATGCAATTGCTACTAAAATAGATGAAATTTTGTATTCAAAAACAAATTTAAAAAAAAGTTGAATTTTTATCCAAAAAAGATTGCAAGCACAAATTTTACGTTTTAAAGAAAATGTTGAATTTTCAAAACAAATAATAAAATTTAGAAACAAAATAATAATCTTTGGAAGAAAGCAAATGTAATAAAAATGAATATAAATACAGGGAAATTAAATTAATAACAAGCATATATCATTGTTAATTCAAATAGTTATTTTAAATATTCTCTAATTTTTTTATAACTAATATTTCATTTTTCCTGACCATTAATTTTCAATGACCTTTTGCAATATTGTTGTTTTAAATCGCTGACTTTTCCTTGGCCATTAAAATTCCCTGACTCTTTTTGCAAATTGTCGTTGGCATTATGAACAAAAGGGCCCAAATTCCATTTTAACGATGAAATAAGTATTAATTTAATTGATTGAAAATGTTATAGCAGAACTTATGCCGGAAATCGAACAGAGTGACTTCTTTTGTTAGAAAATGATGTTTCGTTATTTCAATATTGCTCACAAGGATCTAAATCGTTTCCAAAATATAAAGATTCATCAACTTATTTTTAACAAAATACTCATTTCTATTAAGTAGCAAGATGGTTAGATTTTTATTTAATTTTTGGCTCAGAGTCTACTGTACATATTTAAAAAAAAATTATATGTGGAATAAGACCCAGGTTTTCATAAGCAAAGGACTAAAAGTATTGATTAAAAAATTATAGATAGTAGGAATGGAAGCTTATAATGTGTCCCCTAAGGGTTTACATTTTTCTTACACCTTCTCTATTCCTTTACACACCCTCCACACACTTACTTGGTGGTGGAATGGGGACCTACAGTTTAAGGTGAGTTCCGAACCACCAAGAGCAACAGCCTTAAGTACTTAGAGAAAACCTTTTTCTCTAGAGGTACCGGTCCCACGACTCTCCGAAGATGAACAACCCCCTTGCTACGCTAGTGTTCATTGCATGGGCCACCGAGACTCTTCGAGAGTGCGAGGCGGGAATCGAACCCGCAAGCCGAAGGAGTGGGTCCAAAGCCTACGCTTTAGCCCCCACGACCATCGTCCCACTCAAAAAATATAGATAGTATATTATGATAATTATATATCATTTTAAAACACAAAATGGAAATGTATTATGCAATTCTTTTTCTAATCTATAGTAGCTATAAGTTACGATTATATACTTCCATACAACGGTCATTACTTTTGAATTAGATGTGAAAAATAAGAATTTAAGCTGGGTTCTTTGTGCAAAGGAATAATCTTTAAAGTCCATTCAAATTAAAATACCATTGAAATCTAAATGCTGGAAATTTGAATTTGCAATTTCAACTTGAACTGCAATTTGAAGTACTAAAAATGTTATATAATTTCAATAAAAGCCGCGATACTGATATTTCATATTTTTAACCCTCGACTAAGGGGTTCTTTGGGGGTTGAAATGATTTGATAATTTCTACAGACACTCTTTGTGACTTGCAGGTGTACACTTCCAGAATAAAGGTGAAAAATTTCATAAGAAGCGAAGATAAAATTCTTTTTATTTTTTAACCTCTAATTAGGGGTGGTTTTGGGAGTAAAGCCCAACTGAGATTAATTTCAAATCTGTATTTTTACTATTAAAATCAAATTAAATCATTTTCCAGTTAATTATTTCGAATTTCTAAAGAGTCCACTTTTAGTAGTTTAAATTGCAGGACCATAAAGTAATAAATTTCAATGAATGATACCTCCGTCAAAAATAAAGATACCACAAAAAGAAAATAGGGATTTGAAGTGTAAGAGTAGTAGTTTCCAAAGCCGTCATTTGCTGTTAGAAAAAATTTTATTCACTTTTAAAAAAATTCTCAAATATAGCTACAAACCATGTTTTTCGCACTTTTACGTTAGGACATCTCGGAAACCTAGGCTAATGGAACATTTCTGAGGTCTGACATAGATTCAGCGCACCGAAAACCTTTGGGTAGGTATGGTCATTTTTCCAGGTTTATTTCGTTGTCGGCCTGTGATATCCAACTTTAAAATTACGCTTTCAAGATTAGAAAAATTATTGGCAAATAAAAAAAAGCATTTATTAGATAAAATTTTCATGATCATAATACAAATCGCGTCAACTGAAAAGAAATGAGATACTTTCAATATATTAATCAATGTCTAATTCAAATCTCCACGACCAATTTTTATCTGTAAGAGAAATACATTTTTTTCCAATGTGTAATTTTTTAAAAATTAGTAGATCATTTTTCCATGTAGAATGATGGAGCCTGGTATGTAGTGGAAAAAATCCGTTTGCTTCTAATTTAAAAGAAAAAGGCGTAACTCAATACTTCGCGGATCTCAAGGATGGTTCAGTAAGACTTGAAACCCTGTATCAAGATGCGCATTAAGTGAAATAATATTTCATAAACTGAATAAAACAGATAGCAAGCACAGTTGCAAAAAGATATTAAATGCGAATGAGGATTATATTTATGAAAAAAATAATTATGAAAAATATTTGTGGTAATTTTTTTTTCTAATTCGATGCATACCATTTTTTCAATTCAGAATCCACGTATTGACAAAATATGAATTTTTAACAGATGTATTACTTTATAAATATTTCATTATTTTTTATTAATTTGAGAACAGGTGAACCAATAATAGTTGACAGATTTTTAAAATTCGTTGAAAATGAAGCAAGATTTATTGAAAACCTTCTGCGCTTTGCATTTACTTTTTCACATGTGAGGCTTCGTATGTGAGTTCAAATTTCTTTCAGACAGAAAGGCAGCAGTTTCGATAGTCACGTTTTCTTCTGAAATTTTGAACTTATATTCCACTTTGTGCTTACAGTCAGGTAATAATTAATGCAATTTTGAATAGTGAAAAAATGTTCAATATATCAGAAAAAAAACCGAAATTATCTAGAATGAATAAAGAAGACAGTTGTTAATAGTAATAATTTGTTTAAACAATTATGTTTGTCATAATTTATGACATACTTAACTATAAAATACAAGCATTTGAAAAATTCAAAACATTTAAGGGATTAAAGAAATTTGAAGGAATTTTCAAGGAGTTTAATGATTTGAGGTAAATCAATAAAAATAATTGTATGACTTTAAATAGTTTCAGATTATTTTTCAGGATTTTATAACAACTATAACGTTTGGAGGAATTTTAAAAGTCCTCATTGAATTTTAATTATTTTCCTAACAGTATTTCAGGAAAAATTATACGATTTTATAGAATTTCGCAGATTTTTCAAGCTGTTAAATTAAATTTCAGCAAACTGTAAAGATTTGAACTGATACCCCCACCAGTGCTCCCTAATGCTTGTTTTTCTACAGTAAAGTTTAAAAACAACCATCCTCTGAAACATATTAAGTTCAAATTTATTTCCTCTAATAATTAAAAAATTCTAAACAAGTATTAACAATTGTGCATTTAAAATTCTTTTTATCTGGGTTACACACAACAAACTAAGCATTAAAATGCGAAAAGAATGTGTTTAACGATTTGAAAATTAAGAAACTTCAAAATAAATATTTGTGAATTGAATCCGTTAAAAAAGTTTATAAAAATTTTTAAAAATTGAAAAATTTTTTAAATTCGATGAATTTTTAAATTTTTGTTGGAAATAACTGGTTAAAGAACTAACTTAATTAGAAAAATCCTTAAAAAGTTAGCGTGGCCACAAAATTAAAGTTACCATTCATACATAAATACAGATATGCAGACAAACATGCAGACGAACACCGGCGAGTTTTGGACTGTGTGAGTGCCGAAACATAATGATCTCAGCTCGCGTACACTGAGAGACTTCTTGTTAGAATAAATGATAAAAATAAATGAGAATTTAGTATAATATTGTTTTAAAATAGGGAAAACAGCGATTGCATATCAAAAATTAATATAGCGCTTTCAGCCGTCAAAACTAATATTTTTGTTTGAATGAATGGAAATGATGCTCCATTAACTCTTATAAAACTTGCAAGAATTTAAGATTCACTATATTAAAGTTAACAAGCGAAGCTAAAACAATAATCATACATTTTATTTGAAAGAGCGAAAAAATCGTTTGAAGTTGCCATACAAAGCATGTGAGAATTTCCAACGATTATATGAAAAATCACTTAATCCCCCAAAAGATGACCTTGAAGTTTCCCCACAGATATGGATTTCAAAATTGTGTAATTAATTTTAAAAAAAACTGAGTCACATTAAAAAATTAAAAACACCTCTGGATTCGTCTCGATATATCTCAGTGTGCATTTTTTGTTTTTTGTTTGAACAAATTTTTAAATAATTACGCCATTTGTTATATTTCTGCAATTGTTATACAAAAAGTGTGCATCGGATCGAAAAACGATATTTCTAATACGAATCCAGAGGTGTTTATACTTTTTTGATGTGACTCTTAGTTTTTTCAAAATTAATTGCATAACTTTGAAATCCATATCTGTGGCAAACTTCAACGTCGTAAAGATGTAGCCTTCAGAAAGAGGAACTAAATACACACACTAAATACAGCTATATACATAAAACTCAGGGCATTATGATTTGTAATGATTAAATTAATTTTTTTTTATAAAATACATTTTTTAACGGAACTGATAATATTCTTGTATCAATAACATTCCCTAATTTGATATCTCAGTAACTCAGTATAATAAACTTGAGTGCATTTAGATGTGATAGTTTATAAAGTATACTCATTGAATTAAATCTCATTACTCTTAATGTATAAATTTCGTAATAAATAATTCCTAATGTTTTTGGCTCGATCGAAAAATTGAGGAAACAATCGAGGAGCATTCTCAAACGAAACTATATGAAAAATTAAGAATAATGATTTCATAGTTTCCCAGCCGATTAGCCCCGCTTTAAGTCGGGCGCTGGTGGTGGATTCCGGCCGCGATCGGGCGAAAAACGTCACGGTAAACTGGTCGGATCCCGGCTTGAATACCGGCCGGGATCCGGTCGGGTAATCTGGCCAAAAAGCGGCTAAGTAATGTTGCTTCAGGCGAGAAATTCGTAACTTGTTTTTTCTTTTAAAGCTCATTGTAAAGATTACGGTAAACCTTAAAAGTCAAATCAAGTGAACCGATTCTGGCAAGAAAATTGGAGTAGAATTTTATTCCCTGATGATAGAATCTCATAGCAATTTGGAAGCCACGTGGTGATTTAAGGTTAGGAAGGAAGAAAGTAAAAACGGTATACACAAGACTATATTTTAATTAAAAATAATAATTATTTGCGCACTAAGTGGGGGATTCAAACTAATTACTGAAATAAGATTGATTTTAACTACGAGTCTTGATTTTATTTGCGAACTTCGAAGAGACGACGCGACGTAAGTGCAAGGAGCCTTCTCGTTCCAGGGGCGAAACTGAAAATTACTGAGTGTCTATGCAGACGACAGACACAGCAGGCGCTATACATGGCGGTAAATTTGAAATTATACAGGCTAAACATTGTCTGAATATAGAGAAGTTTATAAAAATTTTATCATTTCTGTTGTTGCACATAGCAGAATCGATAACAGTTTAATTTAAAATGTTAAATTATTCGAAAAAATGAAATGTTTTTTTTTTAAGAATTTAAAAAAGCTTATTTTTGTTTCAATGATCTAATAAATCTTTAAATTATAATTTTCAAATAATAATTCATCTAGCATCCATAATTACGTCTTTGATAATATCACGGCTCTTAAAAAATGTGTAAGTTCTACAAAAACATTAACCTGACCAGTGCGAAGCTGGCTACCGACCATGGGATATAACTAGGGTTGGCCCCACCACTAACCGGCCGGCCCCAGACTGCGTAATTCGAGAAAAATGTAGCCCGACCGGCTCCCGCCCGGTTCCTGTCATGAAACCCAGCCAGGGGTAGCCCGGCCGGGATCCGACCAGAAACCTTGTTTTATTAGGGCCAACCGGGGAAATTTCTACACGGGATGCGTCTCAGATTTCGGTCAACTTCATATTGACAATATCAATTTCTCAAATATTTTTTCCGACATTATGATATTCACTATTCTTTTTGTTCAAAACATTTTTCGAAAACTCACTAAAAAGAATATCATTTTTTGATGGTGTTAATCCTTAAAATTGAGATGCATAATATTTCCTATTTAGAATACTACTTTGTCGTCTTCATATTTGATATACTCGTATGATTATATAAAACTTCGGTACTAAAATACGAATAAATATGATACTCGTGTAGAAATAGCCCCTTTTGACCCGACCAGAAGAAGGTTTCAGGCTAGAATCTGACTGGGTCAAACCGGGATACTATTTTGTTAATTGCCTGGCCGGGATCTGATCGAGGTCCCACCGGCACCCAGTCGGGCCGAAAATGGTGCATGATAGAAGTACCATAACCTTAAAACATCTAAAGAAATATCCACAAACCACTGCCGCAAGTGTGTCGTTTGTGAATAAATGACAGGCTAAAGACCACCTTTTTGTGTTTTTTTATAAATCATGAATAAAAAAGTAAACTAATTTTAATTATATGGTTTTCCACTTTTGGTTCTGCGGTTCCTAAACTTGCCGTGACTGCGAGATCGTTGACCAACTTCTTTTTCCGAACAAGGTTTTCAATTACGTTATCCTGCTGGTTGACTCCAGGTTGTACGTTAATAAACTTCTTAAATTTCACAAAATTGTATCCAATTTTCTGTAGCAAGCGGAATATTTATAAAGGTAAGTCAATTTTTCTGTTAATAACTAAGCATTATTAATATTCTTCAACGTTAAAGTTAAATAAATTTTCTAAACCGGTTTCATATATTAGGATGCCACGTGAAATCCCTAAAATTTATTTTATCTCTTGGAAAAAAACCTATGCAAACTAAATTACGCTTAAGGTAAGTTTGTTATGCAATTTAACTTAAATTTGTTACAATGCAATTTCTTACAGAAACTTAACAATCATAACCTATATTTTAGTACTTATATTGAATTAATGTTTGTAGTTAATATATTTATTCTTACTAGGCAGTCTGATAAATACCTGAAAATCCTAAGAGATGGCATTAGTATTCACTAATGCGAACCATTTTCGTCGAGCTTGATCCTTCAAATGACGCCCGTCAAGACTTCAGCCATTTATGTTTACGCATTTACAAGTTACAGCACTGAGAAGCGACTAACCTCCGAGTTTTTTTTAATATGGAAAAATCTGAGTTTCGAGTTTTGATCAAACACTACTATCTTTGCAAGAAAACGATATCCGAGACAAAGGACAAGCTGGATAAGTATTACCTTGACTCTGCACCGTGGATTGGAACCATTCCTAAGTGGTTTACCGAGTTTCGTTGTGGCCGTACGAGCACAGTTGATGCTGAACGATCTGGGCGGCCAAAAGAGGTCACTACACCAGAAAATGTCGAAAAAATCCATGATATGATGTTGAATGATCCCAAAGTGAAATTGAGAGAGGTAGCTAATGCTGTAGGCATATCATTGGAACATGTGGGCAATATCGTGCATTCAGTTTTAGGCATGAAGAAGCTCTGCGCGCGATGGGTGCCGCGTTTGCTCACAGTGGACCAAAAACGAATTCGTGTGACAACTTCCCAGCAGAATTTGGCATTATTTTCGCGTCAACCGACTTAGTTTTTGCGTCGAGTCATAACCATAGATGAAACCTGGATCCACTACTACACTTCTGAGTCAATGCAACAGGCAAAACAGTGGGTTCCACCGGGCCAAAGTGCTCCGAAGCGTCCAAAAACGCAACAATGGGTCGAAAAGGTTACGGCCTCCGTATTTTGGGATGCACATGGCATAATATTCGTGGACTATCTTGAAAAAGGTAAAACCATAACCGGAGCATACTATTCATCATTACTGGACCGATTGAAAATCGAAATCGCCGAAAAACGACCGCATTAGAAGAAGAAGAAACCGGTTTATCATCACGACAATGCACCTGTTCATTCATGCTTAGTTGCACAAGCAAAATTGCATGAAATCGGCTTCGAATTGGTTCCTCAGCCACCGCATTCACCAGACCTGGCCCCCAGCGACTATTACTTGTTCCCTAACCTGAAGAGATGGCTCACCGGTAAGCTTTTTCACTCAAATGAGGAGCTCATAGCAGAAACTGAGGCGTATTTTGGAGACCTTCCGATCGAGTACTTTTCGGACGGTATCAAAAAGTTAGAAAATCGTTGGACTCGCTGTATCGACCTAACAGGAGAGTATGTTGAAAAATAAAACCAACTTTGGCCAAAATAACTTCTCCGTGTTTCATTTTTCAGGGACTCATCAGATTGCCTAGTATGAATGCAGTTCTTAAATTGAAATTCCAACATCTTTTTACAGGTGGAAATAAGTGCTGACAAAGATTATTATCTCTACCAGTTAATAGAATATGTTTGTTGTGGTAAAATGGTTTCAGTAAAATGCGATCGAGGGACTCAGTCAAAAACCGGTCGGATTCCGGCCAAGTTACCCTATCTGTATCTGGGACCCAACCGGGTAACCCGGCCGGGATCCGACCAGCGCAGCGTGATGAAACTAACCAGAATCCGACCAGGTAGCCTAACCAGATTCCGGTTGCAAGCAGGGCAACCCTGTCGGAATCCGGCCCGAACCCAGTCATAATTTCTACATGGGTAAAACCTCGGTGTTTCCTATTTTCGAACGATATTATACTAAAGTCTGATTCATTTGTTTAATTAATTCTAACAAAAGGTTTCTCAGTGTAGAGCCAGAAAAGGCGTTTAAGACTAGATTGTCTACGCTATAGACAGTCTAGTCTTAAAAGTTAGGTCTGATTTGGATCTGACCCTGATCTACTGCTCATTGCACACACACTTTTAAGTGTTAGACAGCAAAATATTATTCGTTGAAAAATACACATTATCTTCTGAAGAAGCAAGCTTAATAGTTTGTTTAACCGCTGCGCCGGAATATTAGGACTTTCATAGGATTTTAGAAATATAAAGAATTTAAAAACTTGTTTTGGATAAATGTTTCTAAATTTCTTCCAGCGTTGTTGAAAAGTTATAGTACTTTTTCATGGTTTTTTAAAGAAAGAAAGTTGATGAAGTTTTGAACAAAATATTTTAGTTTCTACCAATATCGTGAGCTTAGAATTTAGTTACATAATGTATGTGTTCCAAAAAATGTTTCTTAATCTCTATTGGCGTTGCTGTAAGGTCCCAGCATAAAGTTTCGAAATGAACAGTTTAAAAACAAAACTATGAAACTGTAATGTTCTTAATCTTTATTAAATTCAATTTTAATTATTTTTCAAATTGCAGCTTCGAAATTCTGTACGCCTTTCAGAAAAAAATGAATGATAAAAAAACTCTTAAAAATGTATGCGCACTTATAAATAATTTTAATCCCTGCTAGTGATTTTGAAAATATGCAAAACAATTGTTATTATTTTACAATATTAAAAATACAGAATAAATATATGCATTTGATTTAGTGAAATTTTGAATCTCTGGAAATGTATGAGTTTTCTAATTTAGTTGAGAATAAAATTATACAACATCTGATAAAAATTAGCATGAAATAAAACTAAATTTCTTAACGAAATATATCCATAGTGAGAAACGCGTTTCACATCTTTTATTCGGAAAATTCTCTATCTGTTGTAAATTCGCGAGTTTAATATTTTTTTAAATAGCTATATTAGAGAGCAAATAATTGTTACAATTTCCGCGTTAAACTTTTTTTAGATTCTTCTGACGAATTGTAGTGTGTATGAAACTGTTCTGCCCTTAAAAAATTGTACATGTGTATGTCTCTTTTCGAAATATTCACCATCTCTACCAAATTCGCAAGTTAACATGTGGAAACGCACTATTGTCACAATACTGGCCCAATGCATATTGTCAAAGCACCAGTACTTGTTTTGTATTGGCGAACCGGTGGCATACGAAAAAGCTGGAATTAATTATAAAAATTACAAAAAATGATTTAATTGTTTTAGGACCGCTTGTTCATCATTATACGACTACATACAGTCCTAATATCATTTATAATTTTCAACAAATAAATTTCAAACTTTTTGCTTAAATTATGTACATATTTTTAAAAAAATGATATGTAGAATAAGACCCAGGTTTTCATGAGCAAAGGACTAAATGTATTGACTAAAAGTATGTGGTTCAGAATGAATACATATGTTACATTTTTTTAAATTACACGGCCACACAAAAAAGTGCGCGGATCTCGTAACAAGACACACGTATTCCTATGGATTTTGGGGCACTGTCTTGAAATTCGGTATCAAAAATCAACCATCACGTCATGGCTGAGCCATAACCTCAAAAAATAACGAAAAACCATGCCATGAGGCAAATAAATTTCAAAATAATGCCAGTGATGCACATGTTCACTTCAAAAACATGTCGACAACTGTGAAGGATCAATCCTTGCCTGATATCAATTTATTTCACATAACTTTATTCAACAGAACCTAACCTCACCTAACCTGAATAACCGGAAATTTATTGAACTACACGTAAAGTTCTGGAAGCATATTTTCCCAGTAGCAAATGTGTGCTACATCGAGTGAGTCAACTCGAGCCTAACCTAGAAATAAATCTAACCTTGCCTAACCTAACCTTACCTAACCTCACGAAACACAATTAAACTGATTGTGTTGTCCCTTTGTGTTTGCGGTATCGTTTCATTCAGCTCCGGCTTAACCTGCATAGAGGCTTAACCTATCCTAACCTAACAAAACCTGACCTAACCTAACCGATTACGCTGGCAACCCTGTTGTTGCGTACTTTCATATTTTGACATTAATAGCAGTAAATGTCTGGAGTTTCGTAACCGCTTGTTGCTAGCATTATTCGCCTGTGTCTGTAACCAGGGCACCTCCACGTGGTGACGGTGGGCAACGGATCCACATTGGCTGAGTCCCAGGGTAAACGGCGCTCATGCCGTCATGGCAAACACAGGTAAAAAGTGTATAACGATGCAGGGAAAAACTCCAGTATCGGCGTCTGGTCAGAGTGGGAAAGCGGGCTCTCCGACGTCGTCATCATGCAACCGTAGCTCTTCATTGATGGGTCACTTGGTTAGTGTAGAGTCTCATGCTACAAGAAAAAAAACCGCGAGCATTTCTCAATCGCATGCCTGCAAAAATAGCTCAGATTCATTCTGTTACATTTGCAGTAAATATGAAGTGAGCAGTTTGCGAAAATCAATCGACGAGGAAGTGAGAAGTCTTTACGAAAACTGTTTTGACCGTAAATTGCTGCACCAAGAAACAAAATCGATTCCTCACGTAATTTGCAATTCCTGCAGACTTATGTTGTATCGTCTAAAAAATTCAAACAACGAAAAGTACCGCAAGTACTATACACTAACCACATGGAAATAAACCGTTATTGCAAAGGACTTCTACTTTTGCATGAATTTCGTTAAAGGGTTCAACGTCAAAAATAAAAATAAAATTTCGTACATTAATGTGTACACAGTCACAAGAGCAATTTAAATCAATAAAAATGCATGCCAGACTGATTTAAGCGCTTTAGAAAATAATAGAATGGAAGTTGAAAGTCAACGTCATGAAGACGGTAGTGAAACCAGTGATCGAACAGAAAATAGTTCTGATGATTCCGATGAAAATGACGAAAAAGTTGACGAATATGGCATGCATAAAATGAAATTGAAGGTTCCAATATTAGTGTCGCAACTGGAACTGAATGATTTTATTAGAGGTCTTGGATTACCGAAAGACGGCGCTGAATTTGCCGCTTTATTTCTAAAAAGAAGAAATCTTCTAGGGCTAAAGACAAAAGTTTCATTCTATCGCGACAGGGACAAAGAATTCAGAAAGTTTTTCGTTAAAGACGAAGAGACGTCTTTAGTGTACTGCACTGTCGTTAACGGCCTAATGATCCACTTGATTGATACAAACATTGTCAGGTTAATTGAAATGGGGTCAACTCTACTTGTAGTTCTAAGTTGTGTTTGTGTGTTGTGTTGCGTTAAGCAAAATTTCGTCAGGTTCTGTTAAGTTAGATTCATTTGTAGGTGAAGATCGAGTTAACCTATTAAATATAGCACACATTTGAGACTGAGAACCGTAAGCTTATATAGCTACACGTGTGATTGAATTTTTATTTATTTTTATTTTTTTATTTTATTTTTTTTATAGCTACACGTGTGATTGAAGGTTAGGTCAGATTTTGTTAGGTTAGGTTAGGAGAGGTTAAACCTGTATGTAGGTTAAGCCAAAGCTGAATGAAACGGTACTGCAAACACAACGGGACAACACAATGAGTTTAATTGTGTTACGTGAAGTTAAGGTAGGTTAGTTTAGGTTAGGTTAGGTCAGGTTTCTTTAGGTTAGGATAGGTTTGACCTCTTTGCAGGTTAAGCCCAAGCTGTTTCAAATGGTACCGCAAACACAACGGGACAACACAATCAGTTTAATTGTGTTTCGTGAGGTTATGTTAGGTTAGGCTAGGTTAGATTTATTTCTAGGTTAGACTCGAGTTGACCCATTAGATGTAGCAGACATTTGCTACCAAGAAAATATACTTCCAGAGCTTTTTGTGTAGTCGAATAAATTTTTGTTAATTCAGGTTAAGTGAGGTCAGGTTCTGTTGGGTAAAGTTATTTTAAATAAGTTGATATCAGACAAGGGTTGATCCTTCACAGTTGTCGACATGTTTTTGAAGTGAAAATTTGCATCACTGGCATTATTTTGAAATTTATTTGCCTCAGTGCATGATTTTTCGTCATTTTTTAAGTTATAGCTCAACCTTGACGTGATGGGTGATTGTTGATATCGAATTTCAAGTCAGTGCACCAAAATCCATAGGAATACGTGTGTCTTGTTACCAAATCCGCAAACTTTTTTTTGTGTGGCTGTGTTATACTAGAAATACAATTTCTACCCGATCTTACTAATTTTTCTATTAATATATAATTTCATATAGATGAAAAATAATTGTTAATGAGAATATAAATTCCACAAAATTTTAATATATAAATTAGTTTGATTACAATTTTTTCTTCGTGCAATATTTGTAATATTTTTTAACTATTGTTACTGAATTTAAATGTCATTTTAAGTGAGCCTCGTGGGTATTTTGGACTGTTTTATATTAATTGAGAATTACAGTATATGTATTTATTCCTAAATATTTACAATTATTTATAAAGGTGGAACCTGGAATTATGTTCTATAAAGAAAAAAATTGTTTTCATAATTTTCATGATTATAATTTTACAAAATTTAAAAAAAAAATGAACAATATTTTTTAGCGCACTCTGTTTTCATTTTCAAATATTTTTAATGCCTGCATAGTACGGCCCCGATCATGGAACTAACCATCCTGCAGTACTAAGCGAATTGTCGATTATGTACGCCGATGGTGAACTTTTACTTTCAGCGTTATCGAAAACTTAAGAAACTCTTTTTATTATTTATACATTATATAGATAAGGTTTCGTTATCGAGGTTGCGAACATATAAAAAATGATTTGTTTTCTAAGACACTTAATTCTCTACCGAAGTCAAAAGTTTATTAAAAACCTTTAAAAATAGGAAGTTTAATTTTACAACAAGAAGCAGTGACTTATTTCTGGAAAATCTACAACTAAACTACAAAAAAATTAAACCTTAATTTCAGGCATTTCATCAGAATTGGTGCAGAATTATAAAAAATCATAAGTTTAAAAAAGTTGTAACTCTTGTGATATTTGATGATCCTATAACTTCAAGTTTCTATTTAAGCTCTTAAGTCCCATAATTCTCTCTCGTTTTATATGAAAGTAATAGTAAGTAATAGTGGGTCCATGTGCACGTGTGTGTCATGTGATTTTTAGCGTGTTAACACGTTAACTTTTAAAAGAATTGAGAGATTGGATTGGGTTTTGGTGCATATTCAATGGCACATAATATTATTATATTTGGTCTAACATAATACTTTCCTCCAAATGTGTCTCTCCGGTAAGCTAAACTTAGGTGGCGGCGGTGCCTCCAGCTCTTGCGGGAGCTGAAGGAATAATGGTCATTTCAAATGAGGATAAGGAAAGGAGATAGATCAATGAGTCCCACAAAAGGAAGAAACTCATCAGCGATTTCCTGAAAAGTACACTGAAGAGACAAGCGGAGCAAAATAGTAGAGGATCTGCTTGAGCTGGATCATCTGAAATGACAACGATGATGACCAACAGTGAGGCTTAGACGATAGAAAGGGGCTCAGAGGCTAGGTCATAGAGGTGGGGGGGGGGGGCTCAGCTTATGAATAGGTACAAAGCAGTCCAGCAGCTGACGAACAAGGAGTCGTCTGGAGATCGAATGACAGCCGGTCAGAGTACTAACACCCTGCCGATGGTCTTGACGGTTATGGACTATCCAGACTAGCTGCTTATTATGGAACAATTAGAGCTCTTCAAGAAGGCCACCTGAAGGGGGTTTGATAAATTGTTCCTAGAACTATAGCGAAAATATAAGAACATCTTCTGTAGGGGAGGGGTCTTCGTATTTGTTGCAGCCGATTCAGCGGCTAAATCTTAGCTAAACCAGACTGTGGTCGAGACAATTCCTCAGAAAGTTAAAGTTCTTAAGGTGGGTGGGGTAAATTGCTCCAAAAGATAGTGACAGCTATGACATGTTTTCCAGGTTAACAGGAAAACCTGCCTGTCGTCCTCGATCTGCAAGAGGCACCAAGCGTCTGGCAGTAATGCTAATTCCTAAGTCTCAGACGAGGACTTTTGATGTCAAAGCAAAGGTACCTCAGCAGTTATGTGGACGGACATGGGTGCGAGAGACATAGTTATCTCACTGTTATAAAAATCTCAGTTGCTTTTCATATACTTGAGCCATGTTTAAAAGACCTGATGGTGATAGCCTGATCTTAAAGGAATAGGGAGGCTAGGCATAGGAACGTCTCATTTTTAATATGACAGCGACACAAACTCACGAGTAGCGGTACGTGCACTGGCGGAATATTTCCAGGTAAGACTTCCTGTTCTGTTGGGATGCTATGCTAAAACCCAACATACTTTGGGGACAGCACGGACATCAACTCAATAGGCAATGTTCTACTGAATTTTCTAATCATCACGGCTTTCGATATTTTATACGTGCCAGTATTGACAAAACAGAGGAACTACAGTCTGTCAAGTTAAAGCGTGGGTGGCTTTACTCGCAGTCGGTAAGGTGTATCGACATGATTTTGGTGTCAAAATATTAAGAAGAGCTCCCTC
>NC_046659.1:103741316-103743008 GCF_010883055.1 Belonocnema kinseyi
AGGGAGCTCTTCTTAATATTTTGACACCAAAATCATGTCGATACACCTTACCGACTGCGAGTAAAGCCACCCACGCTTTAACTTGACAGACTGTATGTACCTAATTTACGAAAATAGAAGACAAATAATGGGGTGTACTACGTTAGGCAAAGTAAGATAAATCAAATTTTGCACATATGTACATCCAGAAAGCGACAGAGGCGGCTAGATTGGATAAGCTGCTTTCGCGAAATCTGGATACTATTCTCGCCACTCTAAAATTGCTCGTCAGGGGAAACGCAGAGCCGGACGAGGATACCTTCTTTTACCTGATTAAGGCACATTTTCCAGAGTTCACAAAGTTCGTAAAAAGGGGGCGACACCTATGGGCATAGTGGAAATCGCGTGTACGCCAAAATTGGGAGGACACCAACTGGAAATCAAAGAACAACCTAGGTATCTGGAATTGCAGTGGCTGTTATTCGGCAGTTGCCTATGGAGCAGTGTCGAACTACCCACTGTGAAGTTTCGAATGGACAGCATAAAGGGATAGATACTTAGAGGCATCACTTGAATATGGTAAACGAAACAAGGATCTCAACAATAGTACATATCCCTTTACGATATCGAGAGAAGGCCGACCCTGACCATACTCAAGCAGAAAATGCCCACTTGCCGCTATCTCGTTGACAAGCAGTATCGAACTAACCTATCACAAAAGAAGAGTAGGTTAGCGATGAGGCATGTCTGCCTAGTGATGGAGACAATTGGTTTACAGATAGATCTAGGAACAAGAAGTACGCAGGAGCCGGTGTATATCGCAGAAAGAATACGTAAGCGTTATGTAAGTTTTGTTTTTGAAGCGTGTTTGACGCTTCGTCTAAATTCACGGATTCTTAATTTACGGACAAAGACCTATCGAAATAACAATTTATGCTATTGCATGCTATTTCATGGTGATAACATTCCGATGAGAAAATAATCTGCTTCTTTTCTTTGAATTAGGTGTTCCTACAATGTTTCATCTTTTAAAGCGATACGAGCCCGAGCCTCTAATGCATTCCCTCTTTATGCGCGGGGCTACAAGCGTACCAATGAGCGAGGCTCAGAACACAGCTTTAGTCGTTCTACAGTAATGCCAATTAAAAATTAGAATAATAAGCGTCGACATTGATAGGTATACGCGTATTTGACGCTAGACGCACGTTGTTGCCAACTATCCCAGCAGTTTAGTCTTTGCGCTTTTTTGTCATCTCGCTGCGATCATTGTTAACAACGTGAGTATGACGTCAAGTACGCATATACGTTCGAAGTTTGACGCTTGCGACTCTCGTTGTAGGCTAGCCCTCATCCGCATCCCTGCTATCCTTAGGGCCGCATTGTTGGAGTGACAAACCCCACAGGCGTGTTGCTTCCTGTGGAGTGGCCTACATAATAAAACCTTATCGCGGATATATTTTTCCACAAGTCTTTTCACTGTTTTTGATGCGAAATGAGTAAGGCTGATTGAACGGGAATCATTGATGATATCCCAGCGTCATACTTGTCCCAGCCAGTCTCATACGCAGCCCTATGATGATCTCGCCAGCCCTCTGTAAGTGGACTGTATATATGCCATCCAGACCAAGAGACTTCTTAAGACTGAAAGACTGCAGGCACCACCAAAGGGAGCGTCTATTACTTACGTGAGGTGTTCATCGAGGGGGGGGGGGG
>NC_046659.1:103743033-103758659 GCF_010883055.1 Belonocnema kinseyi
GGGGGGGGGGGTTCAAGTAAAATCTTTCTTAATCTCACCTCAGGGAGAGGGGGCGTTTTAGAAAATATCACGTACTTTTTTTAACAGAACACAGTGTAAAATTGCGTAAAGTTAAATGTAAGTAAAGTTAAATTAAAATAAACAATTTTTCTAGAATGAAAATATGGCAAAATTTGGAACAATAGTGTTTGTCGTGTTCGTCCGAAACCTGCAGGGCAGCACTACAGATTCTCTAGGCAGAGTTGAGACAACTTTCCACCTCCACTGAGCTAAACCACAACAGGAATCGGAAGTTACCGCAGAGGCGCCTAAAATGTAAAATGTAGAAATATTTCGTGAGGGTTATTATTTTATTAACAGTTGTCATTTTCGTTTGTTTACCAATTTGCGATATAATAATATTGCGTGCTGAAGTAATGTGTTATGCGAAACTTGAGTGCTTGCTTGGTTTTGGTATTCCTGAGTTTTACCCTTAGGTATTATAACCCATTCTGAAATTTTACCTTTCTTAAATTTTATCCGTTCCAAAAAATTAACGGGTCCCAAATATGGTCCGCAGTGAGCATTGATGGACACGAAGTAATCGCTAATTACATCGACCCAAAGCACGACACTTCTAATGTTCCAGATCTTCCAACTGAAGAATAGTACACCGAGCGTGTTAGAGAGTCAATATTTACTTCAGGTAATTTTTTTAGAATTTTTCTAGAATATTTCCACAAGCATCCGTGCTAAAGAATGCATCTTTATCAAGAATTAAGAATAAGACATAAGAATAATAGTAACATTTAGTTCTACACGATTGTTTTTTGTCACCCCCCATATCCTATCTTTCAAGTTAATAGACATTCGACCATTCCGGATCCTGAACAGCATGACGAAAAAAATGGCACTATTCCTAATTCGCCACTGCCTAACGATTGAACCGTTACACGCATTCATGAGCATGCCTCAGGACTTCTATTGTCCAAGTTTAAGTGATGATATAGAAAAGAGATGCTGCAATACATGTGGTATCTATTTTGCATCCACCACAAAAGTCGCACAACATCGACGTGCGGCCCATCATGAACGAGCTCTGCAAACATGCAAATTGCGACCCTCGCGGATTGTTACAAGACGAGCTACTGAGCTTCTGTGTGTAAGCGACAACGGTTTGGTGTGGCTTAATCAGAGCGAAGTTGAAGGAGGAGATGATGTCATTGAAAATCACTTGGATATGTTTTACAAATTTTTGCAGCGGAGTTCTTTAAATTTTTTGCGATAAAATTTTCCATACAATAAAAGTATATGCCATTAAAATGTAATATACAATAAAAATTTGTAATAAATGTAAGAAATTTATTTTTTTGTTCTTGTGAAACTAGCTGAATGTCTTTTATGGTTTTCCCACTATATATGTGAGGAGAAACACAAATTATGGCATAGTTTCCTCTTGAATTAAAGAAAACGATAGTTCTGGAAGGAGAACATTAAAACAATAAAGGTCCGTGCTCTTAAGTGTTTAAAGCCTTACCCAAAACATACCAATACGTTGTAAAAACGTTTACTAAATAAAAGATTTTTTGTATAATATCAGCATGCGAGTAGATTTCGTATAACAAATATACATATTATAATTGAAGTATTTTTAAAATGTAAATGGGTGTTTTGCGTCTATAATTACTGTAATATGTAATTATGGACAGTAATAATCAAAATTTAACAAATAATTCTAAATTAAATATTACTATTTGAATTTGCAAAGTATAATACAAATTTTAATAAAGTATACACAAAAAGTGATTGCGTCGAAGTTGTGAGATTATTATTTATATAATTATATTAAAACCCGAAATGAAAATGCATTCTGCAATTCTTTCTCTGGTTTATGGTACCTATAAGTTATGATTGCATACTTCCATGCAAGGGCCATTACTTCTAAATTACATGCAAAAAATAAGACCTTCAGCTGGGTTCTTCGTGAAAAGGAATAATCGTTCAAGTCCACTAAAATTAAAATACCATTAAAATCTAAATGCTAGAAAAAATCTGAAAAGAAAACTGGACTACTACTTTCCATAGTAGATTAAGAAATCCACTTCTTTCGCGATTTCTATTTCATTTTTTTTCATGAAGAGTATCAGTTTGGTTTCTATTTTTATAGAAATATAACAAAAGATAATAAGTTTTAATGTTAAGTAAAATTATGTCATTTTTTTATATTTTTACTCATTTATTTGTAACACTATTCAGGTGAAAAAATTATTCAAGTAGGATTCCTCGTACTACTCTGAACCTTCTAGAGGTGTCAAACCATTCGAAAAATTTGATGTAACGAAGGTAAATGTGAATCAAAATCAAACAGAAATAGAAGGAAATGGGTTTCATCCTAAAGATAATTTAAAGACTATACCCAACTTCAAAATTACGCTTTCAAGATTCAAAGCATTATTAGCAAAATAAAAAAAGCATTTATTTCATAAAATTTTCCTGATCATAATACAAATCACGTCGACTGCAAAGCAATGAGATATTTTTAATATATTACTTAATATCTACGTAAATCAAATCTCTACAACAAATTTATATCTTTGAGACAAATCCATTTTTTTAAATATATACAATTATTGTTTAAATTTATGGTTCGAATTTAAAAGAAAAATGCATTAGTCGATAATTCGAGGTTCTCAAGGATGGTATAGTAAGACTGGAGACCCTGTCTGTAGATATAAAGTGAGTAAAATAATATTTCACAAACTGAACAAAACAGATAACAAGTACATCTGCAAAAAGATATTAAATGCAAATAAGGATTATATTTATGAAAAATAATAATTATAGAACATATTTGTGGTAATTTTTTTCTAATTTGATGCATACAGTTGTTTTATTGTAGAATTTATGTATTGACAAAATATTAATTTTTAAGAGATATATTACTTTTAAATATGTCATGATTTTTTATTAATTTCAGATCAGGTGAAACAACAATAACTCAGGGATATGCAACATTTGTTGAAAATGAAGCAAAATTTACTGAACACATCCATAAAATAATTTTTATAATCGGCAATAGTAGGTTTTTACTAATGAAATATTATAAACTCATTTTTCAAATTTCTTCAAACTCATTTGAGTAATGACATGTAATATCTTAACTGAAAAGAAAATTTTTTCTTTTATCCCTAATATTTTAATACTATCGATGTATTATTTCCCACTTCTGCGCTGTGCATTCACTTTTTCACATGTAAGGTTTCGTATGTGAATTAAAATTTCTTCCAGACAAACGTCATCAGTTAAGTTAGTAATAATTAATCCAATTGTAGATAGTGAAAAAGTTTAAAATATAAGAAAAAAAACGAAATTATCTAACATGAATAAAGAAAATAGTTATTAACAGTAATAATTTGTTTAAAAAGCTATTTTTTTCATCATTTTTAACCAATTTTGTACCAGCAATCATATTTTGCACCCTATGCGTGCGATAAGCTTCTTACCAGCAGTCAAAGTTTCAAATATAAATATTTCACATTACACTTTTAGGTAAAACAAAATTTTTTGTCATTTCCCAGTTGATAAACATTTATTTAAAACATAAATTTCAAACTTAAGGCTTTGATATATAAAACAATGTTCAAATTAAATATGGAATACTTAACTATAAAATACAAGTATTTAAAAAATTCAAAACTTTCAAGGGATTAAAGAAATTTCAAGGAATTTTCAAGGAGTTTAATGATTTGAGGTATAAAAAGGAAGCTCATAAGATTTAGGAAATTTTAAAATGATTTCCAAAAATTAAATAGTTTTAAATGTATTTTTGTTTTTTCTATAGTAAATTTGAAAACGGGCATCCTCCAAAACATATTAAGTTTAAATTTATTGCCCCCAAAAATTTAAATATTCTAAACGAACATTAACAATTGTACATTTTAAATTATTTTTATCTGGTTACAAGACCTTGCAGAAGAAACTAAGCATTAAAATTCGAAAATTTAGTGCATGAATATTTGAAAATTAAGAAACTTCACAACAAATATTTGTGAATTGAAACCGTTGAAAAAGTTTACAAAATAAAATTGTAAAATTTTGAAAATTCGACGAATTTTTAAATTAAATGTAATGTTTTATAAATTGTACTCATTGAATCAAATCATATTACCTTAGTGTATCAATTTCATGACAAAGAGTTACTAATGTTTTAAATCCTATATTAAATAAATGAATTTAAATTAGAAAGAGTTAACTTTGATTTAAAATGTTGTTTATCACAACCTTTCGGCTCGAACGGAAAATGGCGGAAACAATAAAGGAGCATTGTCAAACGAAATTATATGAAAAATCAAGAATAATGATTTTATAGTTTGCTATGCGTTCCAGAATTCTGTCAACTTCATATTCACAATATCAATTTTTAAAATTCGCGAGTTTAATATTTTTTAAAATTGCTACATATGAGTTCAGCATGTAACTAAAAGATGCCAATTATCCTCTTTAAACATTATTTAAATTTCTAGAACTCTTTTTTTCTATTTTAGGAACTTTAAAAATAAATGATATTTATAAAGTTTTTAAAGAATATTCAATCACTACTAATGTGAAGAGTTTTAGCATTTAGTTAACAATAACACTATACACATCTTTAAAATTTATGCAAGCTTAATCATTTTTCTCAATCGATTCTAGCGTTATGGATATGTTTGAGTAATCTTTTTTATTATTTTATGATTTAATTGTTTTAGGACCATCTGTTAATTATTACACGAATACATATAGTCCTAATATTATTTATAATTTCCAACAAAAAAATGTCAAGCTTTTTGTTTAACTTTACCCTCCGACTACAGTTATACTCCAAAGATATAATAAAAAAGGTATTAAAAAAATTAATAATAATGGACTTCGGGTATTTGGTCTCTAAATTTTAACGGTCCTGTTCAGAATAAATACATATGTTAGTGAGCTTCGTAGGTATTTTGGACTCTTTTATAATGATTGAGAATGATAATATGTGTATTTGTTCCTAGATATTAACAATTTTTCATAAAGGTGGAACTTGAAATTATGTTATTTAAGCAAAAACAGAAAAAAATAGTTTTTGTAATCTTAATGTTTATAATTTTAGAAAATTTTAGAAAATCTGAACAATATTTTTAACGTATTCTGTTTCCTTTTTTAAATATTTATAATGTACATTTTTACATTCTCATCAAGAGCCCGTATTATATCTGTGTAGAATTTGTGTAGATTTTTAGTTTGTTATCACGATAACTTTCGAAAGGATTGGCAGTTTGGATTGGCCTTTGTTATAATCTTTGATTGTCCTGAAATAAAGACCACATTTTTTCAAAATTTGAAAATTTTCTGTATGAATGTTCATGGTATACAAACACATAAACAATTTTACCTTATTACTTTTTTCTATAAAAACAAAATTTAATATAGTTATAGAATTTACAAAATTCCAAAAAACAACGAATATCAACATTTAGGCCGAATAACGCACGATATAGAAAAAAGTCAGAAGAAGAAAAATGTTTTTTTTTTCATGCCCTAGAAGATTATTCTAAAAAGGAAAAGAGTTTTTGGTTTCGTACCTAAAGGAGTGCCGCACCTTGGAAAGAAAAATTACTTGTTTGTTTCAGAATAACGTACAGCCCAGAAATCTTCACCGATTTCGACAAAATATTGTATGGTGATATTCCAATATTGAACAATCTACCAAAAAATATATGATTAACAAATTGTTTGTTGCAAACGTTATTTTTTCTACGATTTTCCATAAATAAACATTTTTCAAGTTGTGTTGCAAGAAATTGAAATCAGAACAATATTATATAAGAGAATTTATTTTCTGATTATAATTGTTTATATTACCAAAAAAAAAAGTATATAAATGCAGTAATCAGGCGTTTTTCCACATAAATATTCGTTTTTTTTCTATGTGAATTTTTTTGTTTGGATTCGGAAATTTATGATAATTTAAGCGAAATTCATAAGTCGTTGATTAATCTTATAATTTAAAAATAAGATGTAATAAACAGATGCATTATTAGAGTGTTCGTCGACATAAAAATTTGGTTTTTTCAATGGCAATCTTTTCAGTTGGGAACTTCATGACAATTTCAGTAAAATTCACAATCTTTTGATCAATTTTATGATTTAAAAAAAAAAAATTTAATTAACAAATGTATTATTGGAGCATCTGTCGACGAAACAATTTTTTTTTATATCAGACATTAGTTGGGATCTTTATAATAAATTCGGCAACATTCATGATGAGTTGTCACGTTTTATGATTTCTAAAAAGAAATTCAACAAAGAAATGCATTATTCGGGCATCTGTGGTCGGAAAAATTAGTTTTTTTCTATTTCATTTTTTTAAGTGCGAATTTCATGATGATTTCCGCGTAATTCATAATTGGTTCATAAATTTTATATATTTTTAAAAACAAATTTAATAAACAAATGCATTATTCGAGCATCTGTTAATGAAAATGTTATGTTTTTCGATATCTTTATTAAAACTGTTGACATAGAAAAAACGAATTTTTCTGTCAAAAAGAGCCTGATTAATGCATTTTTATATTAAATTTGTTCAAATGATCATGAAATTAATAAATAAATTATGAATTTTGTTGCAAATATCATAAGATTCCGAATTTAAAAAAATGTACATCGAAAAAAACGATTTTTTTTCTCAAAAAACACCTGATTGCTGCATTTGTTTATAAAATGTCTTGCAATATAACTAGAAAAACCGTATGATAATGGAAAATCATAAAATACATTTTTTCAACAAATAATTTATTTATAAAAATCAAATCCTAAGGAGGTACAAAGCAGCCCAGCAGCCGGCGGACAGGTAGTCGTCAGTAGCTCGATTGACAGCCACTCGGGGGACTAGCACCCTGCCGATGGTGTTAACGGTTATGAACTACTCAGACTAGCTGTTCACTATGGAGAAGCTAGAGCTCTTCAAGGAGGCCACCTGAAGGGGGTTTGAACAATTGTTCCCAGAACAATAACCAAAATTTGAAAACATCTTCTGTAGGGGAGGGCTCTTCGTATTAGTTTCAGCCGATTCAGCGGCTAAATCTTTGCTACACAAGGCGTGGTCGAGACAATTCCTGGAAAAGTTAAAACTCTCAAGGTGGGTGGGTCAAATTGCTGCAAAAGATAGTAACGGCTACGAGATTTTTCCCAGGTAAACAGCAAAACCTGCCTGTGGTCCTTGATCTGTAATCGTCGGTTAGAGGTATTCAACCCCTAAATGAAGACAGATTCCTTGCGGACCGTCAGTCATAATAGGATTCAGAAAAAGGACACCGTAAGAGGCACTAAGCTTCTTGTAGTAGTGCAAATTTCTAAGTCTCAGACGAGGACTCTTGATGTCAAAGCAAAGGCACCTCTGCAGCTATGTAGAGGGACATGGCTGCGAGGCACATAGTTATCTCACTTATCTAAGAACCTTGGTTGGTTTTTCATATACTTGAGCTATGTTAAAGAGACCTAATGGTGATAGACAGATTTTAAATAAATAGGGAGGCTAGTCATAGGATCGTTCATTTTTAATATGACAGCGACACCAACTCACGAGTAGAGGTACGTGCACTGGCGGTATATTGCCAGATAAGGGGTCTTCCTGTTTTGTTGGAGTGTTATGCAAAACCCACCATACTTGGGGGCAGCACGAACATCAACTCAATAGGCAATGTTCTACTAAAATATATAATCACCAATGCTTTAGTAATTTTTAACACAGGGAACACGCTGACGTTTCTTAACCTTGCCAGAGAGGAATTTAGTGACATCAATCTTTGTGACTGTAGTTTTAAAGATGATATGAAGGATTGGCGAGTCTTTGCAGGAAATCAAAAGAAATTTTTAGACGTGCTATTTCTGGCAAAACGGAGAAAACATGAACCTAATTTACGAAAATAGGAGATAAATAATGAAGTGCAATACGTAATGCAAGGTAGAAAAGATAAATCAAATTTTGCACATATACCGAAAAAACACGTAACTATATTTGTTCAATAATGCCTAGGAATAATACGCTTCGCTTCGCATAAATTGGAACTCAGTGGGTAAAGAAGTCCAACTGAATCTCTTCATTTGATTTGTAATTTTATCGGTTGGAGTATAGAACCGACGCTGTAACAATACCGAATCACATCGATTAAGTAAGTATTGAAATGGAGCAGATCTTCATGTAGAACTCGCAACATTCATTAGTTGAATGTCAGCTGTTCTGAAGCATGGAAACTGATACTGTTCCACTTTTGTATCGGGTACATAAAAAAGTTTGAATCACAGTGTGTCTATAGAAATATACTCACTATGCTTCGCTCCGTTCGACTCTGCTTGATCGAATGAAGACGAACAGCGAGGATCCAACAAATCTGTAACGTAAGGGCTTCGCGTGAGCATTCCGCTGAGTTGAGGCGCCGGACATTATGTGTTAGGAAAAATTAAACAATGATTATTTAAATGTCAAATCTCGCGTGCTCACAAATTTAAACGGTACACGTAAATAATTAAAGTAACAAACATGGCTCATCCAATAAAGTGCGAGAGTTAAGGACAATGCATGGTCAAAGTTACGATAATGCTACATTGAGATAGCTGCAGATATAGAACACTATATGATCATTCAAGGAACCCCAGCTGATCGAATGAAGTAAGATTTAGATTATTCGTAATGCAAAATGCAAGATGATTGTTAATCTAGCTGGTATGTCCTGCGTTTGCGGGTTGAGCAAAACTGCCTTTTGCGGTAAAATATACAAATACGTGCGTTTATATTTCTGAAAGTAAAATTCATTAATTTTTAAAAATAACAAGTTTGAGCTTGCACATTTGATCCGCTAAGGTCATTTTTAGAGCAAAATATTACTACATGGCAAATATCCATTTCATGAATCGATTTATCGTGAAAAAAGGTATGAGCGTTCCTTAAACAGGATCGTGCAGCAGGTAATTTAATACGTATTTTACAAGAACTTTTTCAAAATTCAAATGTTTCCAATACCCAAAATAACTCTCAATGTAGAATTGACGACCCAGGTGCGCCGAATCGCGCTCCACGTCATTTAGAAGGTCATCTACGAGAACTTGTTGGTAATTTAAATGTTGTTTATAACCAAAACAATTACAAATGGTTATTTGACGGCCCGGGTGCGCCGGATTGCGCACGAGGTCATTTAGAAGGCCATCTACAAGAACTTTCTGGAAATTAAAATTTTGTTCATAACCAAAACAACTGCATATGGTGAGACGATGACCCAGATGTACAGGATCGTGCAGCAGGTCCTTTCAAACTTCCTATAAAGAAACTTTTTTTAAAATTCAAATTTTGTCAATAACCGAAACACCTACAAATGGTGAGTCGAGGACCCTTCTGCGCTGGATCGTGCATCAGGTCCTTTAGAACGTCATCCATGATAACTTTATTGTAATTTAAGTTTTGTTTATAACTAAAACAATTACAAATGGTGCGTCGACGACCCGGGTACGCTGGTACTTGCACCAGGTAGTTTAATACGGATTCTACAAGAACTTTGTCAAAATTCAAATTTTTCCCTAGGGCCGTATCGTTAGAGTTACAAGCCTTACAGGCGTGTTGTACCCTATGGAGTGGCCTGCTTGACATGACCTTATCGCGGATATATCTATCCACAAGTCTTTCCACTATTTTTAATACGAAATGGGCAAGGCTAATTGAACGGAAATCCTTGATTAAAATATAAGCGATCCTGTCTACTTTCGAAATAAGTACTACATTTTTACCCGTTCATGCCATCGAAATATATCCTAGCGTCAGACTTGCCCCAGACAGGCTCACAAGCGGCCCTATGATGAACTGTTTTCTGTTTAAGTTCAAATCGGTCTTCGTTAAAATATTAACTATTAAATTTATCTTTAAGAATTACTTTTTTTCTTCTTTTATTTCGACTTTTACCTACGCAGTGAAATTTCCCTTCGATAAATGTTAGTTTTCAACAAACTAGATAAACGTTTACCAAAAAGATGAATTTTTTAATAAAAAATTAAATTTTTGACAGAACAGTGGTTCAAAAAAAAATTTTAAACAAAAAAGTTGATTCCTCAAGCAAAGCAGATTGATTTTTAATTGAGCAGTTGCATTTTTATTTAACAAATGTGCTACTTAAATAGATGAATTTTTAAATCGAAAAGAAAAAATTGAAAGAAAAATGTTATTTTCATCAAGAAAGATTTCAGTTTAACTTTTCAATATCAAAATATCAGTTTCAAGCAAAAAGTACATTTTGTAAGAAATATTCGAATTTTCTACAAAAAGGATGAATTTAAAAATTTTTTATTTTCATCCACAAGGTTGTATATTCTCTAAATTTGCATCAATACAAATTTTACTAATTCATTCAGCACACCTAATTTTAATTGATTAATCAGTTATTTTCAGAAGTTTACTAATTTTAACAGTAAAAATGCCGTAACTTAAGGTTATCCGTTATACCGTAACTGTAGTGAATCAATTATAGACTTAGAATAAATTGTTAGAGGAACAATTTCTAATTAGGATTTTATTAACAGTCCAATATTATTTGTGATATTGAAATATAAACAAAAGTTTAATTAAAAATTTTCCCCCGAAATATATATACTTAGTGTATACTGCATAACAATACACATGTGTAAAGGTTGTCAAGTACTAATATTAATTTACAAATTAATTTCACCCGTATATTGATAAAAAGATGTATATCTATGTGTAAATAAAATCTCATGAAAGCTAAGTTTACTTTACAAATTATAAAATATTTGACACGGATAATATATGCATATAACAAACGATATTATTTTTTTAAACTTGCAAAAGTTTCAGTTCATTAAAAAATGTATAACACATGTATTTTCTAAAAAAAGGTTTATTTGCATTGAATTTCAAAAACTAACTCATATTTCATAAACAAAATCTTAATAAATACAAGTTCTTTACAAGATTGTCCATTTCATAATGATTAATTATTATATTTACGAGAATTTATTTTAGTGCCCATTTTAAATTTCGCGCCAACTTCGCAATCCTAAAGCAAGCGCAGTAAACAAAGGCGCCCAAGTTGGTGGCAGACGACAAAAACGCGTCGAACTTGCACACTGATCATTTTGGAGATAATAAAACATCTTGTGAAGAACCAAATATAATTAGGGTAACTTTTTACAGAGACCTGTTTTGAATTAATCTTTAAATTGATTCGTCACATCGAGTTCGCATCTAGGTTATCAACTAATGGAATTTTCTAGAAATTAATCCTATGAAAAATATTATTATATTATTATAAACAAATTGCTTATTTCTACTATGTAGCAAAATAATTAGAATTTTGCTTTAATTTCTGCCTCAGAGTATGCTAAACACATGTTTGATACAATTTCATGTACAATAAGACCTTATAACCCTAAAATAATTTCAAACATGTATGTATTTGTTTTTAGAAAATTCCTAATCTCTGACGTAGATTCACGTTAAGTAATTTTACAAATTTATGCAGCGGAGATCTGTACAATTTTTGCGACAAAATTTTCCATACAGTAAAAGTATATACTATTGAAAAAATTAAAAAATGCTTATACTTGTTTTCGAGAAATGTGCAATCTCTAGAGAAGTCCCGCTTTAAGTCATTTTTAAATTTCTAATGGCGGAATTCCTTTGGCTTTCCCAATTAAATTCAAGATACAATAAAACTTTTGAAGAAATGTAAGAAATTTATTTTTTTGTCTTTTTGAAACTTGTTGCATGTTTTTCATGGTTTTCAAAGGAAACGATAGTTCTGCAAGGAAAAAATTAAAAACAATACAGGTGCGTGCTGTTAAATGTTTAAAGTCTTACCCAATATATACCAATACGTTATAAAAATTTAAACTAAATAAAAACTTTTTTGTATAATATCAGCATGCGAGTAGATTTTGTATTGCTGTTTTCTTTTTATTATCTAACTTTTTTACGTAGATGGTACAGTGCAAAGAAGTGGTTTTAATTTGTTCGACAAAAAATTTTGAATTAAATAGTTAGTAACTCGAGATTGCAGGCCATTCAGTACAATCACAATGATCAGTGAAACGTAATGAATAGGGAGTAAGTTTTTGGTTTTCACGCGTACCGTGAAAACAGAATCTTTCAAGCGAAAATCATCCTTTCTTCATGATCTTGGACCGGTAATTCTGATTTACCTAATTGACCTTGAACTTTATTCACCATCGTTCAATTGATAATTTCATATCGAACCAGTTCAATGAATTTCACTATATTGTACAAGCAAATGAAGAAAAGTTAAAAAATCAAAATAAACTCACCCCTAATTAACAAGGGGGTTGTATCTCTCACGACCTTCTTCGAAAACTCGCATTAGGACACAGAACATGCCCCCAAGCATCCCCTCTAAATTTCAGCTTTTAAGTGTCTTTTAATGTAAATCGGGTTTTTGCGTCTATAATCGCTGTATTATGAAATTATGGACGGTAATAATCAAAATTTAACAAATCCTTCTAAATTAAATATTACTAGTTGCATTTTCAAAGTATAATATAAATTTCAATAGAGTATAAACAAAAAGAGCTTGCGTCGAAGTTTTGCGATTATTATTTATAGAACGAAAAGGAAAAGCATCCCAGGATTCCGTAAGAAAAGGACTGCTAAGTTCTCAGAAGTTTAATGAGTGTAGACATTTAATTACTCTAAAAGTTTTATTGAAAAATTATAAGAAGTATACTATGAGGCTTAATACTTAGAAGCAATTCTGATTCTACGATTTTGTTTTGTTTGGAAATATATAATTATATTAAAACCCGAAATGGAAATGCATTCTGCAATTCTTTCTCTGCTTTATAGTACCTATAAGTTACGATTGCATACTTCCATGCAATGGCCATTACTTCCAAATTACATGTCAAAAATTAGACTTTCAGCTGGGTTCTTTGTGCAAAGGGATAATTGTTCAAGTCCACTAAAATAAAAATATCATTGAAATCTAAATGCTAGAAAAAAATCTGAACAGAAAAACGGACTACTGGTTTCCATAGTAGATTAAGAAATCCACTTTCTTCCATGAGTCCTATTTCATTTTTTTAACGAAGAGTATCAGTTTACTTTTTATCTTTATAGAAATACAACAAAGGGAATAAGTTTCAATGTAAAGTGAAATTATGTAATTTTTATATATTTTTTACTCATTTATTTGTAACACTATTCAGGTGAAAAAATGATTCAAGTAGGATTCCTCGTACTACTCTGCGCTGGAGCTTTCGCAAATCCTGCAGATGATCAACCTTGTGCAAATCCTCCATATGCTAAGCCTTATGCAAATCCTCCAAATCTTAAACCTTGTGCAGGTGTCACACCAATGAAGAAATTTAATCTAACGAAGGTAAATATGAATTAAAATAAAACAGAAATAGAAGAAAATGAGTGCCATCCTAAAGATAATTTAAAGAATATATCCAACTTCAAAAATACGCTTTTAATATTAAAAAAATTATTGGCAAATTAAAAAAAGCATTCATTTGATAAAATTTTCCTGATCATAATACAAATATCGTCGACTGAAGAGGAATGAGATATTTTTACTATATTACTCAACATCTAAATCAAATTTCCACAACAAATTTATATCTTTGAGACAAATCGATTTTGTTCAAGTGTATACAACTATTTTTTAAATGTATACATAATTTTTCTATGCAGAATAACGGAAAGTGGTATGTTGTGGAGAAATATGCAGTTGCTTATAATTGGAACCAAAAATGCTTGAGTAAATACTTCGAGGATCGCAAGGGTGGTTAAGTTAGATTGAAAACCCTGTATATAGATTGGATGTAAATAAAGTAATATTTCATAATCTGAATAAAACAGATAACAAGTACAGCTGCAAAAAGATATTAAAAGCAAATAAGGATTATGTTTATGAAAAATAATAATTTTAAAACATATTTATGGTAATTTTTTTCTAATTAGATGCATAAAATTTTTTTAATGCAGAATCCATGTATTGACAAAATATTAATTTTTAACAGATACATTACTTTTAAAATATTTCAAGATTTTCTATTAATTTCAGAACAAGTGTACCAAAAATACGTGATGGATTTGCAAAATTCGTTGAAAGTGAAGCAGGATTTACTGAACACTATAAAGGTGTAGAACATGAAGAACAATGGATTTTAGATACCGACTATAAAACCTATGCCGTCCATTTCGCTTGCGGTGATCTATCACCTAATGGGTAAGATGTGGCTTAGTTATTCTTTATGTTAAATAATGAGTAATTCCGGAAAAAGTGATTTAAAATTTCAATTTTTTCGTTGACTCTTTCGTCAATAGAGTATTTACAGGACACAGCAACCTAAAAGTATTTTTTTCAGAGTAAATAATGTTTGGATTATGGCAAAAACTATACAGTCAGACGCAGAGGTTCTCAAGAAGGCTTACAAAGTTCTTAAATATAACAATCTGAGCGTAGAGATACTGGAGGAAGAAGATTGGCTGCTTTGTGCATAAGATAAATAAATTTTTTTTCCATAAAATAATTTTTATATTAGTCACTAGTAGGTTTCTACTAATGAAATATTATAGGCTCGTTTTTCAAATTGCTATAAACTCATTTGAGTAATTGTATGTAATATCTTGACTGAACATAAAATATTTTCTTTTATCCCTACTTTTCGGTGTATTATTTCTTCCTTATGCGCTTTGCATTTACTTCTTCACATGCAAGGTTTCGTATGTGAATTCAAATTTCTTTCAGCAAAAACGGCATCAGTTAATATAGTCGCGTTTTCTTCTGAAATTTTCAACTTGTATTCCACTGTGTGCTTAGTCGGGTAATAATTAATGCAATTGTGAATAGTGAAAAAAAGTTTAAAATATCAGAAAAATCCAAAATTATCCAGCATGAATAAAAAAGATAGTTATAAACAGTAGTAATTTGTTTAAACAATTATTTCTACCATCATTCATGACCAATTTTATACGAGCAATCATGCGTGCGATAAGTTTCTTACTAGCAGTTAAAGGCTTAAATATAAATATTTCACATTACACTCTAAAGCAAAACAAAATTTTCGGTTATTCTTTTGTTAACAAAAATTTATTTAAAACATATATTTTAAACTTAAAGTTTTCATACGGTTTTATAAAATTTCAAGAATTTTTCAAGCTGTTAAATTAGATTTCAGAGGGCTGTAAACATTTGAACTGAGTTTATAATATTTAAATGAGTATAAAAAGTAAGTTCATAAGCTTTAGGGAATTTTAAAATGATTTCCAAAAATTAAATGGTTTAAAATATATTTTTATCTGGTTACAAGACCTTGCATAACAAACTAAGCATTAAAATTCGAAAAATTGGTGCTTGGCGATTTCAAAATTAGGAAACTTGGAAACAAATATTTGTGAGTTGAAACAGTTGAAAAAGTTTATAAAAATAAAAAAGGTAAAGTTTAGAAATTTAAAAATTTTTTTAAATTTTTATCGGAATTATCTGGTTCAAAAACTAACTTATTTATACGAGGGTGGATTGATAAGTTTCCGGCCTGACCAAGAAAAACAACGTTTTTAAGAATTTTTTTTTTTATTTCTCAACATAATCTCCTCCAAGGCT
>NC_046659.1:103758759-103793496 GCF_010883055.1 Belonocnema kinseyi
AAGCTATCTAAGGATGGTACTATAGAACGCCACCTCAAGGTAGGCCTAGTGGCGCCATCTCTTGGTCAGGCCGGAAACTTATCAATCCACCCTCGTACAAATCCTTGAAAAGTTAGCATGACCACAAACTTCAGGTTACTATACATATATAAATACAGACATGCAGATAGACATGCAGTCGAACACCGGCGAATGATAAAAATAAATGAGAATTTAGGATAATATCGTTTCAAAATAAGGAAAACAAGGTTTGCGTATCAAAATTAATTTAGCGGATTTCAGCCGTCAAAACTAATATTTTTGTTTGAATAAATGGACAGTGTAGACAGTTTAGTCTTAAAAATTTGTCTGATTCGTATCTGGCCCTGATATGTTGCCCATTGCACACACACTTTTAAATGTCAATCTGCTAAATATTATTCATTAATTTAAACGAATTCTCAGGATGCCTAAAATTATTCGAAATTGAATATTAATAAACGTAATGAACTTATTTTTGCAAAGTTTCTAATATGTACCTATCAAAGTCTTGAGTTTGATCATTTTAGAAATTGCTGCTGTGGAGTTTGGTTTATCTCTTAGCTGAACTGTCGTAAACTCGAAAAAAAAACTTTTTCCAACAATTTTCCAACCTTTGCCGACGTTTTGTTGTTGTTGAAAAATACGCATTATCTGCAGAAGAAGCGAGGTTAATAATTCTTTTAACTGTTGCGCCGAAATATTAGGGCATTCATAGGATTTGAAAAATATAGAGAATTTATAGACTTGTTTTGGATAAATATTTCTAAATCTCTTCCAGCGTTGTTGAAAAATTATAGCACTTTTTTATGATTTTCTAAGGAAAACAAAATCATGAAGTTGTTTTAAAATATGTTTTAGTGTCTACCAATGTCGTGAGTTTAGAAGTTAGTTACATAATGTATGCGTTCTAAAAAAATGTTTCTCAATCATTTTTGGCGTTTTGGAAAAGTTCCAGCATAAATTTTTGAAATGAACAGTTTAAAATAAAAAAAAGAACTATGAAACTGAAGGGTTCTTAATCTTGATTAAAATCGATTTTCCTAATTTTTAAATTTCCGCTACGAAATTCTGTAGGTCTTTCAAAACAAATGAACCATACACGGAGAAAAATGGATGTTTAAATTTACCATCTTTTTGAGATGTTAGGTGTAAAAATATTTTTATGTTAAACTGAAACACATGCAGATGTTAAAACCGGCTTAGGGCATGCGCATCGAGCTTTAGAATTTCACGACTGTATTTTACAACTATATATTTTCAATATTAAAATTATGGAATATTTCAATTTGGAACATTTCCAAAGAATCAAAGTTAGATAGCCTTAAATAAAATTGTATAACGACTTTTTTGTGTCTAAAGAAGGGAACAATAGTCTTAAGTTTCAGGTGTATTGACACATTTGACAAAATGTTTATAAATTTTAAATAAAATTTGAGTTTGAGTAACTTAAAATAGATCAAATTTTTAATTCAGATTAAATATCATTCGCTCTCCGATTACTTCCCCCCGTTTTTATTTTGAATTAAAAATAGTGAACATAACCTCAACTTGACTGAATATGTCATCTGATCGACATTTCATAACTTTTATCTGTTTTTTGATTGTGTGCGAACATTAAAGTTTAATTTTAAATTCACAAATAAGTTATCAATTAATTCCCTAAATGACCATAATTAAGTCAACTCCTTAAATATTTACAGGCGTTATTTGACATAACCATACATGGAATATTTCGGATATTGCAGTTGAACATATTAGATGTTCGAGAATAACATCTCACTTTTTAAGATCTATAGATGCTAACTTTGAACATCTATATTGTTCTGCTATAGTTGAGCATAAAATATGTTTACCCTGAACATCTAGATGTTATGTTTGAATATCCATTTTTCTCCGTGTACAATAAAACTCTAAAAAAATGTGTGCGTACTCATAAATGATTTTAATCTCTTGCAATGATTTGGAAAATTTGCAATGCAGTTTTTATTATTTTACGATATCACAAATACAGAATAAATATATGCATTTGATTTAGACAAATTCTGAACCTCTGGAAATGTATGAGTTTCCTCTATTAGTTAGCAATCAAACTATACATATCTATGAAATATACATGTAACAGCGTATTTTCAAAAAAATTTCGGAGTTGACGAAACAATTTTTTTTTATTTTCACATTTATATGTAGGGATTCGATAAGCTGAGTTTCCAAAATATTAAAATTTGTGAACTTCTTTTCGAAAAATTCATAATCTCCACCGAAGTTGCTTGATAATAAATTTTTTTAAATCACTGAAGTGGAGCTCGATGCATTTTTCCTATGAAAATTAGCATAAAATAAAACTAAATTTCTTTACGGAAAATATATCCTCTCTTGCATTAGCGAGTTTAATATTTTAAAAAATTGCCACATAGGAGTTCTGCATGTAACTAAAAGATGTCTTTTATCCTCTCTACACGTTATTTACATTTTGAGAACGTTTTTTTACTATTTTAAGAACTTTTTAAAATAAATGAAATTTATAAATTTTTCAACTAATAGTCAACCATTACCACCTTGGCCCCCTTGTGGCCACATGTAGAAAATCAGATCGGGCCCTGATCGGAACTCGGCAATAAGTGGGTCAATTTCTGCACGGGCAATGTGAAGAGTTCCAACATTTAGCTAACAATAACACTATACACATCTATCAAATTTTTGCAAGCTTAAACATTTTTGTAAATCCATTCTAGCGTTATTGAAATGTTTGAGTAATCTTTTTTATTATTTTGACCCTATAAATATACATTTTTGTGAGGGGTTGCAAAAATATAATAATGTAGGAATTTGTTTTTAAAAAATTTGTTATATATACCGCAGTCAGCAGCTCAATAATTGTTACAATTGCTGCGTTAAACATTTTTTAGATTTTTCCGACGAATTGTAATGTGTATAAAACTGTTATGCCTTTAAAAAAAGTGTACAGGTGTATGTTTCTTTTCGAAATATTCACAATCTCTACCAAAGTCGCGAGTTAACAGGTGCAAATGCACTATTGGCGCAATACTGGCCGAATACAGATTGCCGTAGCACTGGTTTTGTACTGGCGAACCGCTGGCATACGAAGAAGCCGGAATGAATTTTAAAACTTTTAAAAAATGTATTAATTGTTTTAGCACCATCTGTTCAACATTATACGACCACATGTAGTCCTAAAATTGACTTCGGGTATTTGGTCTCTAAATTTTAATAGTCCTGCTGAGAATAAATACATATGTAAAATTCTTTTTAAATTATACTACAAGTGAAATTTCTACCCAATCTTACTAATTTTTTTATTATTATATGAAATCATACAGATGTTAAATAACTCAACTATTAATTGGAATATTAATTCAAAAAAATTTTAATATATATATATATTATTCGATTACAATTTTTATTTGTGTAATATTTGTAATATTTTGTAACTTTTGTTACTAAAATTAAACGTCATTTTTAGTGAGCTTTGTAAAAAAATTAAACCTTAATTCCACGCATTTCATCAAAAGTGTTGAAAAATCATTTAAAATCATAAGTGTAAATAATTTGTAACTTTTGTGCCGTTTGATGATCCTATATCTTTAAGTTACTATTTTAAGTTCCTTAGTCCCATGATTATCTCTCGCTTTATAGGCAAAGTAATAGGAGACAATTAAAAATCAAGATAGAAGATAGAACATTTTCGCGGAACTTAAATGTCAAACTGTGTCTGGGGGTTAATGTGTACGTGCGTGTCAAGAGATTTTTAGTCTGTTAACATGATAACTTTTGAAAGACTTGAGAGATTGGATTGGGTTTTGGTGCCTTTTCAGTGGCGCATAACATTTTCGACGCTGCGGAAGGAGTAGGGGTGTTGGACCATAACGAGTATAACATAACCCTTTCCTTCAAATGTGTCTCTCCGGTAAGCTAAACTTAGGTGGCGGCGGTGCCTTCGGGAGCTGAGCAAATGATGTTCCCTTCAAATGAGGATAGAGAAACGAGAGAGATCAATGAGTCCCTCAAAATGAAGAAACTAATCCGCGGTTGTCTGGAAAGTACACTGAAGAGACAAGCAAATCAAAACAGTAAACCATCGGCGAGAGCTGGAACATCTGCATTTACAATGAGAATGACCAACACTGAGGCCCAGAAGATAGGAAGGGGCTCTAGGGATACCACGTAGAAGTGGAAGGGGGCCACCTTATGAAGAGGTACAAGACAGCTCAGCAGCCGACGAACAGGTAGTCGTCAGGAGCTCCATTGACAGCCGCTCAGAGTACTAACACCCTGCTGACGCTTTTGACGGTTATGAACTACCCAGACTAGCTGCTCACTATGGAGCGGATAGAGCTCTTCAAAAAGGAAACCTGAAGGGAATATGAAAAATTGTTCCCAGAACAATGGCCAAAATTTGAGAACATCTTCTGTAGGGGAGGGCTCTTCGTATTTGTTGCAGCCGATTCAGCGGCTAAATCCTTGCTACACAAGGCTGTAGTCGAGACAATTTCTCTAAAAATTAAAGCACTTAAGATGGTTGGGTTGAATCACTCCAAAAGATAGTGACGACTACGACATGTTTCCTAGGTTCATAGGAAAACCTGCCTGTGGCCCTCGATCTGTAGTCGTCGGTTGGAGGTATTCAACCCCATACTGAAGACAGAGTCATTGCGAATCGTCAGGCATTATATGATTCAGGAAGAGGACACGGCACTTATCTAAGGACCTTGGTTGGTTTTTTATATGCTTCTGCTATGTTCACGAGACCTTATAGTGATAGCCAGATCTTAAAGGAATAGGGAGGCTAGCCATAGGATCGGCTTATTTTCAATATAACTTCGACACCAATTCACGAGCAGAGGTACGTGCACTGGTGGAATATTGCCAGATAAGGGGTCTCCCTGTTATGTTTGAGTTCTAAGCTAAAACCCACCATACTTTGGAGGCAGCACGGACTGTATCATATGAAGGAGTGGCAAGTCTTTGCAGGTAACAAAGAGAAAGTTTTAGACATACCTGTACTGGCAAAACGGGGGAACTATGAACCCAATTTAAGAAAATAGCAGACAAATAATGGGGTGCAATACGTAAAGAAAACTAAGAAAGATAAATCAAATTTTGCACATTTGTACATCCAGCAGGCGGCAGAGGCGGTTAGATTGGATTCGCTGCTTTGGCGAAATCTGGATTCTATTTTTGCTACTCTAAAATTGCTCATCAGGGGATACGCAGAGCCAGACGAAGATACCTTCTTTTACCTAATTAAGGCACATTTTCCGGGGTTGACAAGGTTTGGAGAAAAGGGAGCGAAACCTATGAGGTGAAATTATCCGCGTGTGGCTGTGCGAATTATATACGTATTATAAGTTACATGTGTTATATATGTTATATATGTTATATATGTGTTATGAGCATCCAGAATCTTAAGGCTCTGTTTGCAGTAATGCAGCAAGTACTGGGAATTGGAGATTCATGGTGCAAGAAGACTATAATATCGGTCAAGCCGAGTAAAAAAGACGTGGTTGTATTCAAGGGAATGTATAAGTGGAAATAGCGAGTACGCCAAAATTTGGAGGACACCAACTAGGAATCCAAGAACGAACCAAATATGTGGAAGTGCAGCGGTTGTCATTCGGCGGTTGTCTGGTGGAGCAGTGTGGAACTAACCACTCTGAAGTTTTGAATAAAAAGCATGTGGGGATAGATACTGAGAGGCATCACTTGAATATGGTAAACGACAAAAGGATCTCAACAGTAGTACATATCCCTTTACGATATCGAGAGAAGGCCGACCCTGAGCATGCTCAGGCAGAAAATTCCCACTTGCTACTACCTCATCGACAAGCAGTATCGAACTAGCCTATCTCGAAAAAATAGTGGGTTAACGATGAAGCATATCTGCCCAGTGAGGGAGACAGTTGTTTTATATATAGCTCTAGGAACAAGAATTACGCAGGAGCCGGTGTATATCGTAAAAAGAATGAATGTGGGATTCACAACCGCGATGGGGTCCTACGCCAAAGTTCTACAATCTGAGCCTTGCACCATTGCATCTAAGAGGCAAAGGAGCAAAAGAGCTGGAAAAATATGGAGCGCAGCAGACGCAAGTGTTACGAAAGTTTTTTTTTAAAGTATGTTTGTTGCTTCGTCTACGTTTACGGATTCTTAATTTACGGACAAAGACCTACCAAAATAACAAGTTTGTCCTTCCACGCAGATGAAAATATTTTAATTATTGTTCAATTATAAATATAGCGCTGGCACCATTATTATAGAAATTTTCCTAGTCCAAACTTTTGTTGGAAGTAGATTAGATGTACGAAGAATTTTATAATGGTCGAAAATAATCTGCTTCTTTTCTTTTGATCAGGCGTTCCTACAATGTTTCACCTTTTAAAGCCATACGAGCCCAAGCCTCTAATGCATTCCCTCTTCATGCGCGGGGCTACAAGCGTATCACTGAGCGAGGCTCAGACCACAACTCCAGTCGCTTTAGATCAATGCTAATCAACAATGAGAATAATAAGTGTCGATATTGGAAGTATACGCGTATTTGACGTAAACGCACGTTGTTGCCAACTATCCCAGCAGTTTAGCCTTTGCGCTTTTTTGCCATCTCGCTGCGATCATTGTTAACAACGTGAGTATGACGTCAAATACGCGTATACGTTCGAAGGTCGACGCTTATCACTCATTGTGGGCTAGCCCTCATCCGCATCCCTGCTATCCATAGGGCCGTATCGTTGGAGTGACAAGCCTTGCAGGCGTGTTGCTCACAAGCGGCCCTATGGTGATCTCTTCAGCCCTCTGTAAGTAGACTCTATATATTCCAACTGGACCAAGAGACTTCTGAGGACTGAAAGACTTAAAGTAACATCTGACAATTAATGGCATAACAATATCTTTAGCCAGCGGACCTTTTGGGCTTTGTTAAGCCATCTGCGGTACAGCCAGATTTCGGCGAAGCAGCTAATCGGCTGCCATCTGAAGTTTATCCACTTCTCTAATTGACCTGGGTACTTCTGAGGTTGCACTTCTAAGTATAATGGAAAACTGATCACAGTCCGCTCACCAAAGATTTCTGGCACATTTAAGGCCAGCGGTTGAAATCAATTCTAAATTGGACCTCCATACAGTTTTCATGATTTTCAATAATTTTGGACTAATTCTGATAACATGCCTGGAATTCTGGTTTAAACATTTTTTCGTAATTGTTTCATGAAAAAAAACCTTTTATCCAAATTTATAAAGCAGCTAAACATCACAGATTTAAGTTAAAATTTTTGCATCCCTAGATTTTCTGGAAATAAAACACTACTTCTTGTTGTGTAATTAAAGTTTCTGTTTCCAAAACTTTTTTTATTAAACGTTAAACTTCGGTAGCGATTTCGGTGTTTTAGAAAACCAATCAATTTTTATTTAGATTCGAGAACAAGGTCTTAAAATTTTATTCTTTTAAAACGCCTTACAAGAAATATCTATTTATAAAGCCAAAAAAATAAAAGGACTACTAAAACATTTCACTAACGCGAGAATGGATTCAGAAACATTGTTCAGCATGTATAAATTTGATAGTTGTATACAGTGTTATTGTTAATTAAATGTTGAAATGCTTTACAACGGTAGGGATTAGAAATTATTTAAAAACTTAAAAAATTTAATACATTTTTTAAAATTCGTCAAATAGATCTCAAAATTTTAACTAACGTTCAAAGAGGTTACGAAACATCTCTTAGTTATTATCAGAATTAATATGTAGCCATTTTTGAACATATAAAACTCTATTGGTAGAAAATAGTAATTTTTTAAAAGAAAATTCATATATTTTTTCTGGTTTTGTAATATAAAATAATGCAAACAAAATTGAACATTTTCAAAAACACCGGAAAAGTTCAAATGATTTAGTAGTACAAATACATGTTTTAGAGTTCTATTGTATAGTACATTTATTCTGGTAGACATACAGAAGTTCTCAGCAGAAATTCAAAAAAATTATAAAAATCGATTTTAATAGAACTTAGGATAAATATAATTCTAAAAATAAATATAAAAATAAAAATAAATATAAATATAAAAAAATAAAGTATAAAATAAATAATACATTAAAAGTAATTTCACACATTGTTTGTGTCTTTGAAACTTATCATTTCGAAACCTCATGCTGGAACGTTATCATAACATACGCCGAAAGAGATCAGGAAAAATTTGTTTAGCACCCATACATCTTATAAAGGCACATATACTTATTGTAAACCAAATTTCAAAACTCATGACGTTGGTAGACATTAAAACATTTTCAAAAACAACTTTATGAATTTCTGAAACTGCAATCTTCAGTAGGTATTGCGTGTTTCGCAAAATAATGTTCACAAATTTTTGTTATTGCTGAAACCTCATATATAAAAACCTTACCTTTATAATATAATGATAATAATAATTTATTTTAGGACTAAATCTTTTAATTTATAGTAAAAAGATAGTTCACCCCCGCCCTGGGTTCAAAATCTCAGCGTTATTTGTAGTTTGTAGGTTTAAAATTTCTTTTTTATCGTAAAATTATAATAAATTGATATGAATTACTTATCTTTAAGTACGTTCCCAGATTTCCTAGTAACTGCATAACGAAACACAATTTTAAGAAAGTGCATAAATTCAAAATTTAAAATTTTCTATTTGGATTTTTCCCCAAACCCAAGATACATGACCGGCCTCTTTTAGAGTTATTACAAAACTGCTAAAAAAGACACAAGAGAACATGAGAGTCGGCTTACAACTACGTCACATCCCCCAGCCGTATTATAAACATAAAGAAAATTTAAGAAAATCATCTTCTTTAAAGTCCTTTCAAAACCATTAAAACTTTGTAAATACACTGTCTAAGGAGTTTAATTTGATAAAATTTTCCGCATTTTTCAATACACAATAATAATAACGATAGTACTGCATCTTTTTGACAAGGGTGAAAGACATGAGGAACCTTTTTTTGTAAGCATACAGAGGAAAGATATGCAGAATGTATGATTTCGCGTATTTTGTGAATGGCCCCAAACAAGTTCAGTACCAAGACGAAAAAAATTTACACTTCTAATTTTTTTAATGCTCAGTAATTTTGGGCACCGTGACAGTTATTCAAAAATGATGAATAAAATATGGAGAGAAGATTCCAACATTTTAAAAAGATTTTGTTGTTTTTTCAGTAATAATATTTTCTTTATTACTTTCATTTTAATTAATCTGTTTCGAAAAAAAAACTGTTTGGTTGCAAATTTAACAATTTTTTTTAATTGTCCGTTTTCGTTGAAAATTAATTTTTTTATACTAAAATATGATTATCCCATTTCTTATCTACAGTTTGTATAATGAATGAAAGATTGATATGTTCTAGTTGAAAATTCAAGTAATTTATAAAAATTCGTCTTTTTTCGTACCAAAATATTTATTATTGTTTGAAATACATCGGTTTTTAATGAATTATTCAACTTTTTTGTTCATTGAATAATTTTCTTTCATAAAGACGGATTTTCAACAAATTCCCTTGAATTTTTATGGAAATATTTTAATTTTCAACTAAAAAAGATCAATATTTCATTAAATATATAAATTTTAAATTTGAAATGAAACGGTTACATCTAAGTTAACAAATATTAATTTTCAACCAAAAAACGAAAATTTAACAAAATATTTTATTATTGATGCAAGTTTTTTGACCCGGGAAATGAATTACTAGTTTAAGATGTTAATTTGGTTTGTCTACTTAGTTCTAATCAATACTATTAAAATATTGATTTATTTTCTCGCAATTTCAAAAGATTAATCAATATTTTAATAATATTGAATATGACCAAGTAGACAAACAAAATTCACATCTAAAACCATTATTTAGCAAAATAGTTTAATTTGAAACCAAAAAGTTTTTTTTCTAAAATAAAAATTAAAAATGAAATCAACAAAGAATTTAAATATTTAATCCAAAAGATAATTTTATATCCTAATGATGAATTTTTTTTAAAATGTAATAGTGAAATCCTTAGCAAAATAAATGAATCTTTAATAAAGTTTCATCAGGTAACAATCATATACAATAGCTTAAAACATTGTATGAGACATTTTTTAATTAAGAAACTTTTAATTACACCAACACATTTAATCGTAGTTCATTGTGCTTTGTGCCTAAATTTTCTTTTAAAAAAATTTCTGAATACAACTTTAAGTTTCAAAAGTTCGAGTTATTATTTTAATAAAGCAACTATTTTTTGATAATATTGTAAATAAACGAAATTTTGCATTATTATTTGAATACACTACTAATATACAATAGGTCAATCGATTTTTTTATACGACAAATATTATTTCTTCATACATTACAGTTTCTATACTATTATATTATATTGATTCGCTATTTTCGAAAAATTGTCAGGCTGTCTGAAATCACTGAGAACAGAATATTAACAAGCTCAATGAACTTTTTCTTGCATAATGTTTCTAAATCTCTCCCAGCGTTATTGAAAAGTTATTGTACCTTTTTTATTATTTTGCAAATAAACCAAATTTATGAAGTTGTTTTTCAAAACTTTCTTGTTTCTAAAAAAGTTTTGAAATTTAGTTTAAAATAACTATATATCTTTATAAAATGTATGCGTGCTAAAAACATGTTTTTTAATTTCCTTCGGCATTGTCGAAAATTTCGAGCATGAACTCTAATAAAATGTATTCGTACCCATAACTGTTTTTAATCTCTTCCATTGTTTTGAAAATTTTAAATATTCCTTTTATTATTTTAGGATATTACAAAAAGAGTTCTGTAATTTAATTATTGATAATACTCTGTACATCTATAACACTGAGTCTTAACAGCAAAATTTTAAAAGACTTTTCCAGAATGTATGAAACGTTTTGGTGCTCTTTTTGTTTTTATTTATATGTAAGGATTCGATATGCGGGATTTCAAAAATATAGAATTGAATAAACTTTTTTTAGAGAAATTTTTAATCTCTGCCGAAGCTGCACACGTTTTGTTATTTTACTAAGATTCGAAAATATAAAAAAAAATTTTAATATATTTTTTTTATTTCCAATCTCTACCAAAGTATTGCGTTTTATAGTGTTTTTTTTTAATTTTCCGCGTTTAAAAAGATAGTCAAATGTCAGAAAAATTACAAAAGAGTAAAGCTTCTCCTTCACTTTTATATCTATCGTAATAGTGTATTTAACTTTCCTACTGAAAAATATTGTTAACTTATTTTGATATGCTCAAATTGTAATTTAAGGTGACTTCAAATATATCTGAAGGCTGAAGCCGAGGAAGGAAATATTTTTATAAAAAATTCACATTTTCACATTTAAAAAAAAAAATAATGAACTTAACACCGTGAAAAAATTTCCTAATATCGGGCTTAAAGCCTGATAGGAATCGAATGCTCTTTAGTTATAAACAAATATATTTAAGGTGGTTAAACAAAATAAGAAAAATACTAACTACTGTTAATTATAAATTTGTTATTCTCAAATTTTAAACTTTTTGCGCTTTTAACATTAGAAAAAAAACAAGAAAGGTAAATGTACATTTTACCTGTCTCTTACGCGCAAAAAAAAATTATTTTGTGAGTCGATCTGAACGTTTAGCCTATTTTTAAGTTTCGAGAAATTGCAATATCGCTGTTTTGAACTAATTAAAATCCGTTTAGCAATCAGGTTCTTTTTGATACTTAACGGTTTCTCATGTTTGTCATTTCTGCATTTTAGTGCATTTTAATATTTATAGACCTTCATAAATTAACATATTTTCGCAAAATTAGTTCTTATTGATCAGGCAATTACTAGATAATCCCTAATGAAATAATTAAATGAAATACATAAATTGCTCAATTTTTTAATACAAAGTTTATACGATCTAGTTTAACTTGAAACTAAAGAGATGATTTTTCAACTAGAAAAAGGAATCTCGGACAAAATCAATCAAAATTTTAAAATAAAGTAATCGATTACCCAAGCAAAGCAGATTAATTTGTAATCAAACAGTTTCATTTCAATCCAAGAAATATTTCACTGAAACAGATGAATTTTTATATCGAAAAAACAAATTGAGAAAAAATTATTTTTATCGAAAAAAGATTTCAGTTTAAATTTTTAATATCAAAACATAAGCTTTAAATAGAAAGTAAACTTTCTACGAAATATTTGTATTTTCTACCGTAAAGGATGACTTTTAAACAAAATTGTTGTATTTCTAACCAAAATCTTGCATTTTTATTCAAAAAAGATGCAATCGCTACTATAATAGATAAGTTTTTCAATTGAAAAGAAAAATTTTTTAAAAAGGTGGAAATTTCATCCAAAAAAGATTGCAGGTAACTTTTCAATACCAAAATACGGATTTTAAGCAAACAGTAAATTTTCTACAAAAACACCTACATTTTTAAATCAAAAAGTTAATTTTTCATGCAAAATAGTTTCCATTTTAACAAAATGGTTAAATGTTTAAACAAATGATAAAATTCATATTATATTTTTTCCTAACCAATTTTTCATTTTTGCTGATTATTAATGTTTAAGATATTTTGCAAAATATGTGTTTTAAATCGCTAACTTACATGACTCAGAAAATTGTTTTATTAGCGAATTTCAAAAAAATTACTTGCATAAATAAAGCACCCCTCTCCTTGCCCTTTTCAGTACCCTTCAGACCCCTAATAAATTTCAGAGAAAAAGATCAGCTGAGTTTAACCAATCTTTAGTTTTTTCATTAGTTTTGTTATACGTAATGTCACATAAATTTTTGAAAGTGTCAAAAAGAGTAATTTTTCTTTTTAGAAAGGGTATTTTGGTACTTTTATCTTGCTAGCAAATGTATAGAAAGCAAGTTCACTATTGTTCGTGAACAATCGTTTGTTAGTTTTCTCGCAAGTGTTCTTGTTTAATTATTTATATTAAAAATATGTATGCTTATAATTCAGGAATATTTATGTAATTGAATAATGAAACTGAAGACGTTATATTATTAATAATAATTTTTGTAATATTACATTTATGTTCCTTCAATTTATGAATTTTTAACTTTAATAGTAAATTATTTATTTTTATATTTTTATTTATAATGAGCTAGAAAATGGTGTTTTATTATGTTAATATTGCTAACAAGGATCTAAAAGGTTTCCAAAATATAAACATTCATCAACCTTATGTTCCTAAAAGAATTTCAAAGCCATATGTACTTGTTTAAAAAAAATCCCGCGCAATGCGCAATATCTAGAGAAATCCAGCGCTTATTCGTTTAAAATTTTTTAACGGCGCAATTCTGTCCAGGTGTCCAATAAAATTAAATATAAAATAAAACTTTTAAAGAAATTTTAGAAATGTATTTACTTGTTTTGTAAAACTCTCTGAATATTTTTCGTTTTCCCACTATATATATGAAGAGAAGCACACATTATGACACAGTTTCTTAAAATTTTTAGTTCCAAGAAAACGATATTGCTGTAAGGAGAAAATTCAAAACAATAAAGGTGTGGGCTTTTAAATGTTTACAGACTAACCAAAAAATCAAAATACTTTGTATAAACTTTTAATGTAATTAGGTTAAATATTAATGAAAATTTGACAGGCTATTCTAAATTAAATATTACTATTTATATGTGGAAAATATAATAGAAACTTTAATAATGTATAAACAAGAAAGATGTTTTGAAAAATTTGTCACATTATTATTTCACTGAATAGAAAAGAAAGCCTTCACAGGTTTTCATAAAAAATAGCTGCTATGTTCTCAAGAGTTCAATGATCGTAGATACTTTATTCATCCTTAAGTATATTTGATTTTTCTTTGTTAGTGGAAATTCTGATTATACAATTTTGTTTATTTTTAAATATATAATTATATTAAACCCAAATTATAAATGTATTATTTAATTCATTTGCTGGTTTATAATAACTATAAGTTGGAACTATATTCTTTTATGTAACGGCCATTATTTATAAATTACATGTTGAACATGAAAATTTTGATACATTTTTTCTTATTTATTTGTAATAATATTAAGGCGAAAAAATGATTCAAGTCTAACAAAGGTAAATTTGATTAAAAATTCAGCACAAATAGAAGAAAATCCGTTTCATCCTAAGGATAAATTACCGACTATTTATAATTTTATTATTTAAAAAGTTATTGGCAAATGAAAAAAAGTTATGAAATAATAAAATTTTCCAGATTATAATATAAATCGCATCGACTGAAAAAGAATGAGATATTTTCAATATATTTCTCAAAATTTAAATCAAATGGCCATAAGAAATTTCTATCTTTAAGACAAGTCTATTGTTTTTCAAATGTATACAAAATTTTTTTATTAATTCTAATGCATATTTGTGGTAATTTGTTTTTTCTAAATTGATGCATACCATTTTTTGAACGCAGAATTCGTGTTTTGATAAAATATAAATTTTGAGCAGATATATAATAATATAAATGTTTCAGGACTTTATATTAATTTCAGAACAAACAAACCATAAGTTGGTGATGGTTTTGACAAATTCGTTGAAGATGAGGACAAATTCACTGAAAACTATAATGGTGTAGAATATGAAGAACAATGGATTTTAGATACAGACTATGATAACTATGCAGTCCATTTCATTTGCGGTGATCTATCCTCTTCTTAGCTTTTATACTTGAAACAATATTGATTTTTAAAATTAAATACTGAACTACAAAATGAATTTAAAACATTGAAACTCTCATAAATTCAAAGTATTTTAAATCAAAATTAAATCCTTTTTAATTATATAATTCGAAAAACAGTTTTATCGGACTTCTTCAAACTTAGGGTTCTTTTTCCTTATCTGAAAAATGTAAGGGTCTTTTCTTTAAATCTCTTCGGGTTGAAAAAAGTTACATATTTTTTTTTACTTGGAAAAAATAGCGTTCAGGTGCGGAATGGGACTTTTTAACATACACGATCAAAGTGTTTCAGAACAGCTCTAAAAGCCATTGTAACCAATTTTTATGAAAGTGTTAAAATAATTTAAAATATTTTCAGTGATTTAAAAAGTTTTCGACAGATTCAAAAGGAATTTAGAGAATTTCAAACAATTTTATAGATTTTACAGCAGTCCAGAGAATTGCGCAAGCGTCAATTAAGAGAAGAAATATTATTTCTTCCAAGGTTTTTTGAGGGGATTTGCGGGGATTTAAATGATTACCAAGAATTTTCAAGCGCCTAAAAAATTTCAAAATATTTTCTTAATTTGCGAAGGATTTAAATAATTTTGGTTTATCACCAAGGATTACGAGGAATTTTCAACAGATTTAACAATTTTTAAGGACTTTTCTGAGTTTAATTATTTCAAGTAAATAAAAAATGTTTTGCGGCCTTGAATAATTTGAGATGATTTATCAGTATTTTATAGAGGCTACAAGGTTTGAAGGAATTTAAAAAATTCTTAATGTATTTTAATTACATTTTCAGTTCTATTTCAGGAAATATAAGACGATTTGATAGAATTTTAAAGATTTTTAAAGGTTTTTTATTGAATTTCAACGGACTGTAAAGATTTGAATAGATTTTATAATATTTCAAGGCGTAACAAAAAGGAATTTTATAAGATTGAGGGAATTTTAATAGGATTTCGAAGAATTAAAGGGTTTTAATTCTTTTGTCTGACCGAATGCTTGTTTTTCTCTACTGAAAATTTAAAACGGGCCAACCTCCAAAACTGATTAAGTCCAAATTAATTCCCCATAAAAATTTATGAATTCTAAAAAAAAACATTAATCATTGTCAATTTGCAATTATTTTTATTTAGTTAAGGAACCTTCCATAACAAACTAAACATTAAATCAACACTTTTTTATTTGTTCTGACGTCAATGAAACTATTTGGTGCTTCTTTGATTATTTTTATATTTTCATGTAAGGATTCGATATGCGGTGTTCTAAAAATATAGATTACGTTTTATAATTTTTTTTTAAGTTTCTGCGTTTTTTCGATAACGTTATTACACACTAAATCAATGTACCCCTAAATAATATAAAAATCATTTTATTTTTTCGGAAAAATTCTGTATCTCTTCCGTAGTCGCGATGTTAATACTTTTAATGATTGCTACGTCGGAGTTCTGTTTATAACTGAAAAATGTTTCTAAGCCTCTTTAAGTTTTATCTAATTTTTCAGTCCAAAAATTAATTTTTTTATCTTTAATGTTGTTTTTTTACGAATAACACAACAACCGCACATGGTATAAAAAAATAATAATGAAAAATTGGTAGCTATTTTTTGGATAAACAAGTCATTAATAACAAAACCGGCAAAGTAAAATTTTACATGAAACCAATACCTTCTCACTCGGATGGCAATGTAAAAATTAAATTGATAATTTTAATCGATTACAATTTTTCTTCATAGTCTAATTTCTTTTTTCACGTTCAAGACCATTTTCTATCTTTTGGTAATGAAATAAATTTCGATTTTTGAAGAGCATTTAAATTTGTTTTCGATGGAACTTGAAGATTTTTTTTGCGCACTGAGACAATATTTTTAATAACTAGTTTTCGTTTACATTCGTATAATGTTTTGCTTCTTAAGTGCTTTAGACTATTTTACAACCACTGGAAATGACACCAAAATGTAATTTTTTTCTGAAAATTTACAATTTATCATAAAGACAGAAGATTAAATTTGAATCCTTAAAAAAAATAAGAAAAAAAGCGGTTCTCGCGATATTTGTATTTATAGTTTTTCAAAAGTTTAGAACACATGAACTATATTTTTAAATGTCTTTTTTTAATTTTTTTTATCATTCATACCTCTGAGCATTCTTTCGTTAACATTTGGCATACCAGAAAAATATTAATATTCTTCTTATATTGTATGTGTACAAAAAAAATTCTTCAAATATCTTTTAGCGCTATGTATTGGAAACTGTTAGCACTCTTTTTAATATTTATACATTATATAGAGTAGTACTTTATTTCAGTCAAATTTAGATACAACTTTTTCATCGTCAAAAAACTAACAAGAAAATGTATAAACCATACTTGCAAGCATATTATCAAAAATAGTGTAAAGTTATTGAAAATCTTAAAAAGTATACAAAATTTCTAACTTTTGTGACATTTTATGACCCCATAACTATAAAGTTCTATCTTGAGTTTAGAAGCCACCTGATTCTCAATTGTTGTGTATAAGAATTAATAGAATCTAATGAAAAAATAAGATGGAATCCAATCATGTATGATACAATATTCAAAAATATAAACATTTATAAACTTGCTTTTGAAAATTTACTAATATCTACCGAAGTGGCAAGATGATTAATTTTTTTTAATATGTGGGCAGAGTATACTGTATATGTTTTTGTTAAAATTTCATACACAATAAAACTTTATACCTTTAAAAGAATTTTGAAGATGTATATACTTGTTTTTGTAAAATTTGTAATCTGTGGCGTAGTTTTAATGAAATTTAAGAAAATTATCAACTTGTTTTTGTAAAATTCGCAGAATGGTTTTATTGTTTTTAAATTATATAAATATATGAAGATAAGCACAGTTTCAAACATTTTTTTCAAGTTTCAGTACCAAAGAAACAGTAAGGGGAAAATTAAAAATAATAAATACGGCTGAATTTTCGAAGAAATGTTTAGGGGCATGTCCAAAGTCTAAATTCCAGTTTTAGTATTGAAGAGCGTTATTGAAGACGATATTATATAATATTATAATAAATGAATGTAATATATAGTGTTATTTAAGGGTGAGTTTGTTTTATTCTCTAACTTCCTATATATTTGCTCCTATCATGTAGGGAAGATGGTGTAATTTTGTTCAACACAAATTTAATTATCCAATAATGGTTAAATCGAGCTCATGGGTCAATTAGGTAAATGATGATGTTCGGTCAAAGATGACGAATCAGGGGTGATTTATGGCTTTTAACTAATATCGTGAAAACAAATATTTTTAAACAATAATCACCCGTAATCGAGGAAATTTGACCGTTAATTGTAATTTACCTAACTGTCCTATGACCTTGATTATAACTGAAGATGTCTGAGTAAGAGCCCTCAGCCAACTTCAGTCCCTTACTTTTGTTGAACAAATCTTTAGTTTTCTATCGACTCTGATGTGGACTTCAAAAATTGTAAACAAACCCTATTTGGTATAAACAAACCAAAGTGCAGACTGTGTACTTAGTAAGTGCAGGTGAGTAATTTTTGAGTTTAAAATTAGTAAAATAAAGTAAGAATATTTAAAATTGAATACCGCGAGGATTTTGAAATTTGTGGAGGACATTTTTCCTGTGAAAATTGACGCAGCCGTCTAACATATAACCTATGTCAAAAAACATTTATGTTACATAAGCTTTTTCTTTTTTTTAGATAAATTTTATCTTTCGTTACATAAACGTGATGCAACGTTTTTATCTTTTTGAAAGATAAAATTTATTCCTGGGGCTTACTGTGTAATTATGTGAGATAATCAGAATTTAACGATGCATAAACACGAAGAAATTGTGAAAAAATGGTGTGATTACTATTACTAATCAGAAAAAATTTGTCCAAATTTTCAGAAGGAAAGAACTTCTATGTTCTCAGAAATTTAATAAGCGTAGAATTTTTATTATATATAAAATTATTGATGAAAAAATTACGGTACGTATATTTACGCTTTCTAACTTGGCGGAAATTCTCATCCTAATTGTTTATTTTGTTTATAGATATTTATAGTAGGTATATTGACACTCAATTCAGAAAGTTATTCTAAAATTTTTTTCTGGTTTATGATACCTACATTATGATTATATACTTTTATGTGATGGCCATTATTTCTCAAATAGAGGTAAAAAAATAATACTTTCTTCTGCATTTTGTATGAAAAGGACTAAACATTATATTCATATACAAACAATTATCATTAAAGTTGAATGTATCTTATCCGCATGGAATAATTAGAAATACCCAACTCTGCAAAATAGGCATTCTTTTCGCAAGCACATCCTCCTCGTTTAGGTAGAATCTTTTCTAGGCAACCATTTCTTTATATCAGGGAGATTTATTTTTGGAACTCTAACTCTAGCAATTTTGCGGTCACAAGTGCAAATGAATGAACTTCTGCTTTGTCATCGCTGAACAGGACTCTTTCGTGGACCAATCGTGAATGTCTTTTTTCTGCTTACATGGATGCATCAATATGGGTTACTGTCTGTGATCGAAATCACCTATTCCATGTCGTAGACTACAATATACTAGCTCCACTGGTAGTTTTATTTTAGGGAATGTCACGAAACGTTTTTTGTAATTTCGATTTGAATATTCTCAGAAAATTCCATACAATACCATTTGTCGCCTGCCCACATTGCGGATAGCAGAGCGCCTCCCACATATGAAGATATGAGCGGTACCGAGTAAATTAAATACCCGATCTGGACAAAAGCCAGCCATTAGAAGGAACCCTGAATTACAAACCGATGATTAGTTAATACGCAAAAACGAAGTATCATAAGATTGTCTGGAAGAGACTAAGGAGCTTCTTGAAGATCGGTTCTGGGCGGTAAATGATAGGGTGGAGCTTTTTGTCGGACACAGAGGAACATGATTGTTGCAATCCGCGACAGTGTAACAGATGTTATTTGCCTTATCACACGACTACACCGCAGTACCAAATTTAAGAGGAATATCTCGAAGAGCACGAACAGAGTATGAGCAAGAAAGTGACTGGCAAGGAAGGTTTGCCGATAGGGGAACACAGACAGGAAAAGATAACGTGAAAACTTTCTTAACCCATTATGGGAACCGAGGACCCATGCGGTAGTAAAGTCTGTAACTGCTGTTATTATAAAACGGGCTGAGAGTTCAAGCTATGTAGAGGTCCTCAAGGACCTCAAGCGCAATGTTGGCTGTAGCAATTTAACTGGCATGCCAGACATGACAGACACGCAGAGAACAAAGAGTAAAGGAAATATTGGTAGCCAGAAGATCAGAAACAAATCGTAAGCAGCAGAACATTAGCTAAGCCTACGAAAGATGGGTGCGCGGGCCAAAAAGAAAATAAAGTAAACATCGGAAAATGGGGACGTGATTAGATATCACCTTCGAGCAAAGGTATGAGAATGACCCGTCAGGGGCAAAAAATTTCATCTCTGCGTGGGTCCTTACCCCGAGCTGCCCGATAGAGTGACTGTACAACAACTTGCTTATCAAGTAAGATCCATTAGGCTGCTACACCTTATATTTGAAGTCGAAATAAGTAACATCCAAAAGAGGTGTAAGAAAAACTAGCAGCACTTGTAGCGCACCCCGAAGATGCGGTGCAAGAGGTAGCTCATGTAGCCGTAACACGAGACGCTGTGGACGAGCGGAAGTTGGATCTAGAAGATCTATCAGGGCCACTATCTCACAGTCGACATTCGTAAAGCTTGCTGCTGCCGGAACTGACCCGGCTCCTGCTGAAATCATTGAAGAATTTGATGAGCAAAGCCTGCGTCTCATGTGGTACTTCACTGATGTCATTCTAGAGTTCGCAAATCAGCAACAATTGATAAGAAGCAGTCTGCCGAAATTTAGAGTAAAAAGGACCTTCTCCACTAAGATGGTGGCTTAAAGACCAAGATTATGCATCTATTCTTGCAGTATGATATGAGCTTCCTGCAGGTGCACACCCTTGCATATTGCTCTGGGGTCTCTATGAAAGTTTTCACTTTGAGGCGAGATACTATATGTGAAATAGAATAAAACTGTACTAATTTCGAAGAGGCAGTCGGTCTCAGAGACTGAGTCGCCACGTGGAAAAGATCCTTCACCCATATCTGGTGTAAATGCCTCTAGCGTTTTCACTCCACCCTTGCTAAGGCCCTTTAGAACATCTTAGAGAACCCAGATTAATTGCGCTTTTTATGATGAAGGGCGTAACGTATATGAAATTCAAAAAGGTAGATGATACTAGTGCTAGTAATTACCGACCAATCACCTGCATCTTGACCTTTTATAAGTGTCTCACGGGTATCATTTAGAACTTGGTCCTCGCAACTACGGGAGCCTTAATAGCAACTTCCTTTTCTTCAGAGAGGACGTTGCTATCAAGGCTCCTGTAGTTGCGAGGACCAAGGCACGATTGACAGTGTGGTTTTCTTGCATGCGAAACATCACCAACGCAATTTGTATATGCACTGCATGGACTAGCAGCAAGCGTTTCCCTCAGTACTCCACAATTATTTACATGAGGTCCTTAAGACATATAAGATCTTTCCAACAATTACCTCCTTTTTAGACGACGCTATGCATCAATAGCGCACAAGGATTAAATGTTTTAGTCATGGTGTGATAAAGGTTAACAAGTCCTTGCCCATTAAACAGGAAATCTTCCAAGGTGATTCCTTCAGCGCACTATGGTTTAGTGTATTATTGGACTTCTTAAGTTGGACACTCTCCAGTACGTCTTATGCGTTCAAAATTAAGGTGGAAATATGTCGAAACTGAACAGTCTAATTAACATCTCGCTGCAGTTTTTGTATGAAATCAGGATGTCTCTAGGTTCGGACAAATGCAAAAGGCTGCATTCATTCAGTGGAGACACAAATTCTCCACTGATACTGGATGACCGAGGTCATATCTTTCATATACCTTAGCATATCTGAATCTAAGGGTCCGCTCTACTCTGCAATTAAAAATTCGCCTGTAAATGCTTTTTCGGGTCGCCTCAGTCCGATTCTGGCATTAAGCCGCAGTTCAAAGCTTATTTATTCGCAGTATTCGTAAAGTGCTCAGCATGTCTAAAATTAATGGTAATACATCATTAAAAAACATAATGAACTTTTTTTCTAAAGTTCCTAATATGTATCAGCAAAGCCTTGAATTTCATAATTTTTAAATTGCTTCTTTGGACTTGTGTGTATCTTTCAGCTAAAATTTAGTAAACCTATAAAAAGAAAAACATAAGAATACATGAACTTATTTCAATAAACTTTCCAATCCTGGCTGATATCGTGAGTTAGATTATATCATGAAAATTCCTGTTTCGAAATTCTGCAAATCTTTTCTGAGAATTACTATAAAAAATGCTTTCTTATCTCTTTCGAAGTAATTAAAAAGATGCAGTACTCTATTTATTATTATTATTATTATATTATAAAGATAAGGTTTTCATATACAAAAATTCAAAAATAACATAAATTTCGAATCATTTTTCCGAATAACTCGCTATATCTATGAGAAATATTAAGACTTTACTAGGATTTCAAAAATTGGGAGAATTTATATAGTTTTTTGAAAAAAGTGTATCCAAATATCTTGCAGCGTTATTAAAAAATTGTAGCACTTTTTTATTATTTCACGAATAAACCAAATTCATGAAGTTATTTTCAAAACTTTTCTATTTTCAACCAAGGTCGTGAGTATTAAAAGTTAGCGTACAATTTATAGTAAACTGTATACTTATAAGTATACAGGGTGATTCTTTTATCTTGATACAACGTAATATCGCAAGAAATACGCATCTAACGAAAAAATTGTCCTTAATAAATCCTTTTCATTTCCCAGGGCAAAATTCGAAACCATGAAAATTTACTTCACACGCTATCCCCTGGTACCGTGGGGGGGAATACTTTACCATTTCAAATAAAAACATATATTTTTTATTGCAAATTCAGATTCTTCATGAAAAAAAAGTAAGCTTTTTTCAATTTTCGATTTGTTCCAGATAGCGCTGCATTGGCGAAATATGAGATAGTTTACTGTTTGAGGAATATGCTTTCAGACGAAAGATAGAGAAGATAATTGGTCTGTTTGCTGGGAACTATAATTCGTTTACATAATACTGCGTTCAATCCCAATTGGCTGTCGATTATAACTTTGTAGCTTTAGGGCATATTTTCTACCAAACTCCTGGCCATATTGCTGGGTATGGATCTCTAAATGTCACGCAGGTGCCAAATCACCTGTATGATGTTTAAGATACGCTTTCACCGAAGCTTTTGGTTCATTGTGTACCACACGTTTTTTTATAAAATTCACATTTAGGGACTGTGAGGGCCAGTTCAAAAGAGTGATCTTATTTTCCTCTTGCCAGTGGATGCACAGCCGGCTGTAGTATTTTGGGTCATTGTCTTCTTGAAGTATCTATTCTCTATTGCTTGGTTAAAGTCATTTCTCTGTATATTTTATCAAAACCGTCTGATAGATTTTAAACAACCTTTTGGCGTTCAGGTAACCAGTAAATACGTACATTACGCGAACCAAAGATTGCAGAAGTAACCCCATACATTGATCTTGACTGGATGCATGCGGATCACAAATTTGGTTTACGAACCCATGCCATAACGATGACTTATCTGTAAACACTACGTTCGACCAGTCGCATTTGATATTTTTATTCGCTCTTGTCGGTTGCGTTTATGTGTGATCCGGTTTAAGAACGATTACAGCATTCCTTTATCCATAGCTGGTATGTATCAAACGTCGTCGTATCAACCTGAACGTTTCTGACCAAACTTTCCGAGCTTACCGAAAATTGTGGGATGCTTGTCAAAAAGCTTGATAATCATTTTTGACTTTCTTGTATTGCGCACAGCGATTATGGAAGTAATTTTGAGTCCTTTTGAATGCATACACAGAAAGACGACTTCGAACTTACTTTCTTAGGCTAGACTTATTGCACAGTATGCCTTTCTCTTGTTTCAAAGCAAATGATACTGAACCAAAACTTACAGCGCATCTTATACTAACTTATCAGTTAAGAATCCATTCATAACCTCAAAACCGTTAGGTATAATCTCAAAGAAAATCTCAAATCCATGAAAATTACGTTTTTTATGCGCTGAAGCTGAAACTTTATCACATTCCTATATGTTTGCGGGGTATCCGAGTAGAATTTTACGGTTTCTTAAAACCTAATAAATTACAATATATTTCTAACATCAAGAAAAATTTAATCTTACTTGAAAAATACCTCTGATTCTTTAAAGCAGCTAATTTTGTATTTAAAAAACAAAACCTGTAACTGAAAAAGAAAATAGTTTGATGTTTTTCGCGTCGGAATGTTCGAAATTGGGTTCACAATTTATATTTTGTCTCTTGTTCTGATTAAATCTAACTTGCAATTATCATCAATTTACCTGAGAAATTGTCTTCAGTCAATTTTCTTCCTGCTATACCGTGTTCCTTTTTCTTCAAGGGATCAATGCAAAGGGTTTCGTCGACGTTTTTCCCTCTCATATTAGTTTCCCTCTTTAGCATTTAGCATAAATCGACCATTACGACTTCATCCCAACTACCCTGATATCATTTTTCCATCACTTTCATATCTTGATGAAACCGTTTTCCTTGTTCTTTACTGTAATCTCCAAGTTTTTGTATTCGGGAATTCTCTCATTACCTAGGAAATCCGTCGCTACTGCTTTAAAACTTCCCCAAGCTTCCTTTTCAATGTCAGTCATTTGAGTGCAAAAATTCATGTCCTTGAATAATGTCCAAATCTGCGGTCCATCGAATACACCTTCTTTTAATTTAACATCAGAAATAGTTGGCAATTTTCGCCCTATACACGTAAAGCATTAGCAATTCGCATGTATGGCTCTAACGAGTTCCTTCATTGTACCAAGCTTGATGTGAAGGGGTGAAATGAGAATTTTCTGGGGATTAACTAGTCTTACGTGGATGATGTTGTAAGAACCAGATTCGAATCATTCTCTCTCAGGCCATCGTTTTTCCTGTCATAGGTGACTCGATCCCTGCTATTTCGCAGGCACGAGAAACAAGGCTCTCTTATGAAACCTGATTCTTGTCCTAGTGTCATTGTTATAATTTGGGATTAATTCAGCTTCTCCACTTCTGATTTGCGTACTTTACTTTATCTGGAAGCGTTTTTACATTATTATACTCCTGTTTCTAAAAAATACTTCAAAAATGATTTAAAAAATGACGTCCTAAACGACATAATTTCAGATCCCAAAAGTTGACGTCCTTTTATATACTGACTTGGACGCCACTTTCAACGTCCTTCTCGACATATTTTATCACGTCGCTATTCACGTCGTTCTTGACGTCGTTTGCGATGTGGTTTTGAAGTCTCATTTTTTAGCAGGGCAGTCTTAATAGATTCAGTGACCCCAAAAAATTTATCAATATATGTCTGGTTCGATTTTGTATAAGCAAAATAGACCATTTCAGCTTTTTAAGGTTTTTTTAGGTAAGAGCGAAACAGAGAACCGTTGAGCTAATCATGATGGTGAATTCAGATTTACCGCTTCAAAATGCATTTGAATATATATGTCTCGTTCCTTGATCGAGACACTTTTGTTTTTTGTATGGCTGTGTAATTTATTCGATTCTTTGATTGTCGTGGTTTGGTTGTGCTGCTTACGTTCGTTTACGGTTTATTGGGTGCTGCTGCATTCCCTCCCTACTTCGCCTTATTACTTTTAGAGTGGAGGTTTCACCTGTACAGCGGAAAATTTAAATGATTCTCATTTATAGATAAAGTGGCACGAATGTCGCGCATGCTATCACACTTTATGCTCAACGTCTTCCAGAGAGTTTGTAGTCACGCAATTATTTGTACAGTCCGATAGTCGAAAAACTATTACTTGTGTCAACCATGAAATCGCTATATTAGCCGCAGCGGCTCATGACTCCAATGTTAGGACACGAGTACTAAGCCGTGACTCCGAAATGTTTCAAAGCAATGGCTTCAGAATATTCAAACGTAATAAATATCATCACTTTGATGTTTCACTGCATCACGAACTTCATGGCAAGAATTTTAAGAACCGAGTGACATTTTGTCAATGGGCGCTTCTGCAGATACAAGGACACCGAATTTCTATCTTCGAGTATTTTTCTCAGACGATTCACCTTTTACGAACCATGGTATGGTTATTCGAAATAACCTGCATTATTGGAGTGTATAATAATTACATTGATTGCGCGAAGTTCAGAGTCAGCGTCCTTGGTCCGTGAACGTTTGCTGAAAAGTATTTGGAGAGCAACTTATCGGTTCGTATTTTATTAATGGTACTTGAAAGGTTATAAATACAGTATTTTTTACGAAAATAAACTTCCAACATTTATAAAAGACCTAAACTTCGAAGTGCGAAAGATAATGTTATTTCAACATGATGGTTGTCTAGCGTATTATTCACCAATTGCGCTTGGTCCACGACGTTGCTCCTCAGTAGAAATAAAAATTAATTAACTCCTTGACTGCTTAGATACTTGGAGTCAAAATGAGAAGCTTGCATTTTGAAAATAAAATTAAGCTTCATAATTTTTCTACTTCACTTTCACCCCCTTTCGGGTCGGTGAAAGGGGTGTCGAAAATCAAATTCAGTACAATGTAATACAACTCCTGAAAACAATGAAGACTTCTCTCTTATTTTTTATCTGAAAACGCATCGGGCTGCAGCATTTTTATCTAATCTAAAGATAAAATTTATTCCTGGCGTTTACTGTGAAGCAAGTCTACCATGATTAGTAAATGACTAGTTTTTTGTTGCGGCAGAGTTTTTCATTTTTTTTTTTTTGTTAAAATTTTCCATGCAATACAAATATGTTACACTAAAAAATTCCACATATGTTTCTACAAATTTTCAAAAAATCTGCAGTCTATAGAGAGGCGCAGCGTTTAGTAAGTGTAAAATTTTCAAAGGCGAAATTCTGTCTGGTTTTCAAATAAAATTTAATGTACAATAAACATCTAAAGTAAATATCAGAAATTTATGAACTTGTTTTTGCAAAATTCACAGAATAGTATGTATTGTTTTTACTAAATGTGAATATATGAAGAGAAACACATAGTGTGGCACATTTTCTTTAAGTTTAAGTTCCAAAGAAACGATATTTCTGCAAGCAGTTAAATAAAAATCATAAAGGTGCGTGCTCTTAAATGTCTAAAACCTTACTAAAAACATCCCAACACATTGTAAAAACTTTCACTACATAAAACCTTTTTAGTACAATATCAGCGTATGGGTAGGTTCAGCATAGTTAATATAAATATTTTACAACAAAAAATACATAACGGCTGAAATTTTGAAGAAATCTTTGGGTTCATGTCCCAAGTATGAATCCTCGTTTTAGTGTTCGAGGTGGTGTGGAAGGCATTACCTGATATTATTAAAGGGTGATGTTTTTTCTCTAACCTTTTTATATTTGGTCCTACAGTGTAGTGAAGAGGCTCGAATTTGTTTGACACAAAATTCTTAATCCAATAATAGTTTGATTTAGGTCATGGGTCATTTTGGTCAATCACGATTACAGTCACCATAATCTTCCCGACTGGAGGAATGGTCGTCCTCTTCTTTGGTGCAGATTTCTCTTTAACAACTTATTGTTTGGATTGTTTCTCTGAGACTCCCACCTCAAAAGAAATCTCACGGAACTACACTCTTTTATCACCTGTCGCCATTTTCGCAGACTTCATCAGTCGTTTCTTGAGCAGTGTTCTCAACACTAATAGTGTTGCAATTTCTAAGATATAGATTAAAGTGCATACTCGAAGCTCACGTAATAATGTACAGAGCTTTGCTAGGCGAGAGAGAAAAGTTTCTTGAACTCTGCCAGAAAACATAGCACTGACGAGTTTTTTCTTTCCAAAGCATGAAGCAACAAAATCAGAACTTGATACATGTTTCATGCACCACAAAAGCTCTACTCTTATTGCAGTTTCTTTCGGATTAAACAGTGCGAAACATGGTATATTGTTGGTTTCTTAAGGCGACACTAAAACTAATGAACTAGAAAGTGTTGTCTAAGAAAATTCTAGCCCCGGAGCGAAAAGTGATTCTGTGGATTATGACTATAATAACTAATACCCCTGATTTAATTTAGTCAAGTTCTTAAACTGTTTCTCAGTCTGCGCATGTTCTCTAAGTCTTTTTATTTCCCTATCAATACTCAAATCTTTATTGCAAATGATGCAAATACAATAATATTGATCGTTTACGTCTTTTTTTAGCCTATTGCTCCTCAGCGGATTGGAAATTACTGCGCTGTGTGCTGATTGGTTCGTTTGACACGTGATATTGCGAGTCGGTGGATGCCAAGCGGATATATATAAGAGCTATAGCAGGAATATAAACGAGGTAGAATATAAGTGAGAGCGAATATAAACGCTATTCTAGTGTATTTCTTGCTTATTAATTTGTACAGATATTCAGGTAGAAAAATTATTCAAGTGGGATTTTTTGTTCTATGCTGCGCTGGAGCTTTCGCGCAGGTTCCTAAATCTTGTCGAAATGTGACAGCAATGGGGAATTTTAATATATTTAAATATATATATATATATATATATAATATATTTTAATCAAGACTTTTGTCTTTAAGATAATCTGAAGACGATACCTAACTATAAAATTTCGATTTCAATATGTAAGAAATAATTCTTAAAGGAAAGGAAAGTCTCTATTTGATGAAATTTTTGGAATTACCTTACAAATTTCATTGATTGGAAAGGATTAGGGTATTTTAAATATATTACCTAACATTTGAATCAAATTGCCACATTAAATTTCTAGCTTTAATTTCTAAAAGCCATTGTACTCAATTTTTGTGAAAGCTTTAAAATCATGCGAAATATCTTCAGTGATTGAAAAGAATTTCTATATATTTAAAAAATATTCATATATTTTTTAACGAGTTTCATTATTTTTAGAAATTTGCAAAGCTTTTAAACATTTAAAAGAAATTCAAAAGATTTTAAAAGTCTTACGGTAGTCTAAAGGATTGCACAAGAGTCATTGAAGATGATTACTAGCATTACAAAAATATTAAGTGACTTTTGACGGATTTCAAAAGATAAGAAAAAATTCTAAGTATTTTATAATACTTATATAAATGGCAAAAAGCTTAAAAGTAGTTTAAATCACTTCGGTTAATCTACGTTTTTAAAGAATTTCCATAAATTTTAAAAGATTTAAAAGGGTTTCATAGGATCTTTAAGTTTTTAGAAAATTTAAAATGTCTCTAAGAGATTTAACAGTTTGCACGATTTACTAATAATTTGAAGAATGTTTAAAAGATTTTCAAAGATTCTTGAAGGTTTCAGTAATTCTGATATATTAACTCTGACGCATACTGACCCAGTATTAAAATTTGTATTTGTTTTTGTAATTTTTACATTCTCGTCCTACTAAGTTAGTTTTTTTTAAATTTTACTTCTCTTACGAGTAAAAAATTTAAGTATTTGGTAGAAAAGTCATTTACAATGCTGAATATTTTTATATTTGGGTAGATCCCTAATATTTTTTATTGAAAATTCGTAATTTTGTATCAAAATTCCCGTATTTTGTTAAAACTTGTTCTGTCTTAGTTAAATTACAGTGACAAATTTTTAAAAAATTTAGCAATTCTGGTAAAAAATTATCTTTCGTGATTGTAAATTAACTTAGTTTTTTCTTTGAAAAAGGATTGAAAATTTAATTCGACAGGACTCCTAGTAAAATGCGTTATTTATAATGGAAATTGTTCAATATTTCTATGCATGAAAAGCATGTCTCTGAATAAAAGAATACATCAGAATAATAAAAAAACAATACCTATACACAATTATGTTTTTATTTCACAATATTATGTACATAATTATCATATTTATTTATTTTATGTTTCTATCGGTGTATAATGGTTTGAAATTTTAACATATCTAAATCATCGCCCTCCTGATTTTACAAAAAATTAAACAGACATTAATCCTTTGAATGAAATTCTATTACCCAATATTCCATGCTTTTTGCAGCTGAATTTTCATTGAAAACACTCACATTCGCTTGAACCTGTGACCGAAAATTTTATAAATTTTCAAAAAAAAAGCTCCTCCAATTTTTATTTGAACCGTTTTTTAAATAATTAGTTTCATTGTGATCTTTCTCAATTATGCTATCATTCAGCTTAGAATGCATCATTTGAAAATTTTTCACTTTGCAAATTTTGCATTTTAGATTTCCAATTTTGAAGCGTATATTTCAATGAAAAGAATTTTAAAATGCAGTTTTAAAGACTTTAACCATTAAATTATAGAAGCTTTTCAAATCTATGAATTTTCATAAAATACATTTCTAGTTAATCAGCTGTGAATACACACGAATTGATCATTTTTCAAATTGAATTGTACTTTAAGATATAAAAAGTAAGTAATGCTTGATTTTACAGGGCGATTCGGAATTAGTTTAAAACTTCAGGATATCCATATTTTTACGTTAAAAATTAAACTGTTTCAATTAGAAAGTATTTTTAGTAAAATAGATGTAAACACGGTGTTGAAACTTTAGAAACTATTTTTAATTTTTAAAGAACTTTAAAATAATATAATAATAATTAAAGGCTATTATTAAATTTCAAATATAATTTTAGTCTGAAATATTCCATTTTTAAACCATGCAATTAGGAATTTTTTAACTAAGAAAAATAGCAGTTACTCAATATTTAGAATTATCTGACTATTTATTTAAAATCAGTAATTATGAATTTAATATTCAAAACAAAACAAACAAAAATTTGGAACACTACAATTTTAATTTTTTACACCACGGCCTAATTTAAAATAATATTGATTTTGGCAGATTTTATACAAAAAAATTAGAAGCTTTTTAGAAATTTTGACAGGCTTTAAAGAAAGAAAAAACATTTTCTTGGAAAATTGAAAATTATTTTTTATTTTAATAAACTAATTTTAAGAGAATATTTAAAAAGTTTCCGAGTTGAGACTGGTATTAATCCAAAAGAATTATAATATGTCTTCGAATAAAGAATTTGAAAATTTTAATAAATTTCGAGCAGAAATAGGGAGTTTTACAAAGAAATTTAATTCCTACAATTAGCTAAAATGAAGAATTTTTGAAAAGAATCCAAATCCTGGTTTTAAACAGGGAATTTTCGAAAAGAATTAAATTTTCGGATTTAAACAGGGGATTTTGATTTTAAACCAACTCTTAGCTGAATTTTTAATTTCAAGATGCTTAAAATAATATAATTTTTAACATTTATTGAAGATAATAACTTGGATTTATATTTTTAGAAGTGATTCCGAATCTTTGAATTAGAATTTTAAATTTGGCAGTTTAACTGCATTTCATTTAAAACTGTTCAGTTAAAAAGTATCAGTAGCTTACAATTAATACGTGTAAATTGTTCAGCATTTGAAAACATTATTGTTAAATAAAACAACTTTAAAACTGCAATTTTTTAATTTTAAAATTCAAAGGTGTCAATTTAAATGCTCTTATTTGCATTTTAGTTTTTATTATTACGGAAGAACAATTTTCAGATTTAGTTTTCGATTTTTTAAATTTCATGGACCGTGAAAAATTTTCACGAACCGGGAAAAACCGCGAAATTACCGGCAATTTTTTTTATTAAAACGGGCTTCCTGGATATTCTACCCAAAACGGTTTAGCACACCCACATAAGATTTCTTAGATGCTGGCAGTCGTACATAAACTGTCGGGATTTTTGCATCACCGGTAGAGTGAGAATTAAGTTCTGATTTGAAACCACGGTGTTCGCCGGTTATTATAACAGCTTCGAATTTTATCAAATTAGCATCGTGTTGGGCCAGGGATTGTCCACCTTGGAAAGTTGCATAGAAACTTTTTGTATGAGGATCAGGCATGTGTACATAAAGTTCACCATATGGAGTGACTGGTTCGTCTGGATTTCGTAAAAAGCCAGGAGCGTTACCGAATCTTATTTCTCCAACAAGAGCGGGACCGCTTGGAAATCTTAACTCAACTCTGCTTCCTCGAGGAATGACATATTCTGTATTTCCTCCCATTGCTGCGCCTAATTTTGTTAGAAAAAAATCAAGGATTATTAAGTTTACATGCCCTTGAAAAATATCTATTAGTGAGTACGAGCAGATAAGGGGCAGTTTACATAACGGATTATAGGACCTCCCTAAGCCTTCCTTTCCTTGTAATAGACCGTAAAAAATATTTCTTCCCTTCCCCCTTTTTGTTACAGTACGACATTTTCAGTATCCAGAAATATTTAACTGCTCATTGCTAGTAGAATTAGTCAGTGTAATTTCATTTGCCTTGATCATCAACATTTAAATACTAGCGTTTTAATCTTGTAATACTTTTAACTCGGAATCTTTTATAAACAGAATAAAACCTATGTCAGGTACCAATTTGAAATTTTCAAATTTATTATTTTATTTTTAACAAAATAATCCCTTTTCTACTATAAAAATGAATTGTCAACAAAAGAATTGAATTTACATTCACAATAATTAAATTTTTAAAATCATAGTTCCCCCCTCTCCCAAACCTCTCTTTTTAACTGAAGTTTTGGAGGGACTGACGTTATAACTACAGTCTCCAACATATGACGATTTGCTACTTAACATTGATATGATTTCGACTCAGAAAATAAACTTATTGCATGAAGGTGATGGTTGTGCATATAATCTAAACAATGAATAATACAAGCTACAAAATAGCCTCGGAAAGGACTGGAATTTTAATTGACAAAAGGTATGAACACGGAAAATCTAAAGGTCATGTTTCAGGCGACGAATGGAGACTGGGTATTTGGAATGCTTGTGGAGTAAATGATCTTAAGGTAAAAGAATTGCGTGAAAGTCCTAAAAGAGTATGGAGTCAATGGATGGCTCCTACAAGCTATAAAAACAATATATACAAGTAGCAAAGCGAGTGTAAGGGTGAATGGTAAATTGAGTGTCTGTTTCGATATTATTCAAGAAGTTAGACATGGATGCGTTATGTCTCCATGGTTATTTATACTATTTATGGACAAGTGTTTAAGAATGGCTCTTTTCGACGAAGAGGGTGTGGATTTCGAAACAGGTGAGGGTAAAAAGACTGTTGAATAAACTTGATGCAAGCATTAAGAGCATGAGTCTCAAAATTAACACAAATAAAATAAAAACTATGGTGTTCGAAGGAAAGAGTGAGAAAACACTATGCAATACTTTATTAATTGTTGAGAGAATTGAACAAGTTGATAATTTCGTATACCTTGGTAACTTATTTACTAGGGACGGTAAGAAAGATGATGAATTAGATAGACGCATAAACGAAGGTAAGAAGGTTATTGGTAGAGCAGGTCCCCTAATCAGAAGTAAAAATATATCGAATAAAGCTAAAATGGAAAACATAATTCTGTATTTGTACCGACTGTACTATACGGTAGAGAGACATGGACTTATCAAGAAAAAGATAAGAGTAAAATTAAAGCAATTGGCATGAGATTCATGCGCATAATATGCGGAAAAACTCTGATGGACATCGTAAGTAACGAGATAATTCTAAAAGAATGTGGTGCAGAAGAGACGCTAGTAGACACATGGGAAAGAAATCGGTTAAGATGGTTCGGGCGTTTTGAGAGAATGCCAAATGAACGACTAACGAAACAAGTGTATCAAGGTAAAGTAAATGGCAGCATGCCCAGAGGTAGACCACAGAAATTATGGTTAAAGTGTGTGAATGATAGAAGAGACATACGAAGTCACAGAAACACGAGAAACTGCATGAAAAAATACATTGACATAACAGAAGCAATAGAAAGTATGCCAGAACAGGAAAGTATGCCGATAAATAGTTAATAAAAAGAGTGTCAGCAGAGTGAACGACACCTGAAACAAAAGACGTTGGCCACTAATGGACCCAAGTGAGGAACCTTACATAACGACTTCGTGAGGTTCTTCGCTTGGGTTGATTGCTAGAGAGATTGATCAGCAACCTGGGTCGGCGCAGTGTTGCGGAAAAAACGTGTTATTTACATAAATAACATGAGAATTCTAAATCAATCTGAAAATTCTCTATCCCTCCCACACACTACTCCTTTCCCCCACCGAGTGAGTCACGCCTGCCCCGAAAGGGAAATGGCTTAATGGTGTAATAGTTAAATTGCCATTCTACAAAAATGGAATTTAGACAAAAAAACATTAAAACCCTAAAGACGAATATTCAACAAGCAAGATTTTTTACACAAGGAAGACACAAAAGATGATCGCAATGGTTGAACGCTCAAGCAGAAGAATGAATTTTCTGTAAAAAAAATTGTATTTTCAAACAATAAATATGACGATTTAGAGGTAAACTAATTTTTAACAAAACTGGTTTTAATAAAAATATAAATCTTTAAAAAATAATATCCTATAAAAGTGATTCAGCCAAATCATTCAAACCAAAATAGTTGAATACTCAATCAAAGAAAAATAAATTTGATTAAAAAAGTTAGATTTTCATTTAAAAAAAATTAAATTTGTACTATAACTGATGAATTTTTAAATCAAAATGGTACATTTTCATACCAAAATAGCTGAACTTTATGTTGAAAAGGACTTTAGCACACCGAGTAGTTGAATTTTTATCCCAGAAATATAAATTTCAAACAAAAAGTTAATTTTCCTGCAAAATAGTTACATTTTCAACAAAGTAGCAACACTTTTAACAATAAAAGTATGACTTTTTAAAAAATATGTTGAACTTTCAGGCAAAATCTTGTATTTTATCCAAGAATGGTGAAAGTTCTACTAAAAAAAAGGTGCATCTTTAATTAAAAATGCAAATAAAAAATATTTAATTTTCATCCCAACAGATTTTAATTGTCTTTTTAATAAAAAATACGAATTTTAGGTAAAAAGTACATTTTATAGAAATAATTAAATTTTCAACAAGACGGTAGCATTTTTATCCAAGAAAGAAATTTTAAATGAAAAGGACAAATTATTAATTTTGCAATAACAGATTTTAATAAGGTTATAAAGACTTCGTC
>NC_046659.1:103793596-103810813 GCF_010883055.1 Belonocnema kinseyi
TAAAATCTGCATATATTCCCAGAAATTCAAAAGAATTTTATAAGATTTCCCGAAATTTCAATAATTTTAAATAAATTTTAGCGATTTCAATAAGGTATTTTAATGCATTATCTAATATCTCAAAGAATTTAATGAAACTCCAAAAATTCAGCAGATTTGATGTAATTTCTCGGAATTCTCTAACATTTTAATTAAATTTCAGTAAACTTAAAGCTTATACTGTTTTTATAATCTTAAAATTGTTTTAAATCCTTCAAAATATCTTCAAATATTTGAAAAGATTTTAAGGAATGTGTCATGGAATTTCAGCAGATTTCAGCATTTTTATGATATTTCAAAGGGCTCTAAAGCGTTTAGGGTATTTTAACAGATTTCTCGGAATTTTCGACGATTTCAATGGCTTCGAAAAATCTTACGATATTTAAAAGGATTTTAAGGAACTTTTAAGATAATAAAAAATTTTCCAGGAATATTATTCTATTTCTTTCCACCTCACATGATTTTGAGAGATGTTATAATATTCTAATCAATGTCAAATAATTTAATAATAGGGATTGAGGAATTTAAAACATTAACGGAATTTATGAAATATTTCAGATAGTTTTCACATTTTTGAAAATGTAAAGATATTTTTATGGATTTAAAATATTTTTAATGATGTTATAAATGTTTTCAATGAATTAATTCTACTTCATGAAAATTCAAAGGACTCAAAAATATTTTTATGAAATGCCAAAGAATTTATCCTTAAGCATTAAGAAGTCTACAAGATTTCAAAAGATTTTTAGCGATTTGAAAAAATTTCAGTATAATTCAAGAATTTGAAGACATTTTAAATGATTTTAAAGACTTCAGAGAATTAAAAAAAATCCAGGTAATAAAAACAAATGTCAAGGTATTTCAGTGGTTTGGAAATATTTTAGGGTATTTTAAAGGATTCCAAGACTTTCGTGAGATAAAAAATTTCAAGGGATATAAGATTTGATGGAATATTACGATATTTTATAATATTTTAATAATATTTTAGGAAAATTGTTTACGATAATTAAAGGATTTCAAAACATTTCAAAGATTCACGGGATTTTAAAGATTTTTGAGAAATGCAATAATGTTAAAGGATTTGAAAGATTCTCAAAAAGGAAACAAAATAAGAAGAGATTTTCTGAAGGAGACAAAATTTTGTTAATTTATAGTATATAGTTCGGGTATTAATGGAATTCTCGAAATTTACGGAATTCACGGAATTAAAGGAATACACGGAATTATAAAGATTCGCGAAATCTTAACAATTCAAGGTATTCACGGAATGTTCGTAATTCAAGATATTCATGAAATTCATGGAATTAACTTAAGAAGGGAATTCACAGAATTCATGATATACAGTAAGGCAAAAAATTAACAGAATTGAAGGAATTAACAGAAACCAACGAATTGGTGGAATTCACGAAATTCGACGAATTCTCGGAGTTTAATCAATTCAAGGTATTCACAGAATTTATAGAATCCGCAGAACTCAAGAAATTCACAGTAACCAAAGAATTTCGAAATTCATTGAATTCGCTGAATTTAGGGTTTTCGTAGAATTTTCAGAATTCAGGGAATTCTTGGAATTCTCTGAGTTTAGGGTTTTCGCTAGATTTAGAAAATTCACGAAATTGATGGAATGCATGTGATACAAAGATTTTAAAGAATTTATCGAATTCAAGAAATTCAAAGTATTGACGGTGTTTACGGAATTTTTAAAATTCCAGATATTCATAAAAATTATAGAATCCACGGAATTAATAAAATTCACGGAAATAATCAAATTTACGGAAGTTGTGGAATTTACCAGATACATAAAATTTGCGGAATTTTTAAGATTTCAGAGAATTTTCAGAATGAATGAATTAAAAAATTTCAGGAATTCGTGGAATTCATCGCATTCCCGAAATTCGGGGAATTCGCAGAATTTACGAATTGCACGCAATTCCTGAACTCCCGCGAATTCCGTGAATTTCATCAATTACAGGAACTCCATAAATTCCAAAAATTCCATTAATTCCGCGAATTTCGTAATTCTACGAATCCCGCGAATTCTATGAATTCCATGAATTCTGCGAAAATTCCTCATATTCAGTGAATCCCATGATTTCCGTAAATTCCTTTATATTCCGCGAACTCTAGAAATTCATTTAATTCCGGGATTTTAGAGGATTCCTCGTATTCTGTCAATTCCGTAAATTCTCCGAATTCCGTGAGTTCTGCAAATCCAGTGAATTCCGTGCTTTCTGTAAATTCCTCAAATCCCATTAATTCCGCGAATTACAAACATTTCGTAAATTCATTTATTTCCATGAAGTACATGAATTCTACGAATTCCGTAAATTTCGCAAAGCCAGTGAATTCCGTGATTTCTGTGAATTCCATGAATTCCATGAATTCTTAAATTCCTTGGATTCCTTGAGTTCCTTGAATCCCATTGAATTCTATAAATTCATATCATTAGAATTTTTTTTAATTTTACGCGATTTTATAATCGGACTGAATTTATTTGTAATTTTATTAGATTTCAAGGAAATTCCCAGAGATTGAGCAAATTTGAAGGAATTTTGACGAATATCATCATCAAAGAATTTATTTAAATGAATTAAAAAACTTGAATGATTTACAAAGATTTTTGAATATTCAAATAGGTTTCAGCAAATTTCAAGTATTTGATGAGAATTTGAATTATTTGGGAAATATTAGGATTTTAATTGTTTTTTCAAGGAGCTTGCGAAATTTCAAAGGATTTCAAAGGCTTGGAAACATTCAAGGGTATTTTAAACTTCAAAGGATTGGAAAAATTTTCTGAGATTTCGAAAGATTCAAAGGAATTTTCAGGATCTTCAAAAATGTCAAGAAATATAACCAGATTTCATTAAAATTTTAATGAATTTTATGAATGAATGAATTTGAATGAATTTCACGGAATTTGATCCGATTTCCGAGGATTTTAGGAATGTTAAAAGATTTCAAAATATTTCCATAAGGCATTTGAATGAATTTTCTAGAACCTAAAAGGGTTTCATAGAATTTCAAATATTTCCAATGACTTTATGGAATTTCACCAGATGTGTGACGTTTCATAAAATTTAAATAAAATCTCATCAAGCTGAATTAATTCTGGTGATATTGCTTGACGTTTTTTTTTATTTTCTTGAAAATTCCTTGAACTTATTTAAAATACCTCAAAATATTTTTAATCTACTGCAGTTCTTTGAAATTTATTAAAATTCGAAAAATTCGTAGGAAATGTTTTAAATATTCTAAAATCTTTCAAAGCATATGAAATATCGTTAAATGCTTTCAAAATAATTAAATCCCTAAAAATATTTGAAAACCTATTCAACTTGTAAAAATAAGTAAATTGCAAATAATTCTTCTTACTATATTGATTAAATTTTATTTAAATGTTAGAAAATCTCTTGAAACCCATAAATTTCAAAAGATCTAAAATATTTCTTGAAATCGCTTGAACTATTTGAAGTTCCGGAAAATCAGTCGAAATGCTGGAAAATTTAATAAAAAACTATTTCGAGAGCTTTCAGAATCTTTTAAAATTACAGAAATCCTGGAAAAACTTACTAACCCCATGAAATCCGATAAAATTCCTTAAAAGTATTATTAAATATTTTGAAACCTTAGAAATTTTTTTTCCATTCCTTGAAATCGTTTTAAATATGTTAAAATCTTTGAAATTGTTTAAAGTCTTGGCAAATATATTAAAATATTTGAAAATATCAAATATCTGTAAACTTCTTTGAAATCCGTTCAAATATCCCAAATCATTTTCATCCAAATACCCTTTTCATTTTTTGAGACTTCTGAAAATTTTTTGGCACTTTTTTAAGTACCCTTAAACACCTACACTTCTTTGAAATGCCTTGCAATTTTTTGAAAGTCCTGAAAATTCTTATGAATTATTTTAAATAACCTAAAACGTTTCCCATCCTTTGAAGTCACTTGAAAGTTTGTGATCATTTGGAAAATGTTTGGAAGCGTTTAAAATAACCTAAAATATATCCAATCCTTTGAAATTTTTTGAGCCTCCTGAAAATTCCTCGGAATCTTTTAAAATATCCTAAAAACTTTTAAAATTTCTGCAAATCCTTGACAGCTGTTGAAATTCTTTGCAATATTAAAATTCTCGTCAAATCAATAAAGTCCCTCGTTTCTTGTAAACAAACTCGTTTATAGTGATATTTCTTAAAACTTGTTTAGTCTTTTGTAGAGTTCTTTGAGTTTGAAGAGACCTCCTAAAATATTCCCAGTTTTTGGAATCTTTTAAAATCCCTTGAAATTTTTCAATTTCTTTTCAATTTTTCAATTCCTCAAAATCCCTTTAACCCTTTGGAACATGATTAATTTCCTTGGAATAATTGAAAATACCCGAAAATACTCCGAATCCTCTTAAATCCAATGCAATTTTTTTAATTTCCTGGAAATAGTCTTTTAAAATACCTTGAAATATCTTCAATTCTTTACAATCTCTTGAAATTTTCAAACCCCTGAAAATTTCTTAAAATCTTTTAAATTCTCTGAAATTTCTTCCAATTCTTCAAATCTACTAAACTTCTTTGGAATATTTTTAAAAGCCCTAAAATACTTCCAATACTCTGAAATGCCTTAAACTTTTTACATGTACTGAAAATAATTTTTTTTAATACCTGATAATATCTCTAATCATTTTAAATCCCTTATAATTTCGAGCCTCTGAAAATTCTTCGAAATCTCTTCAAATTCTTCAAATCTGCTATAATTATTTGGAATTTCTTGAAATTCTCTTGAAATCATTCAAAATCCCTTACTCTTTGAGATTAATTTTTGTTATGGAATCTCTTCAAAGCGCATTAAATTTCAGAACATCTAAAAATATTACTTGAAATAGCTTAAAATATTTGAAGTTCTATGAAATCCTTTATGGTACTAGAAAAGTTATTGAAGTGCTGTATTGAGAGCTTTTAAGACCTTTAAAATTACTGAAATCTGGAAAATCCTATGTACACTTATAAATTTCATTAAAATTTTTTAGAAATCCTTCTAAAAATGTTAAAATCCTCTGAGATCCGTTAATATTATAAAAAATGTTCTTCTAAATATTTTGTACACAGAATGAAAGAAAATACCAAAATACTAATCTAATTAAACATATCGGTTCACTCAGATGAGCAATTTGAATTTTTCTATAATTCTGTATAAAATTCAGAATTTTATATGAAACATGACGGCTTCATAACTCTATTACAATTTTTTATTGTAAAATTACGAAACTTTAACTTTGAATACCTGAATTTCCTATAAGTCTGCTTTGTCACAAATATCAGGCAATAGTATTGATTACCCCCCCCCCCCCATTTAAGAAATCGTCGAATTTTCCGATGCTCTCCCCTGATTTAATTTACAATATACTCACCAACTTGGGGAGAAATATGATGGCTTGGAAGTGTTTGCTGTTCTCCGGGCAGAATAAAGTTTTTGGATGGTCCAGCTTCTCCAGGTCTTTCCATTGCCTCTGTTTTTATAGGAAAAAATAAAGATTCATTAGTGCATAAATCTTTAATTTTAATTTTTTTATCATCTTCAATCATAATATATACCAAAAAAGCATGCGCATATAGATTAAAAACTTTGTAAAATCCGTTCACTTAGCGCCGCCACCAAAGCAAAATGAAAAATGGAAAACGCCATGTTTTTCTGCATTATTTTATAATTTTAGATTTGCTTATGAACGACTAGGGAAGATTTTTTCGCTTTATTTTCTCTACGATGAGATATAATTCGTGCAACCAAAAACTACCCCTAAGTCGTAGACACCTACCCCTCGTAATCAAAGACATTTTAAAAGTGTAAAACGAAACTTAAACAACGTAAAGATGTTTCAGAACTTTAGATTATTTACTTAACTCTCGAAAATTTATTCCTGTTATAATTTCCCCTAGAAAATTCCCTTTCACGTAAATTTATGTAGCACAAGTTACATAAATTTATATAAAAACGTATCAAAAATAATGATATTCAGCAGACAATGATAGCGGATAATTTTGCTCTTTTTTCTCTCCGACAAAGCATAATACGTATCATATAAAATTACTCCCAAGTATACCTACCTCTCGTGGTAAAAAATATTTGAAAAGTGGGAAAACCACATTAAACCATGTAAAGATGATTTAGAAGTCCAAATTAATTACTTGACAATTACAAATTTCCCTCTCATTAAAATTTTTCAAACAAAAACTACCCCTTCACTTGAATGTGTTCAGCGGAATGATAATACGTGCCCCAAAAAACCACCCCTGAGTCATACATACCTGCCTTTTGTGATACCTCTCGTGATAATTATACAATTTCCGCTGCATACATTCACGTGGAAGAGTACTTTTTAGCGAAATTTGAATGAGGGGAAATAATCAGGTTTCAAGTCATTAATTTGGACTTCTAAATCACCTTTACATTGTTTGAGGTCGTTTTTACACTATTAAAACATTTTTTAACACGGACGGAAGGTATGTATGACTTAGGGGTAGTTTATGGGGCGCATATGTGTCGTCGAAGAGCAGCAAAAGAGCAAAGAATATCCCCCCAAGAATGTTTGCTGAATTATAATATGTGTGATACCTTCCGAGTGAAAAAAGTTTACATGGCTCAAGCATGGCAAGACACTTGGAAATATCTGCCTAAAACATGGTTCACGGCTGAATGGCAGCATGGCGCAAGCCTTGCTCCTGTCCGTTTCCTATGCTTAGGATACGCTAAACACGAATGAATATTCTTAAGAACATGTAAGTGTCACAGAAAATTAGCCTGCGTTAAAAATGAAAATATTAGTATTGCCAAAAGCCGACACGTCTCTGAATGGTAAGTTCGCCACCGGGGTGGACTGCTTCGCGCACTAGGTAGTGTAGCACATATTCTATGAGAACTTTTTAAGAATTTAAATTGTGCCAATTGCCAAAATAGCTACCATTAGTTAGTCAACGGTCCGAGTGAATCTAGTCGCGCACTAGGTAGGTCAGCACGTATTCTACAAGAATTTTTTCAAAATTTATATTGTTCAAACAGCCAAAATTACTAAAAATTGTGAGTCGATGATCCAGGTGCACCAGATCGAGCACCAGGTGGCATAATATGTATTCTACGAGAACTTTTAAAATAATTTAAATTTTGTCATTAATGAAAACAATTGAAAATGGTCAGTCGACGACTAGGGTGCACCCGGGTCGTCGACTAACTATTCGGAACTGTTTTCATTATTCACAAAATTAAAATATTTCAAAACTTCTCGCAGAATACGTATTAAACTACCTTGTGCTCGACCCGGTTCATCCGGACCGTTGACACACAATTTTAAGTAATTTTGTCTATTGGAGCAAACTAAATTTTAAAAAAGTTCTCCCAGAATACGCACTAAGATACCTGAAGCATGACCCGGTGCACCCGGGTTATCGACTCACCATTTGGAATTGTTTAATTATTCACAAAATATAAAATTTTAAAAAGTTCTCGTAGAATACGTAATTAACTACCCGCTGCTCGACTTGGTGCACCCGGATAATCGACTTGCAATTTCTATTAATTTTGCCTGTTGAAACAATCTAAATTTTGAAAAAGTTCTCGTAGAATACGTGCTAAGCTACCTGGGGCGCAATCTGGTTCATCCGCGTCGTCGCCTGACCATTTGGAATTGTTTTCATTATTCACAAAATTTAAATTTTTAAAAAGTTGTCGTAGAATACGTATTATACTACCTAGTGCTCAATCTGGTGCATCTGGATCGTCGACTCCCTAATAGTAGTTATTTTGACAATTAGCACAATTTAAATGTTTTCAAAGTTCTCGTAGAATACGTGCTAAACTACCTGGTGTGCGACCCAGTGCACCTGGGTAGTGAACTTACCATTTAGAGACGTGTCGGCTTTTGGCAAAACTAATATTTTCATGTTCAACGCAGGCTAATTTTCTGTGACACATACATGTTCTTAAGAATATTCATTAATGTTTAGCGTGTCCTAATCATGGGAAACTGACAGGAGCAAGGCTTGCGCCATGCTGCTATTCAGCCGTGACCCATGCTTTAGCCAGATATTTCCGAGTATCTTGCCATGCTTGAGCCATGCGAACTTTTTTCACGCGGGTTTTCACATAATTATACAAGTTTCTTTGCATACATTCACGTGTAAGGGTTGTTTTTTTGCGAAAATTATAATAAGGGAAAATTTTCCAGTTTTAAGTAATTAATTTGGACTTCTAAATCACCTTTACATTTTTAAGGTCATTTTTACACTTTTACAACATTTTTGATCACGGATGGTAGGTATGTATGACTTAGGGGTAGTTTTTGGGGGACATATTATGGGTCGTCGGAGAGGAAAAAAAAGCATCCCCTGACAATGTTAGATATTTAAAAATTGGATACTGTTCCGTCGGAACAATTATAGTATACTTATGTTTATGCGATTCATCGAAAAGCAAAAATTTATTTTACGTTACTTTTGGAACAATATTTAGGAACAGCTGTCTTTAACATCCTAACTTCTAAATTGTGTATGTAAGTGTTTACTAGAAGCAAAAATTCATAAAGTTTCTATTTTATGTCTTTATTGCAATAAGCTGCCTAAACCGTCTGAAGGCACGATCGCCGATCGCTGAAAAAACTTTCCTGTCATTAGACGTTATTTTCAAGGTTCTTAAATCGTTAGCCTGCCTGTCTGTACTTACGCATCTGTCAACCATGTGACAAAGGGCCTCTAGACCCTTGAGTTTCAATTTCGGGGGTTTTTCGCTTAGGGTTTTCCACTTCGTCGATTTCCGTCAAGAATTGGAAGTGAACCGGTCACTCTAAGAGATCGAGATCGTGTCATCTCCAAAACTGAAACCGTCAACTAGTCTCTAATGAGCATCTGACCTATGCAGTTCCTTGCATAGGCAGCCTAACAAATTTTTTTCCAGTAGCAAACAATTCTAATATAAATCCTGCATTTCATATACAGTGTTTTGTACTATTAATATACATAGCATAAGTTGCATTTTGTTTTTGTAACAGTTTTTTTACAAAACACCCAATTACATCTAGTTCCCTATGAAATTACCAACCTACAAAAAGAACATTTTGGTCCTTCGCGAGTCGCGGATGTTTTGCATTGTAAACGCGCTTCAAATAAAATCGTGCCAGTTCGGTAAAAATGTGAAACATTGCTTTTGTGAACTAAATGAATGTTAAAAACTGAGTGAACTTCTCAAGATCTGAGTACGTGAAGCTAGCAATTCCAAAACTAGCGTGAATGTGAATACTTGTGATTTTAAAACTAGTGGCCTTAAATTAATGAATCTTGAAACTCATACTTCATTTCAAAACTGGTGATTCTAAATACTAGTGATTTTAAAACTAGTGACTTTTAATCAATGACGTTTGGACTTTGTGCTAGTGATTTCAAAGCTAGTGACTTTAAATAGTGAATTCCGTTTCTGTGAGTTTTAGAGAAATAATTTAAAGAACATTTTTAACAAAAGCAAACCAGCACCACAACTGAGGAGGATTTCTAGCACTACATTTGTCAATACTACATCTGTGGTCAATGCTACATCTACGAGAAAACAAGAGTTTCCAACTGAGTTCAGACGTCCTTCCTACTTTCAGAGAAGGAACTTCTACTGAAAATCAACTATTCTAAAGGAAATACAAGATAATACAGATTTATATTCGTTCGATTTAGAAGGGCGACTTTCAAGACACAATGAACTGTGGCAATCCTCTGACGAAGTTCAAACGTGAATCGAAGAATTGCAACCGAATAAAGACGTCTCAGTACACGAGTCAGAACGGTTGGAATTCGAGGATCGATTCTACGAGATAAGTGGCACTGCAAAAAAATACATTCAAAAACTGTCCTCTTTGTCAGGAAGCGGTTCCTCACAATCTACTTACAGTAATCATTCTAGTTTGATTCAAAATTCGCTTACAACGAATCTAGATCCGGGTTAAATTCCCAATCAAAATTCGTCTCATTTTCAATTACCAAAACTTCAAACTCCTATCTTTTATGGTACGTTTGATACGTGGATCGAGTTCTATGATTAATTTAAGGCTATGTGCCATGACAAATTTATGTATCTCAAAGCATGCGTACAGGGTGACGCAAAAGAAGTAATTAATTCACTTGAAATAACTGCCGCGAATGATCCAATAGCGTGGGACCTTTTAATAAAACGATACGATAATCGAAAATTTATTGTTGATAGTCATATCAAGTCTTCATTTAAAATTCATAAAGTTTCAAAGGAATTCTCAGTTCGCGCGCTATTGGATAATGTTCAAAAGCGCGTTAGAGCTCTTAAAGCGTTAAGTCAGCCTGTAGATCAATGGGATAGCTTGCTTATTTTTATAGTAAACGAAAAATTGAACGATTATACTCGAGAAAAGTGGGAGGAGCGTGTAGGTACTTCAGATATGCCCACTATGAAAGATATGACGTCCTTTCTAGAACATAGGGCGCTTATTGAATCTACTCAATCTTCTCAGAAACCTACTCAGTCCCATAAAAATACACCAAAAAACGTCACACACTCGCGATTCAATTTTAAGCCATCACAATCATGCCTGTCCGCGACGATTTCAAAGGATGCAACCGTTAAGCTTAAGTGCTTACTTTGCTCAGAGGAGCACCTACTTTACTCGTGTAAAACGTTCTCGAAGATGTCAGCAGCAGATAGATATGATTTTGTAAAAAAGGCATCTATCTGCCACAATTGTTTTAGCCCTCATCATAGTACCCGTGAATGTCGCAAAGGTCCTTGTCGCATATGTAAAAAACGACATGATTCTCTTTTACATTTTCCTAAAAAGACCCCAGAGCAGGACGTTTCTTCACCTGTAAACTCTTCTACCACTTTGGTCAGCATTCATGCACAATTACCATCGCAAGTAATTCTTGGAACGGCATTAGTCGAAATTTTAGGCAATAAAGGTCAATATCATCCGTGCCGCGCTCTTCTCGATAGTTGTTCTTAGTGCAATTTAATTACCGATAAATTTGCTTCCGCTCTCGGTCTCAAGAAAAATCGTCTTGACATGCAACTCAGAGGAGTAGACAACTTAAAAACGAATGTCAAATATACTACATCTACTAACATCAAATCACGCGTAAATTATCTTAATTTAAAAATGTCATTTCTCGTCTTCAATGAAATTTCTAGTAGAATGCCGTCCATTACACTTAATCGAAAGCTATTTAAGATTCCTGTAAACATCTCGTTAGGCGATCCTCAATTTTACCGACCTGTAGACGTAGATATTTTAATAGGGGCTTAATTTTATTACGTGCTTTTAGGGACAGGAATAATTCGTTTCCCAGGTCAATCAGCCGTTTTGCAAGAAACCGATTTAGGTTTAATTATTGCCGGACGTTACATCCAACCTCGTACTGCCCCGATAGGTCCGATGCAAGCTTCTTGCAATCTTATTAAATTCAAAGATTTACCAATTTTGTGGGAACTAGAACCAGAAAATCCAAATAAAATTCTTTCTCGGGAAGAAAAGGAGTGTAAATCGCATTATGTGAAAAATACTACGCGGGGCGATAGTAACCGCTACGTAGTCAAACTGCCCTTTAACAATAAGAAAGATTCGCTTGGTGATTCTCGCAATAGAGCTTTTCAAAGATTCTATGCGCTAGAATGTGAATTCTAGAAAAACCCTTCTTTTAAATCTCAATACACAGAATAGATGCAAGGCTACCTCACTGAAAATCGTATGTCATTAATTCCCAGTCATTTAGTTTCAAATAAGGGCTATTTTCTCCCGCATCACGCTGTAGTGAAGGAAAGTAGTCTTACTACAAAAACTAGAGTCATATTTGACGGATCTGTCAAAATTTCGACTGGTATCTCTTTAAACGATACTCTCATGGTTAGTCCTACTATACAAGAGGATCTGTTTTCCATTCTTGCTCGATTTAGAACATTCTTGTATCCATGACAGCAGACATACAACAAATGTACAGGCAAATTCGTATAGCACAAGACGACAGTCTTTTTCTGAAAATCTTGTGGCGGCCAGACCCTTCCAAACCTATCAAAATGTATTCATTGAATAGGGTTACCTTCGGAACAGCTTGCGCACCATTTCTTGCAATTCGTACACTACACAAACTCGCGGATGACGAACGCGAACCGCATCCCATTGCGTCGGCTATTTTCAAACGCGACTTCTATGTGGATGACCTCTTAACAGGCGCGCATAGACTTCAAGAGGCTCTCGAACTTCGAAACGATTTAAGTACTCTTTTAAATAAAGGCAGTTTCAATCTGCGAAAATGGGCATTAAATCGTCCCACTTCATGCAATGATTTGTCGGATGAAACCACAATTACGTACCGATCCCTCGACCCAACAGAAACAATAAAAACATTAGGCATAAACTGGAATGCGAAAACCGATTCCATTTTATTTACTGTTAATCTGCCAAGTTCGAACGATACAATAACAAAGCGAGTGATTTTATCTCAAACTGCTAAATTATTCGACCCATTAGGCTTACTAGGGCCCGTAGTTTTGTCCACAAAAATTATGATCCAACAGCTTTGGAAATGCAAACTCACATGGGACACACCTGTTCCAGTTGAGGTTCAAAAGGCTTGGATCCAATACCGAAACGAATTGCCGTTGTTAAATGATCTCAGGTTTGATCGTTGTATCATGATTTCAAATTCGACTGAGATTCAGCTACATGGGTTTTGCGATGCTAGTGAGAAGGCCTATGGCGCTTGCCTCTATTTGAGATCATCGGGCACTCAAGGCAATCATCATTGTGCTCTTATTTGTTCTAAGTCACGAGTTTCTCCCTTAAAAACTACGTCATCGCCAAGATTGGAATTGTGTGCACCTCTTTTATTGGCGAAACTATACAGCGCCACTGTAAAATCTTTGCAATTGCAATTTTCAAGAATCTATTTTTGGTCTGATTCCACAATTGCGGTTAAATACGCCTCCACATACACTTAAAACGTTTGAAGCCAATCGGGTAGCCGAAATACAAGAAAAAACCGAAGGTCATGAGTGGCGACACGTACCCACTCATGACAATCCTGCTAACTTGATCTCTCTTGGCCAAGGACCTCAGGAGTTTTTAAATAATAAGTTTTGGTTCCACGGTCCTAACTGGCTCAGCAAAAAAGATGATGTGTGGCCTCAATTAAACATAAAAAATCATGAAAGATCGGAAGTCCGCAAAAGTCCACCAATGACGTCATTAAAAATCACACTAATAGGAACAAATATCTTGGAAAGGGTCAGTAGCTTTAAAAAACTGCAATCCAAAATCGCGTACTGTTTTCGATTTTTCAATAATCTCAAAAACAAGGCTAAATTAACTAGAAAATAAATCAGGTAGACTTTCACAAACGGAACTTGATGCGGCATCACAGGCGATTATTAAATTAAATCAAGCCGAAGCGTTTCCGAAAGAATTGCGTGCTTTATCGCGTAATCAATGTGTAGATCTAAAGAGTCCTCTTGTTCGATTAAACCCATTTTTAGATCACATTGTTTTAAGAGTGGGGGGTAGACTCGTTCACTCAAATATTCCTGATTCGAAAAAGCACCCAATCGTTCTTCCAAGAAATCATAATATCACGACAATAATCATTCGCGATGAACACATAAGACGTTTTCATGCCGGGCATCACGCAACTCTATACGGAGTTCGTGAAACGTATTGGCCCGTTGATGATCGTATTATGACGAGAAACATCATTAGACAATACGTAACATGCTTTCGCGCAAAACCTCGTGAGACGAATTATTTGATGGGAAATTCACCCAAAGATCGCGTTTCTTTTACAAGACACTTTGAGCATATGGGAGTAGATTATTGTGGACCGTTTTTTGTTAAAGAACATCGCCACAGAAATCGTACCAAGGTAAAAACGTATGTCTCGATTTTCGTCTGCTTAGCGACAAAGGCAGTGCACTTAGAAATCGCAAGTGATTTAACGACAGAGGCCTTTATTGCTTGTCTGTCTCGTTTTTCCTCTCGCAGAGGTTTGCCCAGTTAAATTTCGTCTGACAATGCTACCAATTTTGTTGGGGCAAATAATGAATTGAGGAATCTCTGTAAAGAAATCGAGTCACTAGAACAAAATGAAGGGGTACAAAACTACTTGACTAAAAAGGGAATAACATGGAATTTTATACCGCCTAGAGATCTACACTTCGGTGGTCTTTGGGAAGCCTCAGTAAAATCCTTTAAACTTCATTTTACACGGGTAACTGGTAACTCATTGCTGACATACGATCAACTTCACACGTATGTCACTGAAATTAAAGCGATACTCAACTCTCGCCCTCTTACTCCATTGTCTCCTGATCCCAATGATTTCCTCCTTATAACCCCGGGTCACTTCCTAATCGGTAAATCCATGATTAGCTTTCCTAGCAGAGATTTGCACAACATTTCAGCCAATCATTTAAATTGTTGGCAACTTGCACAGCAGATGAGGCAACATTTTTGGGACCGCTTGTACAAGGAGTACCTTAATGAGTTAATTTTAAGAAGTAAATGGCATGCTACAAGCGACCAGAGCATCATTAAACTTGGAACGCTCGTGGTTATTAAAGAAGAAAATTTGCCACCTATGAGGAATTGGGTCGCATCACTGAAACGCATCCAGGAAAAGATGGAGTTATACGCTCTGTCACCTTACGAAGTGTCTCCGGAATCTACAAACGATTCTTAAAGTCTGTTTATCCTTTGCCAATTGACATCTTAAGAATTTCGAGTTTCTTACAATCATCAGAATGTCAATAAGTATCATTGGATATCTTCAAACATCGGTTTCCTTTCACTTTGTTATTTTCAGCAATAGGCTTCTATTTTACTTTTCTAGTTTATTTAGTCTTATACAGTCAACGTCACCGTGTTTGAATTATATTAACAGAAATGTTATAAAACTAGTCTTAAGTTCATGGTTAAGAGGTATTTTGTATTCACCGAAATGTCTAATTGTCATCATTGAAATATTTAACATAGGATGTGATTAGTTTTATGAGGTCACAATGTAAATGTATTATCAATTAGGCACCGTCTCATTTACAATTTATTCTACCAACGTTGTAATATTCTATTTTATTGAACGTAGATAGTTCAAGTGGGCGGGCATGTTCCGCCGGAACAATTATATTATACTTATTTTTATGCGATTCGTCGAAAGGCAAAAATTTATTTTACGTTACTTTGGGAACAATATTTAGGAACAGCTGTCTTTAACATCCTAACTTCTAAATTGTGTATGTAAGTGTTAACTAGAAGCAAAAATTCCTAAAGTTTCTATTTTATGTCTTTATTGCAATAAGCTGTCTATACCGTCTGAAGGCACGCTCGTCGATCGCTGAAAAAACTTTCCTGTCATTAGACGTTATTTTCAAGGTTCTCAAATCGTTAGCCTGCCTGTCTTTACTTACGCATCTGTCAACCATGTGACCAAGGGCCTCTAGACCCTTGAGTTTAAAATTTGGGAGTTTTTCCCTTAGGATTTTCCACGTCGTCGATTTCCGTCAAGAATCGGAAGTGAACCTGTCACTCTAAGAGATCGAGATCGTGTCATCTTCAAAACCGAAACCGTCAACTAGTCTCTAATGAGCATCTGACCTATGCAGTTCGTTGCAGAGGCAGCCTAACTAATTGTTTTCCAGTAGCAAATAATTCTAATATAAATCCTCCATTCCATATACAGTGTTTTGTACTATTAATAAACATAGGATAAGTTGTATTTTGTTTTTGTAACCGTTTTTTTACAAAACACCCAATTATATCTAGTTCCCTATGAAATTACCAACCTACAAAAAGAACAGATACAGATATGTAACTTTTTCAAATTTTTGCAATCTTATTATATCTGAGATATATAACTTAAAAATATTTTCGTCAGATTTCATATCAGCGAACACAAAACTCACTTATACCAATTTTTATATAAATGTGTAAAGACATTTAGCCACTATGTTGAATCTACAATTATTAAATCTTAAATTTTGACTTTAAACGCGGAGTCAGTAACTCAAAAATTCTTGCCCCCGTTCTACCGACTTTTATATAAATCCGATAATTCATTGAATTTTTGGACTTTGAAGGTTTTCCTGATTCACTGTGAGCTCCTAATCAGGCTTTTTTTCTAGAGCGTGAAATATATTAAATCCTTGCACATGTAGGTTAGATATTTAAAAGCTTTGAGTGAGATGTGTGTAGTTTGGAGGGTTCAATAGTAAAAATTAGGTTATATCATTTTAAACCAGAGTAAAAAAATACTATTTATCCGGAAAATATACTAAAAGAGGGTTTTCTTTTCTTGATAGATTATTAATTTCAGCAAGTTACCCAACGATATATTTTAAAATAATCCTATTTGGAAATTAGGCCCTCTGAAAAATTGTTTATATATTGAAAGCCTATCAAGTCGCCCAACAATTGTTCAGGATTTTTTATTTGCTTTATTTAGTTTATTGGTTTTATTAATTGTAATTTTTTTATTTTATGACTGAAATAAAATCAATAGAATTAATAAACCCAATGATATAAATAAAACCAAAGAAATCAATAAGATCGAACGCCAGCGTTACACAAAAATGCATTCAGAAACTTACAATTTATGAAAAAAATGTAAGCACTAGCTACTTTCTACATTTAAAAAATTGTACATATGATAAATTTGGCAATGTGAAAAATTGCGCAAGTTAGACATTGAAAATGACTTTGTAAGAAGTCCAGTTAAAAATTCAGACTGGGTAAATTTATAAATTTACATACATACAATCATAAATTGGTTTATCTATAAAATTGGTGCATTTGCAGATGCTATCTGCAAAAAGTATTTAAACATTTTGTGGGAAACTGTATTCACATTTTTTATTTTTATTTGCCGAATGAAAACTGCCTTATCTTTGGCTGATTCTCATTCTTTTCGGTGTTGCGAAAAACAATTTTTCTAAGCTAATTTAAAGGTTTTATCTTTAAACTATAATCCAAAATTTATTAAATTAAATTTCAAAAAATTAGTTGAAATCTTTTTTATTAAAAGAAATGTTTAAAAAATCCCTTTTTTGTATCTTGTGTATATTTTTCACTATACTATTACTCCTATGTAAAAATTCAAATGCATTCTTTTACATTTCAGTTTTATATTAATATTTTACATAAATATAATA
>NC_046659.1:103810913-103817356 GCF_010883055.1 Belonocnema kinseyi
TGTATTTATATTTTAGACTAATTTTAGTTTCCAGAAAGATGGAAAATGAATGCGACGTGAAAGGGCTCCAAAAGTCGTTAAAATAAATTAATATCCTAAATCATTGTATAAGTTCTTGTTTCAATGTTCATAAGCTTAATGTAAATTCAAATAGATCAGTTATAAAAATAGATTTTTTTAATTAATTTTTTTTGTGATTTTTTCGAATGATCGTTTAAAATTAGACTCTCCTCATTGGAATAGAACATCTATGCACGCCTGAATTATCACGTACACAGTTAGAAATGTACCATCTAGAGACACACACAGTTTGACGGGTAAATTCTGAGAATTTGTAAATTTCAACATGTATACATTTTTTTGTGTACCATATGTGCCCGTAAACATATACAGATAGACATGACAATTTCAAGATGGACATTTAATGTTGGGAAGATACCATCTGTCTACGCTTCGGTTCCAAAAACACAGTTGGAAATTCACCATCTAGAAACGTACAAATTTGGGAGTGAAACATCTGTGAAAGTCCAAATTTACACCCCGTTGCAGTCAGAAGTGTACCATAAGAGCTGATAGACTTATCTAGATAGACATGATAGTTTCCAGATAAACATTCCATGCTGGGAGTATAACATCTGTTCACGCTTCAAGTGCGAAAAACACAGTTAGAAATTTACCATCTGGGAGCGTACGCGTTTGGGAGTGTAAAATCTGTGAACGTGTAAATTTCAACACGAAATGCAGTCAGAACTGTACCATGTGTGCTGGTAGACTTATCTAGACTGACGTGATAGTTCCTAGATAGACCTTCAATGTTGAGAGGGTACGATTTGTTCAAGCTTGAACTTCCAGGTACACAATTAAATAGGATGTTTCAATAATTGCATGTGTCCTTCCCTACTCAGAATAAATGTGATATTTCTTATCAATACTGATATTAAATTACACTTACTTGCAATATTAAGGTAACTTATGCAGGCGCAGAGTAAAGTGATGATCTTCATTTTGCTTAATAAGCCAGTGATAGACGAATGAATACTAGTTTTCAAAAAAATTAATGTATAATGAGTGGAGAATCTTTGGAATATACTCACTTTTATAGTAAGCAGTATCTGATTACACATTGTTAACTGTTACGGAAAATAGAGTGGGGTAACGAAAACTGTTTACTTGAGAAGTCCGCATTTCTCATACTTGCCATATGTATTGCACACATAGAACCTTCCGATTTATTTGCTTTTATTATTTGTTCATTATCTCGATTCTAAATTCGAATCAACCAAATCTTTTTTCTTAGGAAAAAAAGGAATAAATTAAAATCAACTTTGATAAGATATCATCAGGATAAAATCATTCTCAAGGATTTTTTTCAAGATGTATATATAGATTCATAAAGGTGATATTAAAAAGTGTAATAATAAAAATTCTTCATATTGATTTTTTTTTAAATCTAATAACTAAGTGCAATCAAATTTATATAAAGACACAGGTATATAATATTAGACAAAATATGAAAAAATAAAATTATAAGCTACGACACATTGACCTTTCCATATATGACATAATTTAAAGAAACATTTGCATTTCTATTTATGCAATGCAAAAAAGAAGCTTTTTAATCGCAATTATTTTTTATTCCATTAATAAAAGATGCAAAATTAAGAATTTCACTAGATTTGAATGTTGCAATTTCAAATATCGATGGTGTATTGAGGAATGAGAGTTATTTTTTACTTACTCATAATTTGAATGGAAACCACATACGTCGTTCATAATCATTTATGGCGATGATATTAACTTTACGAACAGATTTAGCTGATTGTGTAATTTGCTGTAAACGTAATTGCAAATAATCACTGACTCCATTTCAACATAAAAATTAAAGACAGACAATTTTATTTTAGATGTTGAGGAAAGAATATTAAGTTATTGTGCTAAATTCTCTTCTTTTTTAATATTTTATTTTTTTAAATACAAAATAACAACTCCTTATAAATTGTATATAATTGTATCTTTTACATAAACATTTTCGTTTCTATTACGCATAATTGTAAATTAAGGTTTAATCGAAAGAAAAGGACAAAAAATGTCCAATTTTGTGTATATAATAAAACTGAAAAGAATGTAAGATTTACTAATGCAAGGTTTTATTATTTAACCAAAGCCAGGAATATTGAGCAGAATAAAAATATGCATGAGCAAAAGTAACTTTTTTGTCAAGTATCAATTAAAAGTTGTAATTTCACAACAGGTGAAAAATTTAAAGTTTTCAGTGGTTCTATTGCATTATTTTCATTCAAATAATAATGTTTGAAAACTAAAACTTACTCGCTGATAAGGTTGGGTTTTGCTTCTTAAACACAACATTTGACTTCCTTTTTTACTTTTTGATCCTGTAATATGACAAATTTCACTTTGATATGTATAGAGTAGATATTTTCCATATTTTTGAAGATGGATATGTCTTGAAGAAATCAAAAGTGCTCAAAAATCGTTATTTTACAGTTTTGTATTTGATAACAACTAAAGTGCATTTGGTGTTCATTATTCGAGAGAGCTTAAACTTGTGAAGTGCATACTTGATAAATTGAATTTTCTTCACAAAAAATATTCGTATCTTCCAATTTATTGATCAATCTGTTTGATTAATGAATTCTCTAAATTTCCGATGCTTACGAGGTCTGTTCAAAAAGTACACGCTCTGTTTGAATTTCGCAACTCATGTTGGTTTCAGGAGAATCCGCTTGGTGTCGCTAAGTTCGTACAGATCAGCTGTTTAAAACGCGATATACCAGTCGCAGATATCTTCATTTGTCAATATGCTACACGGTTTTAAGTAAAGAGTGCTTTTTTATTTGTCGGATTGTAAAATGAACAGCCTGAAAGAGCAACGAATTGCTGTGAAATTTTGTGTGAAACTCGGGAAATCTGCAACTGAAACATTTGCCATGCTCAACACGGCCTACGGTTATGTTGCCATGCAGCGTACTGCATGCTTCAAGTGGCATGAACGTTTCAAGGGTGGCCGACAGTCGATTGACGATGATGAGCGACCTGGGCGTCCTTCAACGTCAACTGGCGACCCACACGTTGACAAAATCAACACCCTGGTGCGCGAAAATCGCCGTCTGACCATTAGGGAGCTTGCCAAAGGATGTGTGATATCAGTTGGATCTTGTTACGAGATAAAGATGAGAGCTTTTTGTCACGAATTATAACCGGTGATGAATCATGGGTTTATGGTTATGACATTGAAATGAAGGTCCAATCATCCCAATGGGTGTCAAGGTTATGCTGACAGTTTAATTTATGCTAAGGGTGTTGTTCACCGCGAGTACCTCCCTCAAGACTCCACAGTCAACCAGATTACTTCCATTGAAGTACTGAAACGTCTAAAGGACGCCGTCCGATGCAAAAGGCCAGAACTGTGGAGAAGTGACAACTGGTTTTTCCAACACGACAACACTCCAGCTCACTCAACACTCAGAACTCGTGAATTTTTTGCTAAACACTCGATTACTGCCCCCCCCCCCCCCATACTCACCTGACCTTCCTCCTTGTGACTTTTCTTGTTCCCAAATCTAAAAAAAACCATTAAAGGAAGAAGATTTGAGACGATTTCGGAGATTAAGGCAAATGCGACGAAGGAGCTGAAAGCCATCACAAAAGAAGCGTACCAGGACTGTTTCAACAAATGGAAACACCGTTGGGCTAAGTGTGTGCGTTGGGGAGGAGAGTATTTTGAAGGAGACCCAGACTTGTATTCCAAATAAAGTACATTTTTTGCAGGACCTCAATCCGCGTATTTTTTGAACAGACCTCGTATAAATGCCGTAATCTTTAACTTATTTATTTAATAATACTTATTCTACAAGGTTGTTTAGTAAAAAAAAATTAACTTAATTAAATATTTTAAAATCTAAACTCAGCGGCCAATTTTTTTATTTTTCCTGTCAGTATTTCTTTTTCTAAATATATTTTAAATACTTTGAGTGACAACATTCATTTGCAATTTTGCAAGGAATCATTCACAGATTACGTAAGACATACGTAAAGTACATGAAATTTCGAAAAAATAGTCGATCTATGAACTAAAAATATAAATTTAAAACAAAAAATGTAAGAGTTCCATTCTAAGTTGAATAATTAATTTTCAACCAATAAAAAGGGAATTTTTAATAAAACAGTTAAACTCTTAACCAAAGTGATGAATCTTTGATACAAAAATGAATTCCTAACGAAACAAAACAAAAGGATGAATTTAAGAAGAAACTTGAATTTACAACCAAAAATTATGCATAGTTCAATTCAGAAATTTTTTTTTCAAATTTTCAGTCAAAAAATTAATTTCGAACGAAAAAGATTAATTAGTCAGAAAGAAGATTAACCTTCCATCGCAAAAGCCAAAGTTTAAGCCAAACATGGAATTGTTAAATTCTAAGTTAAAAAAATTAATTTTAATTAAAAAAATGTCATCAAAGTAGTTAAATTTTGGACAAAATAGTAGATTATGTACATAGGCTATGTTCCATTATACATCGTGAACTGCAGTTCATAAAGAAATAAAATAAACTTATGTATTTAACAAACAGGTCCAGAAAACGTGATATACAAGAATATATAGGAAATTTCGAACAAATTCAAAATTTCAAATTTAATTCTACATCGATGAATAATTAATTCGGCAATACCTTAAAAACGTAGTTTTTATTTATTTTTTTTTTAATTAAAAGAAATATTAAAAGTGCCATGTAAATTTACTAAACACGCGGTGAATCATATTCTGTGATTAAAAACATTATCTGCTAATTATAAAGAATTGTATGTAAATGCAAAAAATTGTTTAATCAATATTGAATTTACTGGAAATTTCTCGATATAATAAAGAGATTTCTATAAATCATACGCAACTTTCTTAAATTATATAAGATTTTCTGTAAAGTGAATAATAAAATGGTTCAAAATTATCAGAATCTACTTTTCTCAAAAAGTTTGGGGGGAATCCTTCTGTATAAAAAAGTGTGTATAATTAAAATCTTAAAATCATTGTTGACAGTTTTACGCATTTCAACTGGGTTATTTGAAAACCTTGAAGAAAGGAATGTGACTAATTTTATATGCAAGGTTAAAAATTGAGTTCCAGTGAATAAATAAGAATTTTACATTTATTTCCATGATATTCAGTAGTATTAAAATTTGTATTTTATGCGTAATTTAAAAAATTTGTTTTTCTATTTTTTACCAAAAAAGAACCAATCCCTAAAGATGATTTTTGCTTGTTCTTTTCACAAAATTTTGTAATTCATTACAAATTCTTATAGTACATTCTTATAGAAGTATCTGATTTTTTTGATGAAACTGAAACTGTCGGTTGAATATGAATCCGTTTCGTTTAAAAATCCACTTTTTTGTCAAAGGCTCTTTTTTCGGTTTCAAAATTCAACTGCATTGTAGAAAATTTGTCTTTCTGGCTCAAAAATTTGGCAAAAAGTAAATTATTATTTTAGATAAACATTCATTTATTTGGTTAAAATTTAAATGTTTGTTTAATTATGCGCTTACAACGTGGTTTAAATTTAACTCAACTGAAAATTTAACTGCTCCATTTTTTATTGAAAATTTATAGTGGATAGTTTAAATTCAAACATTTTGTTGAATATTCACGTATTTTCTCATAAGCTTCACTTTTTTGGAGAAAATTAATCCTATTTTTGTTTAAGATTTAATTATTTGGTTAAAGCCCTACTCTGTTAAAAATTCCTTTGTTTTTTGTATCAAATTAATTTCTTGTAATTGAAAATTTAACTTTATGTATGGAAAGTCAAATGTCTGAAAAAGTATGAATCCTTTTTAGTTAAAATAATCAGCTATGTGGGTTAGAATTGATATAATTCTTTAAAAATACGCCGTTTTTGGTAAAAAAAAATAATTTTCTTCGTTGAAAATGTAACCGTTTTGTAAACAGCTTTTCTTTTTTACTCTAAAATTTAGAATTTATGATAAAAAAAATTTTCTGTAGTTACTAGAAAATCTTTCTGCATTAAAAATTCAATTTTTGTCAAAACTTCGTCTTCATGATTAGAAAATTCATCTCTTTTGGTAGATTTTACATTTTCTTTAAATTAAAAATGCAATTCCTTTGCTTTAAATTATTTCATCTTGTTTGATTATAAAACTATTTCGTTCATTGTTTGTATCATTTGCTTTATAACTGCTTGTTGATGAAAATAAAAATCTTCTCTGCATCACAATAACGAATTTTACATTTTTTGTTGAGAGTTCATATGTTTCGGTTGAAAACCAAACTACTTGGTTGACGGTTGAACCACTTTCTTGATTTATGAGAAGTAGTTAGATACTCCTCCCCCACCCTAATCATTTTAAATGTTTTTGGATGACCCATAAATAAATTCACAAAAAAAATAATTCTGTACAAATTTTAA
>NC_046659.1:103817366-103827708 GCF_010883055.1 Belonocnema kinseyi
ACAAAGAAGAAAGGGACTACGTGTTATAAAATGTCAGAAAAAGTTTTAGGTAATTTATGCATGATCCCTTAAGTGAAAAATACTAACTCATTAGTCAAAATATTTATATAAATTATTTTAAATTTGCATTAATTAAAGAAGGCTATCGAAACAGAAAACGAGAGAAATAAGAATTTGATGTGAGAACGAGATGTTGCAACATTTTTTACCTTATTGAAACAATAAGAAGGTAATATTGTTAAATTTTTCAATATGCTACATCACCTCTCCATTAATTTAATTGTACAAGTCATTGTTCCATAGTGGAAAAAATTTTGAATTATTTACACAATCAATTTATCTTACCTCGATTTGTTCACCATAATGACAAGGAAGATAAAAGCTGCAGCTTTTTTTGTTGAATCATAACTTCAATGAAAAAATATAAAATATTTGGTTTATAAATAATAATTTATTCAATTAAAAATTAAAATAATTAATAAAACTTTTTAAAGTGTATTGACAATCAGATATTTCTAAAGAAAAGTCAGGGGAAAAGACATACGAAATATTTAGTCTTCGTTTCATTCAAAGTTCTTGAATTGAAAAATGTTTTGAAACAAGATTCTAAAAATATGTTTCACTGCTCTCCAAGAACTGACCAAAGTACTTCCAAAAATATTCATAGCCTGTTTTTTAGCACTTTCAAGAGATTTTTTTTTATAGAAAATGTATCGATTTGGCTGAAAATGTAATTCAAATTCTTTAAAATGAATCTTCTTAATTAAAAAATTATCTTTCATGTTGAATATTCAACTCCATTCTTAAAAGCTTCTTTTCCTTCAATTCATAATCCTAGTTGAAAATCAATCTCTTTGGTTAAAAATGTATATAATTGGTTGAACTTACATTTTTTCGTTTAAAAATTAATTTTCTTAAATAAATTGTAGGGAGCTATTCAATTTGTTGTTGAAAATCTTTTTGGCAAAAATTAATCTTTTTCGTTGAAATTTCATCTTTTCAATAAATTATTTATAACAATATATATATCAATTATATTAATTGTTAATTTTTAGAAATGTAATTATATTTTTGTGAAATTTAAAACTTTTTTAAGATAAGAAAAGTTTGGTTTTAAAGCTAACACTTAAAAAATGTAACTATTTGGTTGCATTTTCATTTTCATTCCATTAAAAATTACTTATTTTTTAAATTAAAAATAAAGAATTATATTTATATCTAAAATTTATAATTGTAATTAAAAATGCTAATTAAAAATTGGTGGAAAATTCATATTTTTGGTTGACAATTTTGACCATGGCTGAAAAATTCGTCTTTTTAGTTTAAAATTGAACTAATGTTTCAAAAATATTTTTTTTTTAAATTCACTTTTTTGGTTAAAAATTAAACTATTTTGTTACATTTGTTTGTTTGTTGATTCATTAATCTTTTAATCTAAAAGTTTAAACATCTCATTCTTCATTCGGAGTATTTCCTATATAATTTATAAGTTCGACTATTTGGTATGAAATTCATGTTTTTTTTGAAACATTCGTCATTTTCAATACAAAGTTTTAAAATCAAGATAACAAATTATTTATTAACTTTCATCAATTTAACAAAAAAAAACTTTTTATCCATGAATTTTTAAAATTTCGTGCGAATCAAGTGACGAACCGCTGCCAAAGCACACAAAACAATTTTTATTCACTTATTTGTTTTTAATAACTTCAATACATTTTCAAAAATTGGCGTTTTTAAAATATTTTTTTACAGATGCTTCATTTTAATCAAGCATTTATTAAGAAATACAGGTATTTAGGAAAAAATGGTAGACTTCAAAGTCTACAGATTTATATTTTATATATTGCTTTTTAAACAAGAAATAGCTCAATTTTTTTTCAAAAACCAACCATGAAAATTCAATGCGGAATTTCAAATAATTTCATTTTATAAGAACATTCAAATCAAGTAACAATTGTCTTCTAAAAATCAGTTCTAGAAATTTTAATGAGCAACAGTTTTTCTTCAGGACTTTGTGCGGCATATCTCATATTTTTTAACAAAAAAACTAAGATGTTTGATTTCTAGAAAAGCTGTCGACATTTCGTTGATTTTAAATGTTTTGCATTTCTCTTCGCGGATCTTGAAACAGCAAGACACCTCTCGTAAGAAATAATAAAAAACCATTATTTACCTGAATTTTTTGAAAAATACCGAATAAAAAAAGGAGTAAGTTTTAAAGAGATAAATTAAAGACACAATATTAGTAAGACAATTTGTGAGAAAAATTATTTTTCAACATAAAGGTTTACGCATATTTTTAATACATACCCAGTTATTAAAAAACAAACAAATTCAAACATTTCAATTTAGGCGAAAAAATTCCATAGGAAGACATTGAAAAAGGAAAAATACGTTTTTAAATTTTTCATTTCTTATTTTCAGGACAAGTGTCAATAGTTAACATTGAAGATATCTTTCTACATTATATTAAAGTTCATAGCTTTCTTTCTAAATCAGCTTAACAATTAAGACATTTTTTAACATTAACCAAATGACGACGGTTACTCTGAAAGTACTAAAAGTTGATTTTCAAGCGGGCTAAATGACTTTTTTGATCAAGAGAATTTTTTTTCATATAATTGAATTTTCGTATTCTTTTAACTTGCAACAACAGATACAAAAGAATTGTACGAAAATGGTTCAAATAAATTGCATTCTTTTGCACAGTTTCAAAATCAGAACAAAATTGCCATTTAGCATTTAAATTTATTCGTCTTTTTAACCATTATTGTTGACATAAATTTGTATAGTTTTTTTAATAAATATTAAATTTTTTTATTATTTTCGGAAACGGTCAAGATATCATAAATGAGTAACAAAATTTGTCGTAGAACTTTTTTTACCGTAAAAACTATTTTCTTAACAATGTTTTGAATCTGTTCTTATAAGCACAAAAAATACTAATCAGATTTCACATACAAATTAAGTAATTTTAAATTCATTAATTTATTAAAAAACACTTCTGCCACAAAATATGACATTTTAACAGAATACTTGAAATTTGAAGAAAATAATTATAATTTCGACAATAGAATTAAAATTTCAACCTAAAAAGATAAAATCAAAATAAAAAAGGGTAATATTCGATATTTCAACAACAAAAGACAAAAAAACTTGACCTAAAGTGTTGAACTTCAAGATAAAGCAAAAATGTTCTGAACAAGAATTAAAGTTCTAACAAGATAATATGAATTTTCATTTAAAAAAATATATAATTTTCAACAAAATAGTGCATTTTTGAACTAAAGCGATAAGCCTTTATTTAAAAAAAAAAAACAAGTTTCAGCACAGCAGTTGAACTTTAAACAAAGATTTCAAATTTAAAATCTCACTTTTCAACAAAATACTTAAACATTCAGCCAATGTGTTATAAACTAGAAATCAATTTTTGAAGAATCTATTTCCACAGAAAACATTGAATTTTGAAGAAAACAGTTTAATCTTCAAGAAACGGATGACTTTTTCGATATTTACGAAAAAATAGTTGAATTTTCGACAGGGAGATATGAATTTTGAATAAAATATAAATACTTATAAAAATTTTTAAATTTTCAGCACAAAATGATGCATTTTCAACAAAACAGTTCAATTCCTAGCCAAAAAGGATAACTTGGTCAACAAAATAGTTCAATTTTTAAATTGAAAAGACAAGATTTAAAAAAGAATAGTGAAATTTTCATTCAAAAATATTTCACTGGACTTTTCAACGCCGAAGTATGAATTTAAAAAAATTAAAAATAGCTGAATTCTGAACCGAAGAAAAGAATTGTTAACAAAGCAATTTAAATTTTTACCAAAGAGGATGACTTTTCAATCAAAAATTTCAATTTGCAAAGAATGAAAATAATTTCTAACTGTCTCACCAATGTTTTATTTTCCCTGATTATTAATATTTAAGGCCAAACTCTCAAGCATGTAAAATTTTCAACCTATAATCTTTTAAACACAGAATAAAACAATTCAGTGACTTTATTAGCCATTTTTTTAAATTTCCAGAACATTTCAAAAATTGATAATACGATTAGTTTAAAACTTTGCTAATTTAGTAGCTGAAAGCAGCTAATTGCTTAATAGTATTAACTCATTTTTCTTTAGTAATGTACATAATAATTTTAATAATGCTATTAAAATGGAAAACGTAAAAAGCAGAAAGTTTTAATTAAACAACGTGATAGTGTCACATTCTTAACTCATTTGACATGATAAAAAATTCATGTTATGAAATTGTAAACTTAAGACAGTTAGTCTCAATTTAAAAGCGTTGCCTTCTTTTGTTTCATTAAAACTACAAACTTTTAGAGTTTTATAGAATCTTTAATTGGAAATAGATCAAAGACACAAAATAATTTTTTTTAAAATATTTATGTATATTATTACAAAAAAATTCTGTACTTTTTTCAACTGACGATTTAACTATTTCACGTTTGATTCAAGATTCATTATTTTAGCTAAAATTAATTTTTTCGCTTCATAATTTAACTAATTTGTTGAAAATTCGCTCTTTAATAGGATTTTTTTAGCGAGAAATAAAAGATTGGTTGAACATTTATCTTGTTTACTTGAAGATGCACATATTTGGTTGAAAAATACTGCATTTTTTTTAAATCTTGCCTTTTCTGATACAATTACCATCTTCTTGGGGACTAATTCAACATTTTCATTGAAACTTAATTTCTTTCGTTAAAAAAAAAACTTAGGTTGGAAATGTCATGAATGAATTTAGAATGTACTTGAAAATTCGTTTATTTTGCTAAAGTTCAAACTTTCTTCAGAAAAAAATTAAACCTTTTTATTGGATATTCATTTCTTTGTTTGAAACGTAGTATTTTTTGAATTGATTTTCCCAACTAAAAAGTGAAGTAATTAAGTTTTAAAAAATTTATCTATTTTTTTTAAACTTGTCTTTTTTGGTATCCAATTTACCCTTTGGATCTAAAATTTAACTACTGGGTTACAAATTTATTCTTTTCGTAAATTTTTTTTATTTCATGCAGTTCAAAATTTTTTTCTTTGCTAGAATTATTTTCTTTGTTAAACAATCGATCTTTTTATTTAAGCAATTTTATGATTGTTTAAAACAAATTTAATAAGCAAAGAGATTATTCGGGCATATGCATGAATGCTAATGAAATTGTCATTAAGTTCCCAATTAAAAAGACTGATATAGAAAGAAAAACATTTTATCGATATTAAATTCGTTTATAAAAATGTAAAATCTATCAACTAATTATGAATATAACTGAAATCATCATGACGTTTCCAATTTAAGAGACTGACGTAAAAAAACGAATTTTCTCTTCTACAGATGCTCGTATATTGCATTTGTTTAATTAATAATTAATCTTTTTGGTATAAAATCAATTTCTCATAAATATTTAATCCTCTTTGTTTGAAAATGTATCTGTTTATATGAAAATTTAACTATTTCGTTAAAAATCCAATTTTTCTTGTTTTCAAATTAAATTTTTCAACTGAAAATGTAATTCTTTCAAATTTATCTTTTTTAGTGCGTTTTTTCAAGAATAATTATTTGAATTAAAGTAATGCAAATTTTGACCTCGTCGGTTGTCATTTTCATTGTACAGCCTTCGGATTTTTTGTAATGATTAAAGCCAGATAAGAATTTTTTCCAACCTTAAAAATATAATGCATCAATATAGTATCAAGATAAAGCAATATATTAATCAATTATGCACATTCAGGATCAACATACGCTACTTTCAATAGCATCCTCTTTGATTTGAAAAATTATTTCCTTTGTTTTCAAATGAAAAACTGCAATTGCTTGTCAAATTTTGTAAAAATGATTTGCTTTAAATAAGCATCAGCTTGAATAAGTATGAAATTGAGGCACCAAAGAAACTCACAGGAAATTCTAACATTTAGTTAAAAATTATCTTTTATCTTTTTTTTTATGTTTGAGAATGAAATTGATACAAATTTCCAAAAGCGTTGGTATACATATCTCGAAAGGTCCCTTTTTAAACTAAAACTTAGCAGTCTTCTTGTATTAATTATACGCATACTGCCTTGCAGAGCTTCTACATTTTGTTTTATAAACTACATTTTGTCTTTCCATTTTGTAACGCATGTTTAATCGCAATTTTATAATTTAGTTACTTTTGAATAGGATTCTATAAATTCTATATAAGCCTATTTTTTATGGATAGGATCTCATGAAATTGTTATTCTGGTTGTTGTCTTTTTGATTTATCTGATGAATTCTGTTGTTTGTATGTAGTTCAATAAAATAATGTGGATACAGTTCCAAAAAAAAATATGTTTGCATAATTCTGTACTTTTTGTATGGAGATTTTGATGTGACAATTTTATAGCTCTGTCAACCATAATTTTCATAATCGATATTTCATTTTTATCAGCTGATTTGAAAGAAAGCTCAAGGTACGTCCTAAAAATGACGGATTCCTATATTAATCAGTTATAATATTACCATTATTTGTTTTAATCAAAGTTAAGCCTATAAAATTTAGGTTTTTTTGTTATTCTAAAATTAAGTTACAATCATGGATGTATACTCTTGAAGAATTTTAAATGTATATCAATTTTACTTATTTCTACACACAAAAAAGTTTTTTTGTAATACAAAGATTTAACTGTAATACAGTTACATGTCTTCTTATCAATTTGAAACGACCTTTCCCAATCATATTTCAAAATCTAAATAAATAATATTTTACTTTTTAAAAATGAATTTCTACTACTCTAGTCAGATAAATGTTATAAGAATTAGGGAAAAATTACTTATTCGATTATAGTAAATATTAATTAATTCGATGGTGGAAAACTGCTATTTTTTCATTACTCATTATCTAAACAATATGAAGTAAATATTGGGAATCTTACAAAAAGCCTACCTGACCTCCACAAATATTCCGCATTTGAAAGTTATTTCTTCAGACTAGAAAAATTTGACTTATTGATACAATTAAACCATTTCACCATACTCTATTGGCACAAAACTGTTCGTATTGCGAATAACGTGAAATGAAAATTAAAAGATTTGATATTTATCTATTACAAAATTTAAATAATAATTAATATTACATGTATTTCATATTATAAAAAATTTTAAGATATGTTCATAGGAAAGGCATTTTTAAAATTTTAAAATTACAGATAAAAATCGGAGAACTTTTTACGGCTTTCGCTTCAATGCAAGTAAAAATTTTAATTGGCTCTTATTTGCAGATTTTAGAAAAAAATTGAAATTTTCACTGAATTGTGGCAAATTCAGATTGTGATACTATGGGTGATAAATTACTTCAATCAAAAAATAATCATATTTTTAAATTTCTGTTTCGTAAAACAAACAACTGGAATTTTTTTAGCATTTTAAATTCCTGGTATTTTCAGTTAAAACGTATATTAAATTTTCAACAAATAATAATTATGTTCCAACAGAAAAGTCGATTTTTCAACAAATTATATGAAATTTTAATTTCTAAAGGATAAATTTCTAACCAAAAAAGGGAATAGTGAAATTTTAAAGAAAAAATATGAATCTTGAAAAAATATTAATTTTGAAAAAACTAGTTTAACTCACAACAAGATGGTTTAATTTTTAATTGAAAAAGATAAATTTTTTACCAAAAAGTTAAATTTTCTAAGAAAAAGATTGATTTTGAAACAAGAACAATAACGATTTACAAAAAACACGTGCTTTCAACAAAGCATATTAACTTTCAACAAAAATATTGAATTATGAAGCCAAAACAACATTTTTTACTGCATTTTCTAATAAATTGTTGAGTCCTTGAGCAAACCGCAATTATTTTTACACAAAAAGTTGCTTTGCAAAAACAAAAAAGATGGATTTCCAACCAAAATTATTATTTTTCAAGGAAAAAAGACGAATTTTTAACAAAATACTTATGAATTTTTAGATAGAAAAAAACTTTTAATAAGCAATATCAATTTCAAATCAAAAATGGTAAAGTTAAATTGTTATTTGATCAAATTAATTCATAAGCGAACAATTCAATTTTTAACAAAATTACTACATTTTTAACAAAGGAGATGAATTTTCAACTAGAATGATTATTCTTTAAAAATTTACCCGGAAGATTATTTCTTCTTGAAATGGGATAGTTAATTTTTAAGACAAAGAGGAGAATCATAAAAAATATAAATTTTTGACCAACTAGTTCAAGTTTTAACAAATTGGTCGAATTTTTGACTGACAAATATGAATTTGGAACCAAAAGTTAAATTTTCAAATTAAAAAAATATATTTCCTAAAAAGCAGATTAATTTTTTTTCAAAAAAATGCCAGTTTTCAACAAAATGAAATAATTTTCAATGAAATTGCTAAATTTTAAAGCCAAAGGGACGAATTCTCTACTAGGTAGTAGAATTTTTAACCCAAAAATTTGCAACTTTCACAAGAAGTTAATATTCTATCAAAAAGTTGAATTTTTTATTAAAAATTGTTTAGTTTTCAACAGTAAAGCTAATTTTCTACAAAATTGTTAAATCCTTAACTAAACGAGAATATTTTTAGGCCAAGAAGTTGCATTTTTAACCTACAAAGATGAATTTTTTACCGATAAGATTAATTTTGGTTCGAAAAATACCATTTTTTAACAAAATACATGCATTCTAAATTAAAAAAGAACAATTCTCAATAAAAAGGTGAGTTTTCAGACCAAGATGGCAGTCCATTTTTCAGGCAGAGAGATTAAACCTGAATAATATGAATTTCCAACGAACTAGTTCAATTTTTAATCAAATATTTTAACTTATAACTTAAAATATAACTTTTAAAACTAACATTTAAATTTGCATCTAAAAGATGAATTTTCAACAAGAATATATATTTTTTTAACAACATAGTTCAAGCGAAGAGATAATTTGTTCACACTGAAGATTATTTAAGCTTAATGTTAATATTTGATTTTTAACCAAAAACTTTAAAGAAGCGAGGATGTTAAAAATCTATAAATTTGGAACTAGATATTTAATTCTTGAACCGAAAATACGGATTTTGTAGCAACAAAATTAATGTTCTGACAAAAAACATGATCTTTTAAATAAATTAATGAATTTTCAACAAATTATTGAATGTTAAAGCCAAAAAGGGCAAATTATATTTTTAAAAAAACCTTTCAAGTTCAAGTCGTCAAAAAAGTTAATTTTATAAAAAAAGTTATATTTTTATTAAAATAGTTTACTTCCCAACAAATTGGTGATTTTTTGATAGACGTATTTAGTTTTCTACCGAATTTTTGAATGCTCAACCAAAAAAAAAAAAAAGCAGGCACAAAAAGTTGCGATTTTGATCAGAAAGAATGAATTTTCAACCAAGAAGATTAATTTTCGACCAAAAATTGCGAATTTCTAACAAACTAAGTAAATCGTTGACCAGAAAAGATCAATTTTTAATAAGAAAGATGCATTTTTTAACTAATGTTGAAAAAATTGTTTTTCAAAAAAAAATAATTTTCAACAAAGTTTTTCAACACAAGAGATGAATTTCTGAATAAAATAATTGATTTTCAAGAAGGAGTTCAAATTTCAATCAAGCAACCGAATTTATGACAAAATATTATGCCTGGTCGTAAATATGTTCTTTTATGACTGTGCTCATAAACATGTTCATTTAGTACTGCGGTTATATTGGAAGGTCTCGTATGTAACGGGCGGGATTGTTGTAATCTACTAATAACTTCTATCCATAAAATTAAATCTATATTTAAAACAAAATTTTGTGGCATTCATAATTTTCGAGAGATTTTAAATGCAATAGTATCGTCAATTTTGCGATATTTACGAATGTATTTTTTTGATTTGAAGGGGAAAACAATTTCTGATAAAGACAATAATTTTGAATAAATATTTATTTGTTGAATATGCTTGTATTTAAGGTTAGATAAAATTAATATTCGAAATATTCCTGAGGAATTTCAAAAAGATTTTTGAATAATTCAGATACGACAAATCAAAATTTTAACATAAAAGTTGAATTTTCATACAAAAAAATCGCTACTTTAAATCGAGAACAATTAATGTCATCCTAAAAGCTGAACTTCAAAAAAAATATTTTCACCCTTAAAAAAAAAAATACTAATTTTTCAGCAAGTAGTTGGATTTTAAAGCCAAAGAGATTTAATTTTACCGAAAAGAGACGAATTTTCTGTCAAAAAAGATTAATTTAAAACAAAGCAGGTACATTTTCATCCAATACAGTCTGTCAAGTTAAAGCGTGGGTGGCTTTACTCGCAGTCGGTAAGGTGTATCGACATGATTTTGGTGTCAAAATATTAAGAAGAGCTCCCTC
>NC_046659.1:103827808-103851177 GCF_010883055.1 Belonocnema kinseyi
GAGGGAGCTCTTCTTAATATTTTGACACCAAAATCATGTCGATACACCTTACCGACTGCGAGTAAAGCCACCCACGCTTTAACTTGACAGACTGTAAATGTGAATTCTCAACGAGAAACTTGACAGCTGATATTTCAATCAAGAATTATTTTAACCGAAATACAAAATAGTTAAATTAAACCAAAATATCCATTTTCAACAAAATAGTTCAATGCTCATCTAGAAAAGGTAATTTTTTAATTATAAATATTAATTTCATGAACAACAAAAAATTGTTACATTAGCAGCTAAAAAAGTTGATTTTCAACTAAAAGAAATTTTCAACAAATTATTTAAGTTTGCAATGATAAAAATTAAAAAAAATCATTGTTAATAATTTAAAAAAATTTCATTGTTTTATAACAATGAAATTTAACACTCAGCCAAATAGTGGAATTTTTCACTAGAAGAGTAAAGTTTTAACTAAGGTGATTAATTTATCATAAAACAAGAACAATTTTCAACAGAATACGTAAATTTTCAAGCAAATAATTTACTTTAAAAAAAATTCTTTGTTTAAAAATATAAATTTTAAAAACAAAAATTAAATAGCTATATTTGAAGTTACAAAATTATTTATACAAAGAACTAAGTCATGAATCTTAATAAAAATTTAATTTGTCAAAAAAATTCATCTGAAAACACAACCAAAAAAGTTTAATTTTCAATCAAACAGTTCAACCTTGAAACAAAAAATTACATTTCTTCTATAATAGTCGAAGTTTGGAACCAAATTGGCGAATTTTCAAACAAATAAATCGATTTTAAACCCAAAAGTGATATATATTTTTTAAAATTAAACCACTTAGTTTAAAATTCGTCTTTTTCCTCGAATCCAACTGTTTTTCATTTAAAATAAAAATATCTTTTAGTTGAAATATCAAGTATCGCATTTTTTCTTATCAAGTGATATTTCTGTGTAGTAAATTCTAATACTTGAATAAGAATTTAGCTATATTATTCTAATATTTTTTTGTTATTCTTTTTGATAGATCTTAGCATTCTCTTTTGAAATCTGCCGAAAAAACAAAAATTATGTTAATTTTTGACGGCTTTCTAAAAATGTCGAAATTAATTCTAATCCTGAAGGCCTGAGTTCTTTTTTCCCATTTTTGTGAGTTGGTAATGAAAATGAAAACTCATTTTTTTTCTCCAGGAAGGTTTCTATAATTCACCAAAAATTTCAGAAAAGGAAAATTTAAATAAAAAAATTAAAAAGAAAGGGTAAAATCATGGTTTTTTATAGTTTTGATTAACAGATAATGGTGGTACCTTTACTCTTTCCTGAATTTTTTTTATTAATTAAATCAGTTTTTTTCAGTTATTTTAACTAACTTTGAATCAGTCTAATTTCAAGTGGAAAGTTAAAAATTGGCGGAGATAACTCCGGATTAACAAAAACATATTTCTGGTCAAGTATTTCATGTTCTTTGTCAGCATAATATATCCACAATTTACAAAAATGTTAAACCTGCTACTTCACACGAAAAAAAGAACTTTTGGAAAAAAATTGAATTTCTAACCAGAAAATATGAATTTCCAGGGAACAAATAAATATAATTTTCAGCAAAATAGTTAAATTTTGAACACGAATATATTATTTTAAATAAAAATTTAAGTTTAAAAAAAATAGTGGAATTTGTAACTAAAAAAGATAAAATTTCAGCAAACCCCTTCAGTTCCTAATAAAAAAAGATGACTTTTGAAAAAAAATGTAATTTTTCAACCAAAAATTTACACTTTTTTATTCAAAAAAAAGGAAATTTCTACTAAAATGGATAAATTAACAAAATATATATATATATATATATATATATATAGTTGAATTTTCTAGCAAATAATTTCTCGCAAAACAGTTTAATTCCGGCCCAGATTATTGATCATGTATACTACGAGAACTTTTAAAAACTTTAAATTGAGCTTACTCTCCAACTAGCTAAAAAAGTTTGATTCCATGATCCGGGTGCACTGGATCGCGCACCATGTAACTTAACACGTATACTACGAGAACTTTAAATCAACTTATATTTTGCTAAATCTTAAAACGATTACCAATGTTGAGTTTACGATCGAAGTTCACTGGATCGCACACCAGGTAGCTTAGCACGTATACTAGGAGAACTTTTGGAAACTTTAAATTGTGCCTACTCTAAAAATAACGACTAATGGTAAGTCAACGATCCGGTTGCACCAAATGATGCACCAGTTAGTTTAGCACGTATTCTATAAGAACTTTAAAAGAATTTTAATGATGAAAATTTTTAAAATAACTTTCAATGGCGATTCGTCGATCAGTGAGCATCAATTCGCGTAACAAGTAGTTTAGCACGCACATTACGAGAACTTAAAAAAAACTTAGTGCACCTACTCTTAAAATAACTGACAAGGGTAATTCAACGATCTGCGTGTGCCAGATCACGTATCAAGCAGTTTAGCACGTATACTAAGACAGGTTTAAAAAAATTTATCATACCAATAGCCAAAGTAACAACCAATGGTGATTCGATGATCCGGAAGCACTGTATCATGCATTAGGGAGTTTAGAATGTTCCCTGCGAGAACTTTACAAAATTTAAATTGTTTCAACTCTTAAAATAACTGACAATGGTGAGTCGACTATTCGGATGTACCAGATCGCGCATCAGATTGTTTAGCACGTACACTACGGATAATTTTAAAAAGTATAAATTGTCCTAACTTTCGAAATAACTAGGAATAGTGATTCGTCGACCTGCACAACAGATCGCGCACCAAGTAGTTTAGCACGCATCTTAGGGGAACTTAAAAAAACGGTGGGCTAACTCTTCAAATAATTGACAATAGTGATTCAACGATCCGGGTGCACCAGATCACGCACTAGACAATTTAGTATGTATACCATGAGTAATTAAAAAAATTGTATTATGACAACAGCCGAAATAACCACCAATGTTGATTCGAGGATCTGGATGCACCGGATCATGCACAAGGTAGTTTAGCACGTATTCGACAAGAACTTTAAAAGAATTTCAATTGTGTCAACCCTAAAAATAACTACCGATGTTGATTCTTCAACCCGCGCACACCAGATCGCGTACCAAGTAGCTTAGCACGCATCTTACGAGAAATAAAAAAAAATTAGCTTGACAACTCTTAAAATAACTGAGAATGGTGATTCGACAATTCGACTGCACCAGATCATGCAACAGGCCGTTTAGAACGTTTCCTGCGAGAACTGTAAAAAATGTAAATTGTTTCAACTCTTAAAATAACTGGCAATGGTGAGTCGACTATCTGGATGTACCAGATCGCTCACCAGATAGTTTATCACGTATACTACGGGAAATTTAAAAAACTTTAAATTGTGCCAACTCTCCAAATAACTACCAATTTTCAGTCGACGATGCGGGTGCACTGAATCATGCAAGAGGTAGTTTAATACGTATACTGCGAGAACTTTAAAATAATTTTAATTGAACTTACCTCTTAAAATAATTACTAACGGTGGTCCGTCGAACTGCCCAAACCAGATCGCGCACCAAGTAGTTTAGCATGCATCTTACGAGAACTTTAAAAAAAAACGTTGTGTCCCAACTCCTAAACTAACTGTAAATGGTGATTCCACGAACCAAGTGCACCAGATCACGCACCAGACAGTTCAATACGTATACTACAAGAACTTAAAAAATTTGTATTATGCCAACCGCCAAAATAACTACCAATGTTGATTCGACGATCCGAATGCACTAGATCATGCAAAATATATTTTAGCACGTATTTTACATGAAATTTAAAAGAGTTTTAATTGCGCCAACTCTTAAAATAACTACCAATGGTGTTTCGGCCACCCGCGCACACCAGATCGCACATCAAGTAGTTAACACGCATCTTACGAGAACTTAAAAAAAACTTAGTGCGCCAACTCTTAAAATAACTGACAATGGTAACTCGACGATCCGGGTGCACCAGATTACACACCAGGCAGTTTAGCACGTATGCTACGAGAACTTAAAAAAATTGTATTACGACAACAGCCAAAATAACTACTAATGTTGATTCGACGATCAGAAAACACCGGATCATGTACTAGTTAGTTAGGAACGTATCCTGCGAGAACTTTTAAAATAACGACCAATGTTGAATCGACGATCCGAGTACACTGGATAGCGACGCAGATGGTTTAGCACGTAATTTAAGAAAACTTTAAAAATATATATAAATTGTGTTAACTGCCAAAACTCCTAGAAATGGTGATTCTACGGTCCGGTGCACCCTCGTCGTCGACACACCACCATTAGTTATTTTTGCTGTTGCTATTGGGAAAACGTAAAATTCATCAAGATTCTCGTAGAATGCGTGCTAAACGACCTGTTACGCAGTCCTGTGCTTCCAAAACGTCGACTTATCATTTGCAGTAATTTTAGGAGTTGGCATGATTAAAATTTGTTAAAAGTTTTCATAGAATATCTGTTTAACTACCTTTTGCGCGACCCTGTGCACCCGAATCCTCGACTTACCATTGGTATTTATTATGGCTGTTGGGACAATTTTAAATGTACTAAAAGTTCTCGTACATGACGTCTTGAAAGATCCGGTAAAACTTTCAGTGCACCTGGATCCTAATTTTTACCCAACACCAAAATAATTCCTAGAAAATTTAGAAATTGCGATAATGTTATATTTATTTCAGACGCAGATCATCAAAAGCTGCTGAAAGTGTACGAACATGTTCTAAAGTTCAGAGGGGCTTAACGGTGCCATTTTGATGTAATTTTTCTCGATTACACCAAAAATAACGCGTCCTAGCAAAAACTGATTCAAACCCAATTTGTGGGTATAATTTAGGCGAACATTTAAAAAAAATTATCATATTATTGCACCGTGTAGCATTAAAAAAATTACTGTTTATTTTAATTATATTTTTTACAATAAAAATAATAATTACTCGTGTTTTCAAAAAATAATTGATAACAAATTTTGTCGACTTTTCTCATACCAAATTTTATCTATTAATTTTTTTCCTATCTCGTGATAGTTTTCCAAAAATTAAAAAAAATTTTAATGCCTTTTTTACGGCTAAAAACGAAAACTGCGAATACAATACAAAATTATTCATAAATAAATTGTAGATATTTTTGAATGAACAGCTTTTGTCTGTTATTTTTATTCTTATTTCGTGATGTTTTTCAAAAAATTTAATTTTTTTATTTTAATGTTAATTTTTACGATAAAATGGACTACGTCTCCTATAAAAACTAATCTACAACAGATTCTTTGATCTGGCTCTACTAAAGAACTTTCACCCTTTCTTATTTTTCGTACAATGTGTCTTTTTCGGATAATTTAACCAAAAAAAATTCAAAGTTTTAATTTATATTTGAACAAAAATCTACATGGAAGAAATAGATAACAACAAATTTGTAGATATTTTTTGGTGAATAATTTTGGTCTAGTTATTTTATTCGTATTTTGCAAAGTGTGACTCTTAAATGGAATTTTCTGATTTTCTATAGCACTTTTCACTACTAATACGAAAAATATTTGTATAATGAAAAAATTACCACAAAAAAAATTTGTTGACCTTTTTAATATGAATAATTTTTGTCTTGACATTTTTTCATATCTCGAATAGTTTTCATGGAAAATTGAATTTTTGAATTTTTAAAAAACATTTTTGACGTATAAAACCACAACTTTTGATCAAAGATGTTCAACTTTAAAGATAAATTTCTATCCTAAAGTAAAGCATTTATATTTTAAAACTAAAATATTATTTTTTAACAATAAAAAAGGGTTTAAAAAAATAGTTAATCTTTTCACGGGAGAAATAAATTGTCAACGAAAAAAGATGAACTTTTTTCTAAGCAGATTAATATTCTACACACAAAAAAGGTGTTTTAGAGAAAACAGTATAATTTCTAAATAATAACATATTTTAAACTATTAGGATAAAAAAATTGTAAACTTTATTGAAGAAAAACTAGTGGACCTATAAAGAAAACGAGTACATAGTTAGATTCGCATCAGAAATACATTTAGGAATTTTTTAATTGACGCGAAAAAAATTTTTTAAATACTTAAATAATAAAATAGTTATAAACTATTCGAACTTTGGTATAAGCAAATCTATCAGCAGAAAAATATTTTCAGAGATGTTAGTAGATTCTGAAATATAATACTTTTGGGAGTTTTTTAATTGCTGCTAAAAAATAATTATTCAAAGTAATACAATGTTGATAATAATTTCACATGTTTTTAATTGTTTAAGGTCAAAGAATGTAACCTTACACTATACGAAAAAAGTTTGAAATTATTCAAAACATCAGTCAACTAGTAATAGTTAACAATCAATCAATTAAATATTGATTTCATCCCCTATGCGCTCATTATCTACCAAAAAGCATGTGTATATAGATTGGGATTTTTAAACTTTAATTTAAAAGAAACCATAAGTCCTATAAAAAGCTGAAAGTATCTTTCTAGTAGAGTGAGCCATATCTCTAGCAATTTTTTAATTCAGTTATAAGAATATTTCCTCAACAATTTTAGTGCTTACAGTGTTTATAATTTAAAAAGAAACTTTTGAAGACAATAATGCAACAATAATCAAATACAAATGAGAACTGATAAAGCTAATAAAACTTCATGGAATACAAGTAATTTTTGAATAAAGCAAAAACTACAATCCAACCAATGATTTTATCATCTTAAATTTTTACTACATAACGAGCATTTGCATAAAGATTTGAATTTCTGGACTTTAATTTAAAAGAAATTAATAGTTTTATTAAAAAATAAGGATATTTTTGGGTTGGTTTTAGCGAAATCTCTAAGGGGGTTTTAATCACGATTTTTTTATGAAAGTAGTTAAATCCTCAACCAAACACATGAATTTCTAAACAAGAGAGATAAGATAAGATAATCAATTTAATCTTGAACTGAATAAGATATTATTTTAAACCATAGAATGGAATCGTCATATTTTCAGTTTGATTTAAATCTTTGATAAAAAAGATGAATTATTCACAAAAAAGATTAATATGATAAAAATATTACAAATGGCAAGGTACATGGATTTCCTAACAAATAGTTAAATTTCCTGATTTTGAAGTTAAAATTTTAAAGAAAAATAAAATGGATGGATTTTTAGGAAATAGAATTATATAGTATAAGATAAGCATATGCATCACTAACAAATTTATGCGTAATAAAAAATGCGTTTTACTCGCTTCCGTCGTTGTTAAAAAGTTTCAGTACACTTTTATCTTTTTACTAAGATAAAAAAAATATAAAGAATTGATTAACTTCTTTTTTTGAAATGTTTCCAATCTTTTTCAGCGTTATTAAAAAGTTAGATTACTTTTTCACATTCTCATCAGATAAGCAATTATATTTGTGCAAATTATGACCCCCCCGCCTCCTGTTTTTGTCAGATATCCAAGTTTGGAGACTATCGGAACCCGAAAATTTAGCATTTTCGAAATTAAAAAAAACGTACGAAAATGAACATTTAAAGCTAAACAATTCAATAGACGAAGAAACCGCAGGAGGTCAAAGACTTTGATTTTTGAAAGCCTTAAAATATTTTGATACAAATCTGTTTATTTTTTAGAAGTTCATGGTCTTGTTTCTGTAGAGAGCAATTTAAAAGGAAATATTAACCAGAACTGTGATGACTTTATTATTAAGGATCTTGAAGATATTAGTCTATTTCAGAAAAGCGTAGACTCAAAAAAAGTTTTCTTGAAACAAAAGCATCTTCCTCTCGTACACACACACGCACACACATACACGCACACGCACACAATATTTTATGTTTTTAGGCAAAATGCGGTTTGTTGGATAACAGAAAAATAGTTTCAGAAATCCTGGAGTCTTTTTGACCTTAATAATTTTCATTGCAAGGCCACTTTTTTCTAAATCAGAATTTGGTTTATACATTTTCTAGATGCACTTAGTACGGAAAATTTATTTTAAAAAAGTTCTGAAGGCATCCTTGACCTTGGAAATTGCCATTCCAAAGCCAGATTCTTTTCTTTTTTTGCTACTTTGACCTTGAACTTGGTATATCGATATTGTTTGATGCTCAGAGTGCAAAAAACTAGCACTTCGTTTCGAAAAACTCAGAAATTGACCTTCAAATAGTGATTTTCAAGGTCAAGGGTGCATTTAGGATTTCTTTCACATGGGTTATGCGCTAAAATTATATATAAATTTTGGGTAAAAAAAAAATCAAATTGAAAAAAAATGTCCATGTCCTCTAAAGGTTAAAGCAGTTAAGGACTTAGGTAGAGGGCTTTAGTGATATAGTTAACTTGCTAGATTCGGAAGAGATGACCTTGGATGAATTTTTGAAATATAAACTTTCTCCTATGGTTGTAGGTCAGTTAGAGGCTGTCCTTTGGACTGAGAATGTCATAGATGTTTAGGTCCACGCCCCTATCAAGGAACCTACTCAAAGAATTTTTTCCATGATAAAATAGGCTATGTATAAGGAAGAGAATAGGACGTTAATTTAAGGGATTATAACGGAATCGCATAAATGCTCAGTAGGGTGGTTCTTATTTTTTGATTTCATATTCTTCTTGGTCTCACCCCCCTATTTCATTTGAAAGGCTCAAAATCTCGTATTTTCGATACTTTTCGTCCAAAGATCTTCAAATATTTTGCTTAAATTTGTAATTCATATATCTATTTGAAAATAGTATTAAGGCGCCATTTCAATTTTAGTAACAATTTTGACATCTACTTCCAACCATACATGTTGTATCAATAGAATTGAGTTTTCTTCAAAACTTAAAGATCTTTGGAAGGGCAGCGTAGAAAATACGAGTTTTTGAGTTCTTTCAAAGGCGCCATTTTGAGTTTTTTTTTAAACATTAACTTTGCTGCATCACAAACTATGTTTATTTATATTAATTTAGCCTTTTAACTGATACCCGAAAAGTTGTCACGGAGAAACAAAGAAATAATGAGTTTAAAAACAAAAATTTAGGCGGCCATATTTACTTTTTTTAAATTTTGAATTTTAATTGTCATCACATGCTTTATAATGAACAAATCTCCCTCTTGTAGGAATTCAAAGAGATATTGTTAATAATTATGGAAATTGTAATGTTGGTTCAAATTTAGGAATCCTCCGTTTTGTAGATTTTGATAAAAAAATTTCCTGTGGGTATATTTTTTTAACATAGTCTAAAGATCATAATTGCAGGGAGCCAAAGGATTCCGACGAAATGTTATAAAAAAAATTAACTGCATTTGAAATTTTACGGTACTTTTTCCCATGTTAATTGAAAGAGAAACTTTGAGTGTTTTGGTCAATTTGTTAATGTTAACCAATTTCGCTCAAATTTGGTGGAGATCATTTTTTTGGCCTTTCAAATGAAATAGGGGGGTGAGCTATTTCATTTGAAATAGCAAAAACTCGTATTTTCTACGCTGCCCTTCCAAAGATCTTTAAGTTTTGAAGAAAACTCAATTCTATTGATACAACATGTATGGTTGGAAATAGATGTCAAAATTGTTACTAAAATTGAAATGGCGCCTTAATACTATTTTCAAATAGATACATGAATTACAAATTTAAACAAAATATTTGAAGATCTTTGGACGAAAAGTATCGAAAATACGAGATTTTGAGTATTTAATAAGGCATCATTTTAAATTTATCAAAATTTTTACTTTCATATATTACGAAATATTTTTTTACAATAATGTAGCATTTTAATTGACCCCTGAAAAGTTTTCACGGAGAAACAAAGAAATAATGAGTTTGAAGAACAAAATTTGGGCGGTAACCTTTCATTTTTTTTTAATTTGTAATTTTAATTGTTATCACGTGCTTTCTAATAAATAAATTTCCCTCTTGTAAGAGTTGGACGAGGTTTTATTATTCATTGCAGAAATGATCATTTTTGTTCAAATTTAGGGATCCGCCATTTTATAAATTTTAAAGAAAAAAAATTTCGTGTAGATATATTTTTTCAACATAGTCTAAAGATCATAATTGTACCAAACCAAAGGATTCCGATGAAACATAAAAAAATTAACTGCATTTCAAATTTGACGTTACTTTTCCCCATGTATATTGCATAAACTTTTAAAATTTTAAATTAATTTAATTTAACTCGAAATTTAAATACGAAATTGTTCGAATTCAAAATGATGCCATTCACAAGGTGGCCGCTGAGCTGGGAAATCTGAAAAACCGGGAAGTAACCGGTAATTTTATGAGATCCGGAAAAAACCGGGAAATAACAGTGAATTGATTTTTTGACCGGAAATTTCACATAGGTTTAGAAAAAATCTATTCAACTTCTATTTCAACCGCCTCTTAAATAATTATTTAATGATATTCCATTTTAGATTTTAATTTTTTCAACTTAATTTTTTAGTTTAAAGAATTTCAAAATGCTTTTTTAAATACTAAAACAATTATAAATTAAAAAAGTTTAGTATAGAAGATTTTTGATAATAAACCTTTTTAGGTAATGAATTGTAAATATAAATTAATTAATTATTTTAAAAATTGAATAGTATTTAAAAATTTGAAAAGTGAATAGTAATTGATATAACAAAAAGATTTGTAATCAGCTCACAATTTTATAATTTATAAATTATAACGAGAGGATTATATTGTTTCAGTTGACAAGTCTTATTACTTAAACAGATGTAAGCGCCCGATTAAAACTGTATAGACTATATTGTATTTCAAAATAACTGCAAAATAATATATTCATAATCCAAGGCTTTGATTAGGTTTCAAATATTATTTCAGTCTAAAATACCCCACTCTTAATCGATTCAATTTTTAATTTTTTAATTAAAAGAAGGGACAATAACATAATATTTAGAAATATCTGACTGCCACCCTGCGTTCAGTCTTAAGGATGTACACTACGTACTATACAAGCAATCTCAAAAGTCGCCAATGTTTAAAATGATTTATAAGATACTTCTAAATATACATTAGTGAAAATAATTAAGGTTAAAATTGTTTATTTAACATTAGTTATTCGGAGTTTCAGATTTTTTCTCTCTTTAGGGCAAGGTTACAATACCTATTTATCCCTAATTATCAAGGGCTCATTCTAATTCTTCAGTCTTTTTTTACAATTCTATTTGGATAGTGTTGATTGATATTTAAACTACCAATGTTTATTATTATATTGACTGAATGATTTTTAAATTAACTTTTTCAATAAAATACACACAAATGGAAATTCAGAGAGTCTTTCGAAGAATAAAATGAGACCTTGATCATTTGGTTTAAATAATAATTGTAATTTTTCCCTAAAGAGAAAGGAAAAACTAAACCTCTGAATAACTGCTGTTAGATAAAGAATTTACACCTAAATTATGTTTTTTCTGAAGTGTACTTGGAAGTCTCCATCAATATTAACAGAAATTAATAATAGGTCTATTTTGGTTGATTTTACAAACGGTTTCAAAAATAGACGACTTTTGAGATTGATTGTATGTAGTGTACATCCTTAAGGATTCTCCTGTCAAGTTTTAGCGTTTAATTGATGCATTATCACACCCGAAATGAGACTGAATGTATCTACCTACCAAGACGATATAATTATCGTTACGGAAACCTTTCGGGAATACTTAAGTCGGATCTTGAGTGTCTTAGACGGAATTAACTATTCTGCTCTAACTATTAAGCCCGACAAAAGTCAATTTTTTTGCTCAGGGGTTGAGTGTCTTGTATTCATAGTTATTAGGACGACCTCAAGGCGGACATTGAGAAGGTAGCACCATAGTTGTTGATCAACATTATTTAAGTTAAAAATTAAATGACACAGTGGAGAAGAAGGGACTGAAGTCTTTGATTTTCTAAAGGAGGTTCTATCTAGTAAACCTATACTTACATGTCCAAACATCCGTGACTTACAGGAAAATACTCCTAATCTACAGAGCGATGAGAGTGTGTCAAGTCTTGGTGTTGTACTCACTTAGGGGCAAGGAGATGAAGAACAAATTACCGCTTACGCGAGCAGGACGTTCGCCGTAGCAAAAGGAAACTACAAGCTCACCGAACGTGATCGTTTGGCGGTAGTTTCAGGGATTCGACCAATTAGAGAGTATTGAGAAGGGTTTTATTTTTAAGTTATGACGAATCACAGTAGTCTCAAATAATTGAACAGTTTGCCCAATCCTACCAACTATCTCTCACGTTCGGATTTAGAGTGGCAAAGTTACGAATTCAAGATAACTCATAGAATATATGTGAAACGGAAGATTCCTGGTGCTTGGGTCGATTACAGGCAGAACAAGAAAAGCCCAATCTATTCCCATACTGAAAAATAGAAAACAGTATCCTCTATAAACATAAACCTAACTAAGTAACTGATACCTGCTGGCATTATCGGTCAACCCATAGCCGAAAAAGCCTGGAGAGTGGTAGCAAGCGACACAATGGGGCCTTTTCATAAGCGTAAAACCGGTAATCAATATATTTTGGTTTTTCATGAACTCTTCAACGAATTGATTGAGTGCTTTTTAATTCGATCAACGAATGGGTCTATCACCCTCACGCTAATCCGAATAAGAGAGTTAACAGGGTCTTTAAGAGAATTATCGTGTACTTTCTCAGAGGAAAACATAACGACTGGGATCTGTACAATGGATTTTGTCTCTGCTTTTGGCGACTCAGAACACTCTCCCTTTTAAGCATCCAACAGAATTCTGCCATTATGTTCGTATTCCATCCACCTTCGTTACGTCTTTCGATTCCCTTGTTATCTCGATGGAAGCGTTCTCCTTGTTTCTCACTATATCTTCCAGGATTTTGTGGAAATTTTTCCAGATGGCAATCAAGAATAAGTCACTTGTAACTCATGCAGCTATCCATTTTTTTGTAGTTTTTAAGCAAGTCAGACACAAATCCCTTGCAGTTGTCACTCTTGTGTTTGCCTTAGAATTTCTCAAATACATTCTTGAAGCTCAGCCACGCATCTCGTTCCTTGGCATTCATTGTAGTATTAAACGATTCATCTCTCAACATCTTATGAATTTCAGGTCCGCCTCAACCAAAGGTTTTTTTTTATAACATATTTTGATCCAGTTTGTATACGTTCTCGAGCTGGTCAATCTTTCTTAGCGTAATTATTCTTGTGATCCCTGCTAAATTACAAGCAAAGAAGGCATGGGTGTTTCGTGAAACCAGATTGCCGACCTGATATCATTGTCAAGATCTTGAGATCGCCGAAAATCTGCAATTTTTGTTTTCCCTATTTAATCTTATCCAAAATGTCTGTAAAGTATTTCCGGAATGACTCATCTCTATTCCGATAAAATGAAACCTGTGTTCCTTTAGATAGGATATTTCTTTCTTCCAGTCTAGAAGCTAAAAATTCAGCCCATCTATCGGCAACCTTAGTTCTCTAATTAAATAATTCAGTTTCTTCTTGATTGAATGACCGGCCTCTTATCTTTTCTCTTCTCATTAACATATTCTTTCTGATCAGTGTCATCGAAACTTTTGCTGTTCTCTTCATTGATATCCTTATAAATTGCTGCATCAATCTCCACATCAGCCACAAATACATCAAGCGATGCTCCATGATCTTTTTTATTACTTCTTTCAGACATAGAAGCTATGGATACGCTGGAAACTATTGCGTATCAAATTTTTTGCAAATTATTGGAGTTGAATCCTATTGCGTCAGTCAAATAAAAATAACAATCGTCTTTGTTCTTGGGCTCCGCCAAACAGTTGGTGTAACAAACCTCATTTTAGCAGCATGCTTATTATGTCGGTTCAACACTGACCTGCAAGCAAATCAGATCATTTTGAGCAAGCAAAAATAGTTTTCTTGGATCAAGTAACACCAGAGGCAATGCTGACATGTTTGACGCAGGTTTTAAGTGAAGTTTTGAAAAATTTTCTTCGTCTTAAATGTGTCAAAAACTCACACGAGAAGGCTACCATTCCAATCGCGGGTGAATCCGCCGACCTAGGGGTGAATACCCCCATACCTCCCTAGAACTAAGCATGGGGCCTTTCCGACTTTATCGAGGACAAAGTTAACTCGTCGATGGATATACTCCGGCTTCATCTTCACACCCTAACGTCCACCTGCAGGGCAGCGTGCCTTCGCTGCTTTCGTTACCACAGAGAATTGGAGAGTGGATCATTCCACAAATCTTCCTTAAAAGCAGTGTCACTATTTCCAATGTTCTTTAAGGTAGCAAAATTTCAAATTGCAGAAAAAAATGGTAGATCTTTTTACTATTTCAAATTTAAAAAGTAGTACTGTTGGTAGTAGTAGTAATGGTAGTAGTATTAGTAGTGGTTTTTGTTCAATAATTGTGGAACTACCACGAAAGAATTCAATTCCATAAATATTGCAAAAAAAATTGGACTATAAGCATACTATGGCGTCAGGGATGCCTAAGAGGGGTTTAAAAATTGCAATGAAGTAGATCTTGATTCATGACTTCAGTCACGTAACTCTCATGATTTCGGCGTTTTGAGGTTATGATGTAATTAAATTTTGGGGTTATTGAACTACTTGCCCATGACTATGTCGTGCAAGAAAAACTCTCTAAATTGTTCTGTTTTCACAAACAAAATTTTTCTTTTGAATCTAGTAACGGGATTTTGCGGTTATGTGGTCTTATTTTTACGAGGTAAGGTGATTATAAGGCAATAAGGTTATAGGGTCACCAGATTAACGCTAGAAGGGTGGAAATGCTATAGGGCAAATTATTTTTGCGGTTTCAGTGGTTTATTGGGTGTTTTTGAGGTTATGATGTAATTAAATTTTGGGGTTATTGAACTACTTGCCCATGTCTATGTCGTGCAAGAAAAACTCTCTAAATTGTTCTGTTTTCACAAACAAAATTTTTCTTTTGAATCTAGTTACGGGATTTTGCGGTTATGTGGTCTTATTATTACGAGGTAAGGTGATTATAAGGCAATAAGGTTATAGGGTCACCAGATTAACTCTAGAAGGGTGGAAATGCTATAGGGCAAATTATTTTTGCGGTTTCAGTGATTTATTGGGTGTTTTTGAGGTTATATCAAAATCCTGACCTGTGAGAGTTAAAGGCGTTGAATATTTTGTTTAAGCAGAAAATATATATAGTAATATCACTTTGACATCTAAGATTCAGAAGAAAGAATAATTTTTTATTTTTAAGAAATTATATCAATTTGAAAATAATGAAAACACACTAGTTTGAATTCTGAAAAAACTTCTACCAGATCACTAGTCCGTCACCGTAGCCTGCGATTATCTTATTTCAGATATTCTCTCATGTTTATCGACTGGTGCTTATTCATATCTGATCGTTAATCAATTTTTTTTTAAACGCTTATTTGAACGTTACTTGTTCCGACCATGAAGAATAACATTTCACAAAAAATTAAATATTGAAAAAAAAACCGGAACAAGATACGAAAACATTTTCTTTTTCATTTTTATTTTTTTGTAACTTTCTCAGAATTTCCTCTAGCTCAAATTCGCTACTAAGCATTTTGCATAATTTTCTTTCCTACAACTTTATTCCCGACACCACGTACGTAGCTTTAATCAGAAAAGAAGTATTTTAAGAAAATTCAACTTGAGTCATTTGCTCTGAAAAATAGGTCAAAAGTGGTCAGTTTTGGGGGGCCATAACTTATGACCTATTGTTGCTAGGTCATTGTTTTTTGTTACAATTACTCGAAATTGAATCTAATTTACTTCGAAAATTTTTTGGGGAAATAAGCAGGTTCCAAAGTTGAGGTACAAACTTTAAAATTTTATTTTTTCCTCCTTTTCGAAAAAAATCCGGGTTCTTTAAAAAGTTATAACTTGGCACCTATTGCAGATGGATGGTTCTTTTTTTGTGACTTGCTTAGAATTCCTTCTAGTTCAGTTTTTCTTCTAAGCATTTTGCTCTGAAATCTAATAGTGTGGGTCAGCCTACGTAATAACATTTTTTGGAACTTTTTTCCAAAATATTTACTGAACGCGCCATAGTCATTGTTATTAAACTTGGAGTTTTTATCCGGACACTTTTGGCACAAATAAAAAATTTCAGTACACATTTATATAATTTTTATTCATTTGAAAAGTACAACAAATGTACGATTTATTATTTTAAAAAATCCGAATTTTTCACCAAGCCGTGAGTTGTATCATTTTCAAACTTGCTGCGAAACAATACTTAAATTTGTCTATACAATAAATAAATAACAACATAATATTAATAAATATGTATTTATTAATAAAAATATAAATAAATACAATAAATTGGTCGTGAATTTGATAATTCTCAAAACTTTCTGCAACAGAATACATCATTTTTTCTATAAAATTTTAATGAACAATAAAACTGTTTACTTATAAAAAATGTATCCGTAATAAAAAAAATGTCGTGAGTTTGATAATTTATAAATTTGCTGCGACAGAATACTTAATTTTTTCTCTATATCTTTTATGTACAACAAAACTATTCATTTTGGAAAAATCTACGCAAATTAAAACAATGTCGTAAGTTTGATAATTTTTAAACTTTCCGCCATAGAATACTTCCTTTTTTCAATAAAATTTTAATGCACAATAAAACGGTTTACTTCTTAAAAATATATGCGTAATAAAAAGAATCTGAAAAAATGTATGAATTTTTGCAAATATTTCTAATCTGTCTATAAGTCGTGAGTTTGATAATCTTCGAACTCGCTGCGACGGAATACTTTACTTTTTTTATAAACTTTCAATACACGATAAAAATCTTTACTTCTAAGAAATCGATGCGTAATAAAAAAAAATGTGCAAAAATTTAGGAATTTGTTTTTAAACAATTCGCAATCTCTTTTGATTATTTCTATAACTTCTGCGAAGAAATTATTTGCACTGTAGCAATAAGGCTTAATGTGCAATAAAATTGTTTACTACTAAAAAAGTTATCAATAATAGCAAACATTTTCAAATCTATTCGAACGCTATTACATTTTTTTAGTATCATTTTTATTATTTTTGCACTATATAAGACGCATTTTCTTCAGTTTCTATTCATAAGCAGCAAGTGGAAGAAGAATATTTCAAAATCTATCAGGTGCGTTTTCTCTAAATATTTAAAATTACATTAAGTATATTAATAATATTAAATAGCGAACTCTATACAATACTGATCTTTTTTGCAGAAACTTACATTTGTGTATACAAATTTTTAATATCTAATAATCAGTGTCCTTGACCGACCTGAGTTTTAGCGATTTTCTTCATTTGTATTGGTAAATATACCATCCGTATGAAAATAACCCCATTTGACCCTATTACAAGTCGGGCACTAATCGAGGGCTAGTCGGGTTATTAATTTTGACAAAGTGCCCAGTATGGGACTAATCGGGAACTGGTTGGGATTTTTGTTGTCAAAATTTCAGTCGGAACCTGGTCGGTGGTTAGTCAAGGGCTAGTTGGGCCTTTTTGTTCACTAATTTCCGTGATCAAAATAAAGGATTTTTTTAACAAAAATAAGAAATTTTAATTTTTGGTAAAAACAAAAATAAATTTTTGAACAAGAAGGATTCGTATTTTACCAAATAGACGAATTTTTAACCAAACAGTGTTTTTTCTCATATAAGAAATTTATTGATCGATTTTGGATGAACAAATTTTGTCTTTTATTTTTTTTAGTTTTATATTATTTTTTATATTTTGAATGTTTCTTTTTGCCATATGTCTATAAATTCTCTATAAATTGGATTTTTTTATTCATAATTTTTTTTTACGAAGAAAACCACGCATCCTATAAAAAATGATTGATAACAAATTTGTAGCTCTTTTTAAGTAAATACTTCTTGCGATAAAAATTCAAACTTTCAAAAAAATTCGTAAAGTCTTCATGGTAATCTTATAGGGCCTTTAAAAAACAATGTCTTTTTTTTCTTGAATCTTTATTTTCTTGACTCTTTATTTATTTAGTCTTGCATAGTTAATTATTTTGAAGATCTGCTTTGTACTTAGTTTTTTTATGATATCGTCATTACATATTTTCGGCTTTATTATTTATATATTTGAAAATTTTTTTTTTCTAATTATAACTATTTAATCAGGAAAATTTGAAAAATATGTGCTCATTTAGTTACCGTTATACGGCTTCTGTGCATAATAAAACTGGCTGAAATGTGAGACTTACTGATGTCAAATTTTATTATTTAACCAATGCCAGGCGTATTTAACAGAAATAAAATTTGTATTTGCCATGATGAAAATTAAACTTACTGTTAAGTATAAATCAAAAGTTGTGTTTTTGCAAAAAGTGTATAATTATTTTTATTTTTAATATTGTGTTAGAGTTTATATTAAAAATGCGATCTAACTTTCACATTCAGACCTGATCCGTTTCCGGTGGCTCAAGATACATAGAAATTAGCTACTTAAGTCCGTCACTTACAATTTTTTTTGGTGACAATGTGTTAATTTTGAAACACAACGCATACTCAAAATAATCAATTTTAAAGAAAAATTACAAAAGTTACATTTTCAATAAGAAGAAATTGATTTTAGAAAAAGGAATATTTAACAAAATAATATGAATATTTAATCTAAAGTATTAAATCTTGAACCAGAAAAAAATAAATTTTGAAACAAAATAGATCAATTTTAAACAAAATAGATGAACTTTAAAAAAAATGGTTAAAATTTGAATAAAACAGATGTACTTACTACCAAGAAGAATTAAAGCTCCATAAAAAAGATTTCAACAGACAAGAAAATTAATTTTTATACAAGGAAATCAATTTTCAACAAAAAATATCAATATTTTACCAAAAACGTTAATTATTGACAAATTACATGAATTAGTAATCAGAATTTTAATTTTTTTAAGGATTTTTAACCTTATAGTTTAATTTTCAAGCAAAGAAATAAAATTTTAACCCAAAAGTTGAATTAGTCGCCAAATAACGAAAAAAAATTGGAAATTTATTATCGAATTATTTTTGTAGACTATAATACCAAAGTTACGATTATCCATATTGGGAAAAGTAGTAAAATTTGGGACGTGTCTTTTTTTACATGTAACTTTTTCCATGATAATATTTTTGGTCTTTTATTACCAGGTTTAAAAATTCTATTAAATAAACTGCTTTCTTTAACAATACAATTATTATTAATCTGCAACAACGCTACAGTGAACCTTTTAATAAATTTTTATTTTGTCAATAGGGGTTTTACATAAAAATGAGTGACTTTTTTGGTGGGCTTAATCAAACCCGTGAAATAAGTGTAAAAAGTAAGTACAAATGAATGATAAAAACTGCCTTGAGGCGAAATGATTTTCATAAAGCAATGTTCAATCAACAAACGTCATTCACTTTTATCCATTTTTGGAAATCTCTCCATTTAATTGATTTACGCGTCTGTCAAACATAAAGTAATAGATGGATCTAGTTGAAGCTTGAAACTTCTTTCTCCAAAATATGCCACTAACTAAAACTAACCTCGATACGTACTTTTAGTGTGATGACTATCATTTTGCACGGACTTTTCGTGTGCATTTCCCCTACAATGTTTAAACTCTCATCGTTTCGTATAATAACTACTGCTATGCAGAATGTTAACTTAACTGCTTTAAATAGTAAGATTGACTTAATGCATACGAAAAGCCCGACTACTAGTTTCTATAGTAGATTCAACCACCCACTTTTTCCGTGAGTCCTATTTCAGTTTTTTGTGTGTAGAGTATTAGTTTGTAATACATTTATATTATTGACACATAAGGGCGAGAATAAATTTCAATGGAAAATTGAATCATTAATTTATTATATATTTTTGCTCGTTTATTTCTAATCCTATTCAGGTGAAAAAATGATTCAAGTGGGACTCCTGGTTCTCCTCTGCGCTGGAGCTTTAGCCCAACCAGCGTCGACGCCTCAGACTATGCCTCCGTCTGCACCTGCGCCTATGGCTACACCTACGCCTACGGCTGCACCTACGCCTACGGCTACACCTACGCCTACACCTACACCTACGCCTACACCTACACCCAGGCTTACGGCTGCACCTACGTCTACGCCTACGTCTACGTCTACGGCTACACCCAGGCCTACAGCTACACCTACGCCTACGCTTACACCTACGCCTACGGCTACACCCAGGCCTACAGCTACACCTACGCCTACGCTTACACCTACGCCTACGGCTACACCCAGGCCTACGGCTACACCTACGCCTACACCTACGCCTACGGCTACACCCAGGCCTACAGCTACACCTACGCCTACGCTTACACCTACGCCTACGGCTACACCCAGGCCTACGGCCACACCTACGCCTACACCTACGCCTACGGCTACACCTACGTCTACGGCAACACCCAGCCCTACGGCTACACCTACGCCTACGCTTACGCCTACGGCTACACCTACGCCTATGGCTACACCTAGGCCTACGGGTACACCTAGGCCTACGGCTACACCTACGTCTGCGTCTATGGCTACGGCTACTCCTACAACTATGCCTACGTCTACATCTACGCCTACGGCTACCCCTACCACTATGCCTACTTCTACGTCTACCCCTACGTCTGCGTCGACCTCTGTGCCTGGGCCTACTACTATGGAAACATCTTGCGAAAATGCCACACCAATGCAGGGCTTTAATCTAACAGCAGTAAATGTTTATTAATATTAAGAAGAATTTGACAGAAATGATTTTATCTTAAAGATAATTTAAAACCGATATCTAACTTTTTAATGGCCCTTGCAATATTCTAAAGATGATTGACTAAGGAAAGGAAATTCTCTATTTGATGATATTCTCGCCATCATAATGAATATTCCGTCTACTCAAAATTTAAATCGAATATGTATACCTAATTTCTATCTTTAAGACAAATCAGTTTTTTTCAAAGCGATTTCACAAATTTTTTATTTCTACATAATATAATTTTTCTACGTAGTATCTAGGAAAATGGTACAACGTTGCGAAATATGCTTATCCTGTTAATTTCTTAACACAATGCATAAGTCAAACCTGGTATGTGGACGATGAGGGTTCGATTAAACTTGAAGTCGACCTGCTAGACGTGATGTAAGTGAACTCATATTTTGTAAATTAAATAGAGAAAGTAGCACGTTAGTTTAAATGAAATAGGGTTTTAATTAAAATAAACTACCCTTATTATTTGATAAATAGTTCATCATTTTTTATTAATTTCAGAAAATACGGTGAAGTAACACTTAGTGGCTCAGCGACATTCGTTTATGACGATGCAGCAATATTTGATTCAGAATATGAAGGTACACAATATGACCGACAAGTGATATTATTCACGAACTATGATTATGTTTCCGTCCTGCTCACTTGTGCTGATATGTCAGTTGGCAGGTAAGATATGGACCAAATATTACTTATATAGAATAATGGGTAATATCAGGAAGCAGTCATAGATAATTCAAATTTAATTGTTTCTTCTTCTTCCGCCAATAAGGTATTTATAGACCACAGCCAGCTAAATGTATTAATATTTTTTCAGGCTAAATAACGTTTGGATTATGGCAAGAGAAAAAGTGCTACTAGACTGGGTTTATGCCGAAGTTATAACTATTCTTGAAGATAATCAGCTGAGAACAGATATACTAAATATAGAAAATTGGGATTATTGTAAAGCTGAGGGCATGACCTGCTAATACATTTTTCATGAAAACCTCGCCGTTATTAAATTTTGAATTAACAAAGAATTCATAAAAATGATCTGTTGCAACTTTTTAAATCGATAATCAAATTAAAATTCAATATTGTAATTTTTAAAACAGGTACTCGTATGTTTCTAGTAATGGAACATATGGCAGTTTTTCAATTTGCTACTAACTCATATGAGTAATTACATGTAATATCTTTACTGAAAAATAAATATTCTGTTTTAATCCTACCCTTTTGTGTATTATTTGCCCCTCCAACTCTGCGCTTTCCATCAATTTTCCAAAATGAAAGAAATCGTTTTTTATTCAAATTTCTACCAGTCAAACGGTAGAGCAAGCAGGGCACAACTCTTATAATGTGAAATGGTCTTAATTAGACATCAGGCAGAAATATTCAGAAGATCGAGGAGCCATAAAAGTGAGAACTTTTTGAGTTATGGAGTCAACAAAGCGTAAAATTACAAAATGGTCAAACATATGCATAAAAAGAACGATGACATACAACGTTTCAAGCGTTTTTATTAAAAGGATTCAGGGAAAGATTACTAATCTTCATCGTACTTGCGAGTTTGTGAATTTTTTAAAATGCTGCTTCAAAGTTCGAAATACATTTTCAATAAAATTTAATTAAACAAAAATACTATATGGATATATGGTTTTGTGGAAGATTATTATGATTTAGATCGATTTTGAAAGCAGTCAAAATCCATGCTCCATATAGGGCCAAACAATTTTTTTATGGATTTAAACAAGCATTTGTTTGATTCAAATAAAAGATTTTCTTTAAATACAGGTTTGCTTAACTGAATCAAATTTTATTTAAATAAAACAAATTCTAGCTTTGATATAAAGTCAAACAAATGTTTATTTGCTGTAAAAAACATTGTTCTGAGTAAGATTCATTTGCTTTACATTAAAAACAACATCATGAAGTTATTAAATTTAAAAAGAGAACACCAAAAATAAGTAATACTATAAAGAACGTGATCTTTAGTTTTTACATGGGAATGATTTCAATAACATATTTCACAATAAAACGATATACAGCTATAAAATGTATGCTTACAAATCAAAAGATTTTGATTATCTTTTACGGAGTTAGCCAAACGTTTCGGTTGGCCTCGGAAGCCTTCAGTTAATCATTTCTTGAAAATTGCTAGGTTGTAGTTCGCTAGATTTTTCTTATGAAATTTAGTATGCAATGAAACTGTACCCTCAAAGATTGTATCCATACTAAAAAAATGGTTTTACTTTCTTCAGGCATTTTTGAAATTCTTCTACACACTATTTTTCACTTTACTAAGATTCAAAAATACAAATAATTAATGACTTTTTGTCCTTTTCTTAAAATCCCTCACTTCTATACCTAAGTAGTTCATTTTCTCTAATTTTCCGATAAAATTGGGTACACAATAAACAACATACCTCTAAAAAAATTGTTAATTTTTGTTATTTCGCGAAACTTCAAAAATCTAAACAATTTATGAATTTTTTATTGAAAAATTTCCGGTCACTACCGACTTAGAGAGTTTCGGAATTCAGTTAAAAATAACCGTATTAATTAAAAATTTGTCATAAGGATAACCGCAGGATTTCGCCAGGAGCGGGTGCTAATCTAAAAAATTGCACCCGCTTCCAGCGAAATCGCGGTAAAATTTCAGCCACAACCACGTCTCACAACCGTGAGATAGGTGGTTACAGT
>NC_046659.1:103851277-103869594 GCF_010883055.1 Belonocnema kinseyi
TCGAGATGGGTCAGAGAGAAACTGTTGATTTTCTCTGACCCATCTCTCCCTCCGCTCTAGACTTCTCTTAGCGTCAGATAGTATCTGTATTCTCTCAACAATGTCAAATTTATGCGTACTAAAAAATGTTTCTGAATCCCTTCTGGCGGTCTTAAAATGTTTTGGTACTTTTTTATTATTCTGACTGTATGACTTAGGATTCTATATAAGTGGTTTCAAACACATTAAATGGTAAAAATCTTGTTTTTAAAAATACCTTAAACCTACCGAAGTCGCCAGATTGTTCATTTGTGAAATTCCTGCGCCGGACTGTGGTAGATTTTTCCGAAAAAAATTAGTACATAATAAAACTGTATATCTTTTAAAAATGTCAAAAAATGTGTATACTTGTTTTCCAAATATTAGCAATCTCTATGAACAGTGTCGCGAGTTAATTAATATGTTTTGTGAATTTTTTCGTTAAAATTAAGGATACAAGAAAAATATCGATATTCTTCTAAACTAGAATGCATACAAAAATATTTTCATATCTTTCAGCGTTATTAAAAACTTTTATTACTTTTTTTTATTCTTTTTATATCATATAAATAAGATTTCATTATGAAAGATTTTAAAAATATTAAAAGTAGATGATTTTTTTTCCAAAGCATCTAAATCTCTGATGAAGTCGAGTGTTTTATAAAAAAAGTTTGGGAACAGAAACTTCAATAATGAAACAAGAAGTAGGGCTTTATTTCCAAAAAATTAGGGTGACTTTAAAATTTTAGTTGAACCTGTGATCTTTGGACAAATTTGAACCCAAATTTCAAGCATATCACTAAAAGTAGTGCAAAATTCATTATGTATCCTGAAAAGTGTAAATAATTTTTAACTTTTGTGACATTTGATGAATCTGTAAATATATGGTTATATCTTCAGTTTTGAAAGTCATTTGTATCTCATTTCTATCCCTTTTCGATTTAATTCCTGGGTCGAAAAATTCCGAAGAAAATGTTTCAATAATAAATTAGAATCATTTAATTATACTGGTTAAGTCTTTTCTGAAAGCGAGGAGTAGTTTGACTAATTCTTTTTCTGACATTTGGCCTTTTTTATAAGACAGATAAAATTTTTTCCTGATATTAGAAGCTCCATTAAAAAAATAATAAATTTGGGAGATATCACGAATTCGCGGATTATTTTAGATAATAATGTATCACTTCCATTCCTATGAATTTAATGTATGTTTAAAAAATGATTTTAGTACTTTAACCGTCAAGAAATACAACATACAAGATTTGGCTTAAGAGTGGATAACAGACAATTGAAATTTAGTGATTGTGAATTCTCTTATGTTAAAGCTCCTACGGCTTTATAAACCACACAGTTGAACATAGACGAATAGTTGAACTTTAAAAATAATATTCTTTCATCGTTTCAACTAATGAAGAATTGTGGTACACAATGATTCAATACATTTTTTTAAAATGAAATAATCTTTTTAATCTTTAAGTTTCTTTTTCTTTCTCTAAAGAAAGAGTGACGCCAAAATAGGCCTTTTTTAGTTAATTTTTTGGACCTCGCTAGTGATCTGGGGTAAAAATATAAAAATATGTTAAAAGTATTAAATAACTCGTCATTGAAAACCAAAGTGAGCATTACTTTTCGTTTTTCAAAGATTTCAAAAATCTACCCCTATTTAGAGGTTGAGAAAATCGCAAAAAAAAATAAAATAGGAAATACTACTTGTTCTAAAATCATTTACAATTTTTCATCATGGTATTAAATTATAATTTTTATTTAATTTACAATTAGTCTTTACTTATAAAATGATTTTTCACATTAACCCCTTATCAATCAAGAAAACATGATTTTGTAATTAGTATTATTTTCTTTTTTTTTATTCTTTTCGGATCCTTTTAACTCTTAAATAGGGGCAATTTTCGGACATTTTTAAATTGTAATTTGATACCTGTAACATATTTCAACATTTTTTCCTGAAAATTTTAGGTACAATATAAAACATTTATGTAACTTCATTTCTAGCTGAATAGATGAGTTTCAATTATAAACAATTCAAATTTAAAGTGTGTTTAGTAAATTTAAATTGTTAATAAATTAAGAATCTTAAATTCATAAATTAACTTAGTGAATAAACTTAAATTGATATCCATTTTAATTGTAGACAACAGATTTGGTAACATTTTTCCATTTTATTGTCTTTCTTTAAAAATTAAAAAAAGTGCGCGATCCATTAGAAAAATCTTAACCATAAATTTTGATATCTAATTTAGGCGATCAGCTTTGTCAGTAAATATTTTATTTTACCTTATGCTGTTTAAAAAAAATGAATTTCTTTATTTTAGGATATTTTTTCACGATTAAAACAAAAACTACACATCTCCTTTAAAAAAAAAAAAATCAAAAATGTCTTGATTTAAGTTTTTAAACAACCTTTGTCTATTTCTCTTTTCCTACTTCGTGCATTTAAAAAAAAATCATTTTCAAAATTTTTTCATGTTCTTTTTTAAGATTGAAACATAAACTACGTCTCCTATCAAAAAATAATGCACAAAAAATGTTTGTTGGGTGAATAATTATTTCCTTTATTTTTTTCGTATCCTCCATAGTTTAATTGTAAAACAGAATTTTGTTTAAAAACATTTTTTATGCCTACACGAAAATTATGAATATCATAAAAAAATAGTCTGGAAGAATGTGTACCCCTTCCTGAGATCAATATTTTTTATTTGGAAATTTTTTAATATCTCTTATAGTTTCTCTGGAAAATTAAATTTTTTATTTTTAGAAAGTATGTTCCATGTATAAACCCGAACTGTCAGTTAAAAATTTTCAACTGAAAAAAAATTTCGAACCTAAAAAAGAATAATTATATTTGCAATTTAAAAACTTATTTTTCGACTATAAAAAATGAATTTTCATAAAATAGTTAACTTTTTAATAAGCGAATTCAATTTTCAACCCAAAAGATGAAATTTTCTCCAAGCACCTTAATATTATACCCCAAAAAACGTATTTAAACAAAAAACTATATTTGTTTGGTGATAAGAAATTTTAAAACTGATTGAAAAATTGGGAAATTCATTGAAGGAAACCCAGTGGACCTAATAAAAAAACAAGTCCATAGTTTGATTCGTCCCAGAAATAACTCTAGGAATTTTTTATTGAGGCCTAAAAGCATTTTTAAATAATCAAATTGTTATTAACTATTTAGACTTCGATATGAAGAAATCTTACAGTCAATAATAGTTTCAGACACATTATTTGATTTTAAATAAAATAATCTTAGAGTTTTTTAATTACTACTAAAAAATAGTTATTCGAATAAATACAATGTTAATAATCATTGTCCATGTTTATAATTGTTTGACGTACAAAAACTCAAACTAGCACTCTACGAAATACAAATAATTTTTAAATAGTGTAAAAGCTACAATTTTAATAATGATTTTATCCCCTTTATTTTTACTAGATAGCAAAACAAGATTCGCATATACATTTTAATTTTTGGACTTTAATTTAAAAGAACCTAAAAATTTTATTCAAAAATAAGAATATTGTTGGATTCGTTTCAGCGATATGAAAAAAAATGTTTTCACAAAAAATGAAATGTTTGGATTTTTAAATAATAAAAATTGTATAGCAAGACAGAAGCATACATAGCACTAAAAAATGTATGCACAATAAAAAACGAATTTTACTCTCTTTCGTCGTTTTTGAACATTTTAGTGCACTTTTATCGTTTGGCTACGATTTCGAAAATCTAAAGAATTTATTAGCTTATTTTCGAAAAATGTTTTTAATCTTTTTCAGCGTTTGTATGTATGTCTTCCTGCATATATGTATGTATGCATGCATGTATGTGTGTATATCTTATTATCCAAAAATGAAGGTCTATAATAATAGTCAGCTATTGCGGATAAAAATTAAAAAAGAGTATTTCCAAATTTGTTGAGGCCCAAAGATCAGTGATCCTATTTACACTGTAAAATTGTGAAAAACATTATTAGTGTTTACATTGCAAAATTGCGAAAATGATTATTTTTCGACACGTTGAAAAGAATAGTTAGTTGAGCCAAGTATTTAGTAAGTAAGACATGGTACTGCTATTTTCTTAGTTAAAACTGGTATTTTATCAGGTCGTACAACAGTTTCATTAGTTGCAGTGACTATTTTGTCAGTACCAGCAACTAAGTGAATGGTTTCCCCAACTAACAAAATAGCAGTGCCATATCTGACAAACTCAATAGATGGCCCAACTAACCATTTTTTCAGTGCAAAGTCATATATGACTGGTAAGAAGGGGCTGCAAAAAACCTGTGTCATTATTTTTCATGAGCCCAACAATCAGTGATGATATTTATACTGTAAAATTGTGAAAAAAATACAGCCCAAAAAAAACACAATTGTGATACAAAGGAATTTGGGAATAAACAAATGTAATTTATCTCTTCTGGTGTTTTTTAATATTTTCAGTACTTTTTAAATTATTTTATAAGATTTTAAAAATATAACAAAATTATAAATTGGTTTTAAAAAATTTTTTGATTTGTACTAAAGTCGTTAGTCAACAAGTGTTTTATATGGATGGGTTGTAGTTCAGTACATTTTGCCGATAAAAATTAGTATGTAATAAAACTGTATATCTGGTACGTTTAATAATTTATAAAATTGCTGCATCTTAGTTCTGTAAATTTTCCCAACAAATTTACTAAACAATAGAACAATATACATCTGAAAAATATATAGGAAAACTTATATACTTCTTTTCGTGAAATTCTCTATCTCCTTCGAAGTTGCTAGTTTAATAATTTCAAAAATTGCATCAAAGGGGTTTTGTGTAGAACTGAAAGATGTTTCCTAACCTACTTTAATGTTATTTATATTTTTCATTATTCTTTTCATTCTTTTATGAAATCTGAAATATAAGCAATATTTATAAATTTGTATTTGAATATTGCTCAATCCCCATCAATGTGGAGAGTTTCATAATTTAGTTAACAATATGATTATGGGAAAAATAAAGATTAGGAATTTTTAAATTCCCCCGATGAAATTTCATGTATACTAAAGCTATTTTTTCAGACGTTGAAAAAAAAATATAATTGTTTTCGAAATAATCGCACTCTTTACCGAAGTCGCGAGGATTTATACATTTTGTGCATTTTTTTCGTTAAAATCTAGCAAACTAGAAAGAAATTCACGTTCTTCTAAAATTGTAAGTTTACAAAAAAATGTTGTGTCACCTCTTTCAGCATTATTGAAAAATTGAAAACTTGTAGTATTTTTGAAATTAGTTTTACATTATATAGATATTATTATATAGCGAGAGTCTGTTTTCGGTCTCAGAAGGTCTCAAGGCCTCGAAATTTAACAAATCCGGGGTTAGGGGGGGGGGGGGGGGGGGGGGGGGGGGGGCGTCGAATTTGACACAAATCTAATACCAGCTCGGATGAGAATGTAAAAAAGACGAATTATCAAACCAAAATTAAACAGATAAATTTTCAGTTAGAAAAATTAAAATTAAACCAAACAGTTGCATTTTCAAATAAAATTATATTAAATTGTAATAAAGTAAAATGAATTGGAATAGATAAATTTTCTTTTTAAAAAATTAACCAATTTGGCCAATTTTATAGTGACGTAATGAATTTTCTGCAGGAATAGTTTAATTTTTAATTTAAAGAACAATTTTTTTCCAAAATGATACATTTTCACCAAAGAGGCAAAGTTGCAGCAAGCAAAATGAATTTTTAATTAAAAAAGATGAATTGTTAACCAAGAATTAAATAGTTGAATTTTCAGTAAAATATTATTGTTCAAACAAACAGCGGGTTTTTCAACTAAAATGATAAAATTTTATACTTAATTGATGAATCGCTAACTCGAATAGTTTAATTTTGAACCTAAAAAATTAATTTTTTACCAAGATGATGAAGCTTTAACTAGAATGATTGAATTTTCAATAATTGCGTTTTTTAATGATACGTAAAGCTTTTGCAAGCCATATGGAGTTCAACACGTATTTCAAATAAGAAAAAAGATGTTTTTGTAATTTTATTTGAAATCGCCAATATAAGGTACATCGAACGAGTGAATGCATTGTGACAGAGATAACTTTTTAAACATTTTATTATTATTTATCATAATATTATTTTAGAATAAAGATAGAAAATTGCAGTTTTTTCTAAAAATTTGAAATTTTGGTCCACTTTTTAATTAAAGTGATATCATTATTATTTCGAAATGAGAAGCATAATTGTTTAAAAAATGTATTATTATTTTTGATCACATTTTCTTTTAATGAATTAAAAAAATTGTTTTTCTTTTTAAATTTTTTATTTTTAATTGACATTTCACTCAGAGCGAGGTAATAATTATTCTGATTGAACAAATATAAGTTTATAAACAAAATTTTATTGGTTAGGTCTATTTTCATAAATATCTATTCTTTAATTAATGCTACAGAGTTGCGTATTTTTCATATTTTCGGGATTTTTTCTTTTTTTTTTTTAGTTTTTTAGTAACTATCAGCAATAATTAAAACCAAAAGGCTTTTAGCAACTTTATTAAAAAACTTTTATATTAGATACGATACGCCATAACTTTAATTAAATGTTAAGAAATAATGACTAGCTTAATTCCCTAAATGATTATTTACAACATTTTTACGGAAATTCTTTTATTCATAGGAATCAGTGAATACGCTAGACTGAGCACTAAACTTCAATCTAAAAACTTTCGGATGTTCAAAACCTTTTCTAGTTGCAGCTTAGATATGACTTTAAAAACATAAATGTTTAAAAGATTATTATTTACGAAAATCATAAAATTATGACGGTGAGAATTTTTTACGTTTAGCTTTAAAGGTGAACAAATTTTCTCGCTACCATTACTTGGTAAGACACACATTTTTCGTTTTAATTGTGAAAAATGCCACCAATTTTTGGGTGAAACTAAGGGAAATAAGAAAAAAAATTTAATCCAAAAAATATCTGAAAATGTTTGTAACTAATTAAGATTTTCAACTCAAGAAATAAATAAAAGTTTCCCGAACAAAAATGCTTCGACTTGAGTTCGACTTGAATTGCCCCCAATCAAGACATGCTGAAGTCGAAAAGGTCGACTTGAGAATGTCTTAGTTTTGAGACGGAACCATACTTTAATTTATGTCTTGAAGACAAGTTTTTATGTCTTGAAGACATACATTTATCTCTTGAGTCGTATTTTTATGACTTCAACACGTGCGGTTTATCACTTCGAGCGTATACCTGCCATAAAAATAGGTTATTTCTAACAGTCATAAAATCTAATCTTTATTAATGCTTAAAGAGTCTTGCATATTTTTATACAATATACATATTAAATCAACTTATTTACGGATTGTTATTTGTATTATACTTCTTTGACGATGATACCGAAAATGTTGTTTATTTTTACGTATTTCTAACAGCTTAGGAGATCCTTCTAGAATGTTACAATTTTTATCTTTTTAAAGAAAATTTTTAAAGTTTATACTCTTTCAGACCCACCGATTCTGAATTTTTAAATTAAAAATAACTAATTTAATAATTACAAATTTTTCATTTATCAATTTCAATCTCATTCATGAGCCAAAAAAGGTTCGATAATCTAAGCCAAGACAAGGCTCGTCTTAAGACGAATCTTCTCTACAAAAATTAAATAAAAGAAGACTTTTTAGGAAAAAATGTAGTCTCCACAAATCTGATGCATTTCCACAAAAAAAATTTCAAACAAAGAAAATAATTTTTTTCACCAAAAAATAGAATTTTGAACTAAAAAAGATGAATCTTCTAACATGGAAAACTTTAACTGTATGTATTTAATCTCTCCCTTTTACGGGTTTAAGGGCCACCGCTCCCTGTACATATATTTACAATTCCATCCTTAGTCTAACTTAACTACTACTTATATTCTACTCTTTCGCATTACGTATGATAAACAATAGTAAGTAATTTTTTACAAGAAAATAAATTTGCAATTCCATAAGACAAATCATTTTTTCGTCGAGAAAAGATTCCAGTTCATTTTTCAAAAAAAATCCTTCTATCATTTTTCCTGTTACCAATTTTCTTTAGAATATGTACGAACCTAGCTGTTTCGAAAAAAAATTTTTTGTTCAAACCCAGCCAAAACTAGAACAAATGCTGTTTTTCTTAAGATTCATAACGCTTAATGTATGCAAAATAGATTTTTATTTTCAATTCGCATATAATTTTTGTTCATGCAGCTTTTTTCCGACGCCACTTACGTAGCTTTAACCTGAAAGAAAGATTTTTTTAAATTCAACAAGAGTAATTTACCATGAAAAATAGATTAAAAGTGGTCAATTTTGAGAGCCATAACTTATTACCTATTGTAACCAGGTCCTTGCTTTTTTTAGAATTACTCAAAATTGCATTGAATTCGCAATCTCTCTCCAAGTAATGATTTTAATAATTTTTTAAATTGCTGTGGCGGAATACTTAGGTTTTTTTCCATAAAATTTACATAAAAAATAAAACTGCTCATTTCCTGATAATATACGCATAATAAAAAAAATTATAAATTTACAGTACAAGTCGTGAGATTGATTATTTTTAAAAGTTCTGCGACGAAATTCTGTTTATTGTTGCAATAAAACCTAATGTGCAATAAAAATGTTTACCGCAAAAAAAAGTATGAATAATACCAATAATTTTCAACTCTAGTTCAACCCTACTAAAGTGTTTCATTATTATTTTTATTAGTTTTTTACTATATAACACGTATTTTTTCAGTTTCTGATCAAAAGCAGCACGTAAGAGAAGAATACTCCCAAATCTAGAAGGTGCGTTTTTTAATATTGTAAATTATAAGAAATTTTACTATATTGACGAGACTTTTGTATGATGCATAATAAAAAATACTGTATACAGAAGCATACATTTAAAAAAATCATATATACATATAATCCTTATCTTTTTCACAGAAAATCGAATTTGTATTTACAAACTTTCAAATCTCCTTTCATCAGTATCCTCGATTAAATTTCTTTCATTCTATTGGTAAATTGAACAATATTAACATTTATTAAAATGAGGAATGGTATAATCATAAAAAGAAAAGCTTTTACTAAACAAAAGTAAGCCCAAATATATTACGACATTAGGGAAATACCAGCAGAAATTTTATATGCTTCAATAAAGGTATTTCATTATTAAAAAAATAGGTAAATATATAAACAAAGAGATTTTCAACTAAAAAGAGACATTTTAAATCCATCAAGATAATTTATCTCCCAAAAAGATTAATTGTAACTAAAATTATGAATCTTCAATTACAAAAAATCATTTGGTAGGGAAACATTTTAAACATTAATTTCCGTTTTCCAAAAAAGAAAATTTTTTTATTTTGAAGTTTATTTTTTCCACTTAAAATACAGCGAGTCGTACAAAAACATTAGTAATTACAAAGTATCTCTTTCTTAGATGTTTAACTTCTCTTAGTTTAATTTTTTCATAGCTTGTGTCGTTTGTCCCCAAATTAAATTTTTTAATTTCCATTTTTTCATCTCGTGCGTTCCTTCGCTGAAATTGTTCATTTTTTTATATTTTTTTCTGAATTTTAAAGATTCCATAACTGTTTATTTTATTTTGCATTGTTAATTATTTCGCATATTTGTTTTACTCTCAAATCACTCTTGTTATGTTAGCGTTATCGGGAATTTAAAGCTTTCTTATTGATAATTTTTGCAATTTTTTATAGTCATAACTTCTTTGATTAGGAAATTTTCTAAAAATACGTTCCGATTTATTTGACTTTAAAGAACACTAATATCGGCATTTTATTTCTATTTTTTGATTTGTTAGTTCTTTTTATAACTTATTTATTTTCTATTATAGAAATTTTGTTGTGAATTTTTTGTTGATTATTTGTGAAAATCACGTATAAACTCTATTTCTTTACAATTTTCAAATTTTTAAATTATTGTTTTTATAAATTTTTTCAGTGGAATTTTTATGTTTATTATTTGTTAAGATTAAATATATTTATTTTTTATAACCTATTTATTTATTTTCTTCGAAAAAATTATTTTATTAGATTTTCGAAAAACTATTTGTAAAGATCTTGTGCAAGCGGTATTTTTTTCAATTTATAATTAAAAAAAAATATATATATATTTATTTTTAAATTTTAAATGCATTCATTTTATTTACGTTTATTTTTTGTAAAAATTTTTTACCATACATTGCCCGTCAACGATTATTGCCTCTAAGCGAAATTGGTCGAAATAAGTTTTATATCTCTGTTGAAAATTCATGTATTTAAAAAAATCCAACGAGGTTTTAATGTTTAATCCAATAACTTTCAAATGCGATTAGTTTTGTCAAAAAAATGTAAATTGAGTATTAATAGTAAAAAACAATATTTTTTTCGTTCTTTTGCTCCACAAAAAAGTGTGTAATTTTTTAAGGAACTTAAGGATTTACAAAAATCAAAATATAAGGATGCATTTTTGTGTTTTCTTTAAAATGAGCGCGAAACTACATTTTTTATTGAGTCGATTCAAAGTTATGAATTAAAAATAAGTTTTTTTAACGCTGAAAATTTCGGAATTCATGCATTATACTGAAAAATATGAACAGAAAAAATGTTTCTTTTTATATGCAGAATAAGTACTTGTGATGAAAAAATAATTTTGGGAACGAAACTTTTATTTTTATTTTTTATCATGTTTTTGAAATTAATATTTTAAAAGTTCAGCGAAAAAATTTCTTCCATAATTTCGAAAATCCTTGCGGTATTCATTTTTTACATCGTCTCAGATTATTTACAAGATTTTACCAAAAAATTACTCACCTAAACTTATAGAATAAATAGGCTGAACTTTGGTTAGTTTATAGTGATTGTTTTTATTTTTGAACCTAGACGCAACTATCTGAGATATCCCATATGTCAAATACATATTTACGTAAGATAGATTTTACCTTTCGGCAGATAAACGGGATGCAGTGTTTTTATCCAACTCAAAGATAAAAGGGGGAGGGTAGGTAAGGCCGGTTTTTGGCCTAATTTATTTTTGGACCAAAAAATCTGAAAAAATCATGGTAGTATCTTATCAGTATCCCAAGTCGATTGCACGCTAAACGGACTACCCTCCACCCCCCAGCCACCCCCAACACCCCTACAAATATAGGATACACCACTAACCACCAACTGTATTTTCGAGAGATTTGACACTCTTAAACATGTATTCTGAGGTCAGCTCGGGTTTACTATGGTTTTCGGGATTGCCGAATACAAATCTGTCGTCCTTTGACTTTTATCGCGTCAGGCTCAAGGTCATTGGAATGTCAAATCGAGAGAAAACGGTAAAAAAATCCAAAAAAATATGTTACAGGTTTTTGGAGTCGCTAATTACGAATCTGGCATCCGTTGAACTCTATCGCTTCAGGTTCAAGGTCATTTGAAGGTCATTTGAAGGTCAAATCGAGAAAAAACGGTAAAAAAATTTTTCAAAAATATGTTATAGGTTTTTGGGACCGCTAATTATGAACCTGGTGTCCGCTGACCTTTATCGCGTCAGGTTCAAGGTCATTTGAAAGTCAAATCGATAAAAAACGCTGAAAAAATAAATGAAATATGTTATAGGTTTTCGCGGTCGTTGATTACGAATCTGCCATCCATTGACCTCTGTCGCATCAGGATCAAGGTTTTCTCTCGATTTAACCTTCCCATGACCTTGAACCTGACGCGATAAAGGTCAGCGGACACCAGGTTCGTAATCAGCGACCCCAAAAACCTATAACATATTTTTAAAAAAATTTTACCGGTTTTTTTCTCGATTTGACCTTCAAATGACCTTCAAATGACCTTGATCCTGACGCGATAAAAGTCAAAGGACGTCAGATTTGTATTCGGCGACCCCAAAAACCATAGTAAACCCGAGCTAACCTCAGAATACATATTTAAGAGTGTCAAATCTCTCGAAAATACAGTTGGTGGGTAGTGGTGTTTCCCATATTTGTAGGGAGGTGGAGGTAACTGGGGGGTGGAGGGTAGTCCGTTTAGCGTGCAATCGACTCGGGATACTTATAAGATACTACCATGATTTTTTCAGATTTTTTGGTCCAAAAATAAATTAGGCCAAAAACCGGCCTTACCGACCCTCCCCTTTGATTCCTGGGGTTTACTGTGAGGAGAATTCGTCTTAAAAGCGGGACCTCGAGTTTCAATACTACATTGAACAATCCACTTTTCCGGTGATTCCTATTACAGTTTTTTTTCTTAAGAGTATCAGCTTATGGTCTAGATTTTTTAACAAGAAGATTAAGTTTCAAGAAAAAATCAAATTATTTATTTATTATGTATTCATTGTTTACCAATTTGTGAAAAAATGATGCACAGGTGAAAAAATGATTCAACTGGGATTCTTCCTTCTACTCTGGGCTAGAGCTTTCGCATATCCTGCACTTACGCCCACGCCTGCGCCTGCTACTACGGCTACGCCTGCACTTTCGGCTCCTTCTACGGCTCCGGCTACAACTGCGCCTACTTCTATGACTACCGCTACACCTTCGACCGTTGCTTCGCCTTCGAGTATACCTACGCCTAGTGCTACGTTTACGTCTACGTCTACGTATACGTCTTTGTCTCGTGAAGCTTGCTCAAATGTGCCAATCGTGCAGGATTTCGATCTGGACAAAGTAAATATGAATCAAAATTATGGAGAAGTTGACGGAAATGAGTTTGTCTCAAATATAATTCAAAAATGGTATCTAAATTTGCAATGACATTTTTAGTGTTTTAAAAATTATTGGCGAATGAAAAGAAAGCGTCCATTTTAATATATATTTTTAATTTAGAATCAAGATTTCAGTCAAATCTCCACACCTAATTGCTATCTTTGAAAAAACAAAAACTTTCGCCAAATCCATTTAAAAAATTTTTAATTTGTAAATAATATAGTTTTTCTATGTAGTTCCAGGGACGTTGGTTCATACTAGGGAAATACGCTATTGTTACTAATGCGTTAATAAAATGCATCACTGCATACTGGTCGCTGAACGACGAAGGTACATTAGATGCCGAAATCGCCCTAATAGACGTGATGTAAGAAAAATAGTATTTCATAACTTAAATGGGAGAGATAGAGAGTTTGAAAGAATCATGTTTTAATTGGAAGTAAATAACATTATTATAAAAAATAATATTTGTAATCTATGGTTATCTCAAACAATATGTTTTTATGAATTGATGCACACCATATCTTGAATGCAGAATCCAAATCTTGATAAATATTGACTATTAGCTGATATATGATTTCAATCAAATTTGATCACTTTTTATAAATTTCAGATACAACGTAGCACTAAATTATAGCGGTGTTGCGACATTTACTGGAACTGAAGGAAGATATACGGTAGAATACGATAGTGTAGATTATGGAGAACATCGGATTGTATACACAGACTATGAGCATATTGCCATCAAATTGTCTTGCGCGGATGTATCAATTGACGGGTAAGATATGGAATAATTTTTAATTTCATAGAATAATGGGTAATATTAGGAAACAGTGATAAAAATGTCGTATTCATTTGTTGTTCTTTCTTACGACCATAAAGTTTTTACAAGCCACAAAAAACTAAAAGTGTTCATATTTTTTCAGAGAAAATAATCTTCTTATTTTGGGAAGAGAGCAACAGATAGATAAAGATTCTTTCGTGGATGCTTTGCAATTTATTATAGATCACCAGCTCAACAATGTGCCACTGGTTATAGAAGATTGGTCAGAATGTCCAGATTTGACCTGCTGATAAATTTTTCATTTAATTCTTGCCTTTATGAAATTTGCATTAACAAAGAATTAATAAAAAAGATCTATTTAAACATTTTTAATCGAAAACAAAATTAAAATTCAATATGCTTAATTGAGTAATCACATGTAATATCTTTACTTAACAGTAAATATTTTATTTTATCCTTGACGTTTGCTGTATTATTTTTCCCCTTCTGCGCTTTTCACCAAATGTCCAACGTATAAGGAATCGTTTGTGAATTTAAATTTCTACCAGTCAAACGGCAGGCAAGCAGGGCACAACTCGTATAATGTGACAGTGGTCCAAATTCGAAATCAGGCAGGAAAAATCAGGAGATCGAGGATCCATCGAAAAGGCAAAATATTTTAGTTATAAAGTAATAAATTTTGATTTTTGAAGATTGCAGATAATAAATTTAAAATCCTTTTTGAGCATTTGGAAATATTTTAAAAGTTTAAACAGTCGTATCAACATTTCTGGAAAGAATAAAAATATTTCTTTTTAATTTATTTTTGAGAGCATATTTTTAAATATTAATGAAATTTCGAAAATAGAATCTGGAATATCTGAGGTCGATTTTCTGAATTTTGCAGGATTTTCAAACAAATGTAAGAAATAATGGGGCATTCGAATAAATTATAATGAAAAATTTTCGATAAAATTTCACGTAAACTTGAAATTTATTCTTTAATATTGAATCTTTCAAATCAAATAAAATATCGTTAGAATCATCATAATTCGCCGATTTCGAATATTCTATCAATGACTCGCCAAAAGCTAAATTTAAAAAAGTTTAATTCCGCATTTTGAGGCTCATCAGGTACAAACGAATGTGCCGTCCAAGACGAGTTTTTTCAGAATAAAATATTCTATTTTTTATTTCATTAATTCCTTATATTTTATTTATTTATTTTCTTTGTATATATTATTTTATGAGAATTTTTATAGTTTTTTGTAAAAAAATATTGCAAACAAACGCATATTCAGTTGAAATTATTAATTTTTATTCAAGAAAAAGTGAATTTTTAGCTAAAAAATAAAAAATTTTTAACAGAAACGGAATTGCTCAAATTTTTCAAAAGGAGAAGTTAAATGTTAAACGAAACATAGAGCAGTGCAATTTTTTGTGACGAAGATTAATTTTCAAAACAAAAAAATAAATTATTTTCAAGACGAATTTTTAACTAAAATAATTCATCTTTAACCAAACGAATACAATTTTAACCCAATAGTTGAAAGTTCTGTAAAAATAAAAGAAATAAATAATTAAAGTGAATAGATCAATTTTCAACCAAACACATAAATTGTCACTCAAGAAATTTAAATGTCTATGAAAAAATGTCGGTCACAAATGGAATACCTGAATTTACAGTCAAAAAAATTAATTTCAAAAAGGAAGAAAAAGTAATTTTCAATGAAAGCGATTAATTCTATACAAAAAAAATTTTAACAAAATAAACGAATTTAACAAATGTTTAAAGGAATGTGCCGCCTAATCGTTAATTTGTCTACCCAAAAAGAATGATTTAGATTATTGCATATGAATTTCCCAGCAACTTTTGAATTTTTATCAAAATTTTCAACCTATCATGAAAAAGTTCAATTTTCAGTTAAAAACATAATTTAATGCCCTGTATATTGCATATGTTTCCCGTTTTCTTTTTTAGAAAAAAAGTGGGCATGAATGCATTTCTAAAAAAAAAAATAAACAAGCATAACTTAATTGTTTGTACTAAGTTTTTGTTTTCAAAATTAATATTGTAATGTAAATCAATAATTCAAAAATTGTTTATCGTAAAAATACCATCTAAGCTTTTATTTACCAATAAAGTAGCTTGTACTCATATCGCAATTGTAAATTAAGGTATCTACGAATGTATGCTTATTTCTTGATTAAGGCAATTGTGCAAACAGTCGGAAATCTGACTAAAATAGTCCTTCGATGATTTTAAGATTTAAAATATTATAACTAATGCCATTAAAAATAAAAAACATTATTTTTGATGAAAAAATTTTAAATCCACACAAAGAAACATTAATTTTAACAATTTTTTTGCAATTAACTTTTTTTTATCGTCGCTTCTCACCAATTTCTGAAAAGTGATTGCATTTTAATAATTGACAGCTTGTTTTTTGCGGGAAAACATTCTGTACAACTCTAATGTTTTTAATTTTTAAAATCACTCAATTATCTTAAATTGTTATGATTTGTTTAAAAAATGCTTTATTACGAAACATTTTCTGACGATTTCAGCCATAGAAAAATTTCCTTTTAAAATTGAAATCAGTAGAGTTGTAGCGAATTTTTTCCGTTAAAAAATAAGCCTTTATTTATTGAAATGCAATCGTTTTTCAAAAAATGGCAAGAAGCGACGTTGAAACAAATTTCAACTGCAAGAAACGTGATGAATATTAATTTTTTTTGGGGTGAATTTTAACATTTTGTATTAAAAACATGCATTTTATTCAAAATGACATCAGTTATAATATTTTGATTCTCAAAATCACAGAGAAACTATTTTTTTCAGATACCTGACTTTGGCATGACAGCTACCGTAAATAAAATTTTACAATATAGGTATTAAATTTTTCTCAGTTTCAGCATGCACATAAATTTTACGTTTTTCTTTCTCTTTTAAAATAAAAATAAAATGTTACTATGAAAATAAATAATATGACTGAAATTCAACCGAGTTTTTTTTCAAAGGGCATTTATTGCGCGCGTAGCGGGCACAATATTCGATTAAAGTAAACACTCAATATTACTTATTTTCATCAATCTTTTAAGACCATGTGATGAGTGGGTCACGTGACCAGTTTCCTACCTTACCGCCACTTTTTCTATTTTTCAACTTATATTCACATGAAACGCCACATCTAGTTGGAAATTTGGGATATTAAAAAGAAGCACTATGAATGGTGGGTCTGGTCCTAAATTTGTATAATTATGAAAAAATTTTGTTGTAAATAATTTTTTGGTGCTTTTTTCATTTTTATTTAAGTTTAGGACCGGACCCACCTTTCTTAGTGTTTCTTATTTATTATCCAAAATTTTCAACTCTATGCGGTGCTCCCTGTGAAAATAAGTTGGGAAATAAGAAAGGTGGGGATAAGGCAGGAATCTTGTCACGTGACCCACTCGTCACACAGCCTGAATCATTTTATTATAATTACATGAATAAATTAGTTTTGCTAATTAAAATTAAATTAGTCTCTAAGCACGCGCTGAAATGGCATAGGCAAATAAAACTGAGCTTCAGTGTTATTGTTATATTATTAGGGACTAATTAAATTAGGGACTAATTTAATTTTAATTGGAAAAATTAATTAATTCATACAATTATAATAAAATGATAAGAAGATTGATGAAAATAAGTGATATTGAATCAGTAATCAGTAATATTGAATAAAAAAATCTTACCCATAACCTGACTACACCTTTTAACGTAAAACGTTCTGCTATTTCGATCGCCAATGTTAAAAAAGGCCCGTTTTGATAAAAAAATTAAAGGTTACCTTTAAATGACGATGAAGGTCATGGTGAAGGTCAAAACTAAGGTCATCACCGGATTCCTCGTTAAAGTTACTGAACTTACTAATGCATTAAAAATAATTTGGAGGCAGTTTTTATATAAATCATAATACATACTTGAGACAGTTTTACCTGTAGAAAATGTTATAATTTCTTTCCTGGCTTTCAATATACATGCAAAATAATAATTCTGAAAAGATTATTAAATGAAGAAATTTTTTCATGTTGCTCTTCCTCCTGGAAGCCTATTATCAGAATGGGTAATCGGTCCTGCATTTGGAGGCCGCACGGTTGAATTTTATTTTAGTTTTTTGCATACTGCATCTTCCTAATAATATCTAGAAGCCCACAGAGCTGGCTTTTTGATGAAATAGTTAGCTTTTGCTAAATAATAAAAAAACCTGTGAACAATTACAGTTAAGCTGACTGTTAGCTGTCCGTTATTTTCTAACAAGTGTCTATCGATTTATTTAATTTTAATTAACAGATTTAAATTATTTATATAATTACAATTAAAATAATTGACATGTATGAAAATTACATCCTTTAAAAACAGACTGTAGAGGTTACAACTTTTTCCGTACCCTGAATATTATAGGGTGGTTTTCTGAAAAAGTGCGAGAACCATTTTCAAAATATTGTACGAGAGGCATAAACATTCTCTAATATAAAATTCTTAATTACGGTCAAAATAAATAAATACGTACTTTAAAGATACGAGGGTAGTTCAATAAGTCCTTAGAATGAAGTATAAAAACAATTTTTTTTGGGTAAATTTTTTTTTATTTTTCAACATAATCTCCTTGGAGCTCTATAAACTTGGTCAATCGCTTTTCAAGTTTTTTTAATCTTTCAGAAAAGTGCGTTTTCGGAAGTTTCTCAAAATAAGCACTTACAGAGGCAATGACGTCTTCGTTGTCTGGAAATCTCTGTCCATCGAGCCATTTTTTCAAGTTTGGAAATAAGAAAAAGTCACTGGG
>NC_046659.1:103869694-103889092 GCF_010883055.1 Belonocnema kinseyi
GTTATAAACCGTTGCTAAGGCAGGGGCAGATGTGCCATGAACTGAGTCCAATTCATTTTTATCTCATATGGAGTTAAACCCTTTAAATGAAAATGTTTGATTGCCGCTCTGAACTCGTTTTTTTCCATTTTTCTTAACGAACATTTTTTTTTTCAATTGGTTATAAAAACACGTAAACTCAGAACATGTGGACTGTGACTGCACCATATATCTAGTCGGGAGTGGTGCTGACTGAAAACAGATGATTTGGAGCGATTCGCGCGCCATCTGTTGGTCATTCTAAGGACTTATTGAACTACCCTCGTATATATCAGGGGTGAATTCTACAAATGAAAAAAGGAGTACTTGTCGTAAACTTTGTGTGAATTTAAGTATAGTCACGTCTTGAAAAATGTTCAAGGAATAATTTTTACTGAACAGATATTATTTTGAACCCTTAATATCCTTTTATTGTACCCAGAAAATGCCTGATGAACAGCAGTAATTCCTAATTCATGAATAAAGGATTTCCAAGTATTTTTCAAATAAATTTCCCTTGTTCAAACAATTAGTATTAACTTAAGCCATTGTTTTCCACCTGCAACTTGTAAGAATTATGAAAAGTCACTTTCTGGAATTAATGGCCTAATGAATGTACTTTTTATTTTGTTAGAACATTTTCATTTATTTGAATAACATTTGCTTCGTTAATAGTAAAAATATTTTCTTCTGACATTAATGACACAATTAACGAATGCTTAAAGCAATTTTTTCAAAGAATATTCAACAACTGATTATCGATTCTCATTTTTCAGGCCGCATAGTTTATTATATTTACGTCTATTTTTTCATACGCCATCTGCTTGAAATACACAAAGTCGATATTTCAATAACATTTGTATGCTAGAAATTATATATTATAGATTATGCGAGACAAAATGCATTCGAAACTAATATTGAGCTTTACTGTTATTGATGTTAGGTTGTTTAATTATTAAAGAAAATATAAAACATTTGATTGAAAAACCTGCTCTATGTGGTTCGAGATATAATTATACATATGACTTAGGAAGAAATTAGACAACGAGTTTTGAAATACAAAATCTGTTTCTTAAGGTTATGCGATAATTTTTTCATAAAATTTGCTTCAATCGAATATTATGCGCCTTACGCGGGCAATAAATACCCTTTTTTTAGAAAAAAAAATTCGGTTTAATTTCCAACATTTTATTTATTTCTTTTGTAAAATTTTACTGTTACTACTCAAGATTGAGAAAAATTTAAGATTTATCTGCAAGATAAAGCTGAGAAAAATGTAACATCTATAACGTACAATTTTAGTAAATGAATACAGAAGCATGAAATAATTGATAATCTAATTTATAATGGCGATATGAGAATAAGTATCTTTATTAGTAAATAAGATCCACAATAGTATTTTTACAATAAATTATTTTTGACTGCTTTATTTTCATTTAAATAATAACCGATTAAGTTTTGCTAGTTCATTTTGTTTTCGAAATTCATTCGAATCCATGTTTTTCAGAAAGAAAACGGGAAAAATCTGAAATATACAGGGTACTTTAATAAAATTAATTAATTTCTTTAAGTGAAAATTTAACTTTTCCATGTTAGGTTGAAAAACTCCTTTAAAAAACAAAAATTTTCTTGAAAATTCTTGTACTTTAATATAAATGAATTTAAGTATTCAGTTTGTGAACGAAAATTTATATTTTTTATAAACATTGAATTTTCTTGGTCAAAAATTTATCTCTTTGTTTAAAAATTGATCTATTTTAGTGGATATTTTTTTATAGAATTTTCAACAGTTTGGTTAAAAATTCGTTTCTTTAGTTTATGTTAAAAAATCTTTTCATTTTTCTTTAAAAATGAATTTTTTTAATTAAAAATCTACAAACTTGATATTTTTAATTAAAAACTCACTTTTTTGTTTAAACACTAATTGTTTCAACTAAATGTGCAATTTTTTCGTACGAAACAATATATTTTTTAAGTTAACTTTCCGAATTCGATCGCAAATTTGTATTCAAACAGCTAAAAATCTAAAGGATTTGACTATATACAAAAAACGATTGTAACGAAGATGTCTGTAGTCTGAAGACACGAGAAATTCCAAAAGACTGATCAGATAGGATCAATTTATCGCAAACATTTCTAACGAATTAAGAGAAAGTACAAATTTTTCAGACAGCTATTTTGGATAAAAATTGCAAAAAATTAGGGTATTTCTGAAATTTATAAGAACATTATTTTTAATATTTACAAACTCTATGTACGGCAAATCGTAGTCCTCAAAAAAATTTCTTCAAGTGAATTTTGGTTTCAATGCCATTTTAAGCTAAAAAATTCACGATATAAAAAACACGCAATAGAAAAAAAGTTTTATTTTATAATTTCTACAGGAGTATTAGAAAAACCCTTTGAATTTTCTAAAATTATCAAAAATTCGAATTTTTACCACACAAATAATAATGTAAACTCAAAAATTGTATTTCTCGGTCAAACTATGCAAGACACAAAAATGTGAAAAGGCTCAAAATTGCGAACTTGGAAAAAGATCCACAAGTTTGTTTTTTATGACTTTTTTCAGGATGCGTTGTTTTTGTTTTATTCGAAATAAATAACATGGAACATAAAACAAATAAAATTTTTAAACAATCCACACAAGCAAAAAAAAAGTAGAAAGAAAAAAGATGCTTGCACAAAAAGAAGTAACAAACTTGCTATTAATCGTTTTTTGATAGGAAGCATAGTTTTTTTTAATGATGAAAAATGACATAAAACATAGCGAATTAAATTTTTGAATAAAAGACACAAGGTACAATACAATTTTAATTATGAAATTTTTTTCTATTCAATACTATAATTTGCTTTAAATTTTTTTTCTAAAGAAGTCTGTGATGAGAATGTGTTCGTTAAAGCAGAAGGAGCTTTACCAGAAGAGAAATTATAAATTCAAAATGTTTTCAATTTAAGAATTAATTATTAATAATTCACTAACCATTTTTTAAGTTTTTATCAAAATTTAAAAAATTTTTTTGTATAAATAATAATTGTTTTGAACTAAAAATTTAAACATTCCTTGTTTCGTAAAACAATTCTGCATTCATTCCTTGTAGTAGAATATTAATCTTCTTTGTGACAAATATAACTTCGTGACCATATAATTATACATGCATCCAAAATGGAAACACTCATGATATTATTCACAACTAGTTTATGAATATGTTTTACGATTTTATATTTTTTATGCTTTTCTTACTTTATAATAAAAATACTTTTTTCCTTTTCGATGGATCTTTGATCTCCTAAAGTTTCCTGACTGTTTTTGAATTTTGACCATTATCGCATCATACGACTTGTGTCCCGTTCGTGAGACCGCTCGAATGATAAAAATTTGAATTCACAAACGATTTCTCACACGTCAGAAAGTTGATGGAAAGCGCAGGAAGGGAGAAATAATACAGCAAAATTAAGGAGAAAACAAAATATCTACTTGTAAGTAAAGATACTACATGTAATTAATCTAATGATTTAGTAGTAAATTGCAGAACTTCGTTATATTTCACTAGTATAAAACCTTCAAGTACGGATTGAAAAAATTACTCTATTGAAGTTTAATTTGATTTTGATTTAAAAAGTTCAAACAGATTATTTGTATCAATTTTTTGTTAGTTCAAACTTCATAAAGGCGAAATTTTCACGAAAAATTTATTAAGAGCTCTTGATCTCATCTGGACAATTTGTCCAATCTTCTATATACAGTGACTCTACGTTCAGCAGATTATCTATAAGAAATTGCACAGCTTCCACGAGAACCTATTCTCCTATTATTTTTTCACTTGCCAAAATAAAAACATTATTTATTTTGAAAAATTATTAATACTCTGATTTTTCTGGGGCTTGCAAATACTTCATTTCCAAGAAAAAAGGGACAACAATAAGATTTGACTTCGTCGTGCCTATTTCCTGAAATTAATAGTTATTTTATATAAGATAATAATTTGTATATATCCTACCCTTCACCTGATATATCACCGCAAATAAATTGAATGACTAAGTTATCATAGTATGTATGTCAAATCCAATATTCTCTATCTGGTACACCTTTATATTTTGCATTAAATTTTGCTCCAGTTTCAACGAAAGTCGCAACGCCATAACGTTGTGCTGTGTTGTTTCTGAAATTCATAAAAAGTGATTAAATATTTATAGAATACTAAAAATAATGATAAAAAAAATGATAATGATAAAAATTCTCTATTACTTTCACATGCGGACAAGGTTAAGATGATGTAGAATGTGCGAAAACTCCAGCGTAAAGTAGAACGAGGAATCCCACTTGAATCATTTTCACACCTGAATAGGATTCGAAATTGATAGGCAAGGAAGATAAAATAATTTAAGAAGAATTATATAAAAATTGACTCTGAGCTGATACTCTTCGTATAAAGACTGATTTGTAACCATATGCTTTTATTTGTAAAAGTTTCAAAATATTAATTTAAAAAAAAAGGCAAATACGTATTCTACATGAGAAAAAAAATTAATCTCTTTGCAGTTCCTCCTAGAATGGAAAGATTTGAAAAACTCCCAGTTATACGTGAGTTTCACAAATAATATACAGAAATTCTATTAAAAATTTGTACAAACAATAATTCCGAAGTCCTTCCGAATTATTGATGGATTTGGGGCTTATTAGCTTATGCGTGTAGGATTTGTTATTTTGAATTTTCGTATTTAGACTTCATATATAAAGTGGGCGACCTGCAAACCTTCCGCGTAGCATTTGTTAATAAAATCTGCTTTATTTTTACAAATTCGGTCCGCGATATTGGATTTTTAAATAAAAAATGTTTAATTTGCCCTTTAAACTAGATATCAAAGATACAGAAAGTTCCAAAATAGCTATCGTCAAAAAAATTGTTTATATTCATACAATGTTGGTCCACCATTGTCCGCTATATTCGATCCTATATCTTAAATGTTGACGATCAAGGCGGAATTAGAGGCGACAAAAACCCCCGTACAGTAATTTTCATTCATATCGTTCGAGTTTCCAATTTTTGTCCGCTATATTGAATAGGCTATTTTGAGTTTAGACATTAGATTCTAATTCAGCAAACCCCAAAAACTCTTAAATATGGCGATAAGTCAAATTTGTTTAGATGTTAATCATTCAACCCATTAATTTTTTAAATATAAAATTTAATTACATTTTTTTCAGAAAGACCTTTTAAATTGGACTAGGGCTTCTGTTTTTGTTTTTGGGGTAGCTGAGTTAGATTCGAATGTCAGAATCCAAAATATCATATTCCATAAGGTGGAAGAAACTTGAAACCCGAACAATATGACTAAAATTACTGTTAGGGTTTTGTGTATACATATTTCAAATCCAAACGTCACAATTCAAGCTGTAGAATTCAACATGTCGGACAATGGCGGAACAACACTGTAAGCATATAAACAATTTGATTAAATATAGATATTTGGGGAATTTTAAATTTTTTGATTTCTAGTTTATGGTCCAAATTAAAAATTTTTTTAATTGAAGATCTAATGTGGTAGAGTGAACTGGTGAAAATAAAACGGATTTGATTAAAAAGTGGTACTCGGGGGATTTTCAGGTCGCCGATTTAAAACATGAAGCCTAAACTACAAGATTTAAAAAAGCAAAACCAATACGGATGATATATCGAAAACCAATTCCTACGTCCATTCTGAAGGACGCAAATCGAACTCTCTGAATTTAAAGCTACGGTATAATAGAAACACTGAAGATTTATTCAAGATTTCTTGTAAAGGTACAAACAAAACAAATGTAATCAGAAGACTGTATGTTTTTAGTTTACACGTAATTCATGGAAAAAATTATGGCACATAATCAATTTGAACCTTTGTTTATTACACTAATGTTATTTTACAATGAGATCGAGGCGTAATAAAAATGAAAAGAATGCGAAAAGGAATGACTAGTAATCCATAACACTGCGTATATCTCAGTCTAATAATCGTTAACTGCTAAGTAAGAATCGAAGTCCCTTTGATAAACGTCAATTTCAGTGCAGACTTTCAAACGTATAACGTACATAGTCATATAAAACAGATCATATTCGTCGAACTTGGAACCGTCATTTCAAATTCAATTATTTAGCCCTCAGATTTAAATTTAGAGACCTGAATAACCCTCGAGTAGCACTTTTGGATCGAATCTATTTCATTTATACAAGTTCGGTTCGCCAATATTGAATCCGCGCTTTTCGGTTTTTAAACCTGGATTCTAGATTTAGATTCGGTAACATGAATATTCCCCGAATCGCAATATTTAATAAAATCGGTTATACCCGAGTAAAAATGCTTCGACTTGAGTTTGACTTTCTTATGTCTTGAGTTCGTCTCCAAGCCATCGATGTCTGGCTGCGTCTCAAAACATCTTACTTTTATGGCCACGACAGGTGAGACGACGTTTACTTGTCTCAAGAGAAACCTTGTCTTGGCTGAGATGGTCGCACCTTTTTCGGCTCATAAATGATTCGCGCTCAGTAAGCCAACTTCAGGATGCGGCTGTGTCCCCAGCTCTTCCAGGAGCTGAAGAATTAACGGCCCCTCTGAATGAGGTTATAAGAATGGGACCCGTCAATGAATCCCCGAAAAGGTAGAGGTTAGTTAAAACGTGGTTAGAGATCTTAATTAATTATTTACAAGAATATGCAGGCACAGATTTAATCAAACATGTTTTAACAAGATGTAATATACATAATAATACTTATTATCAAATCTCATTTGGAAGGATTTGAGGTAGCTTGAATAGCGTACACCGTGTAACAGGACTTAGACTCGGCAGCCTAGACAGCATGCAGGGAAGGCAAAGGCAAGTAGACAGCCAGGATAGCGTATGACAATTTCCATGATGAGAAACTGAGCTCTATGCCTAGATGACAAGCTAGGATTTAGTTGAAGAAAGCAATTAAATTCAGTGCAGATAATAAAATAAAAAAATAAGCACAATTCCTCCAAAATGCTTGGAATTTACAACAGGGTCTGGAGTCGAGATAGCGTGCCCAGAAAATTTATTTATTGGATAAAGTTTTTTAAAGCCGAAGTGGCGTACCCAAAAAACAAAATCAGTTTAACTTTTCATAGCCCCGGTGGCGTACCCAAAAAAATATAATTTTAGGAGCTGGGATGGCGTACCCAGTTTGAAAAAAGCGGCTTCCTTCAAAAACGTAGAAGGCAGTCGAATCTCGCGAGGATTCAGTTAAACAGTTAACGGGTCGCTCACCTACTAGGTATCGACTTACTACTTGCTCGCCTCTTTAAAATCGGTTTAAACGAGCTTACCTGCAAGGAAACGGGGTCCTTCGCTTTCTAGTGGTAGCTGCCCGTACTTGTCAGCCATCACCTGCCTCTTATTGTAAGATCTATAGCTAGCTACCTATCGCTCGAAACTGTGTCCCCAGAACAATGACCAAAAATCAAGACCTCCTCCTGGAGGGGAGCGGTCTTTGTCTTTGTGGCAGCTAACCCAGTGGCTAAAGCTTAGCTACAGAAGTGTGCGGTCGAGACAAGGTAGAGTTGCTCCAAAAAATGATGATGGCTACGGCATGATTCCCGGGTAAACTGGAAGATCCGTCTGTGTGCCTCCGGTGGTAGGAGGAATTCACCCCCGCACTTAAAACAGCCTCCTGGCGGATCGTCAGGCACGATAGGCTCCTAGTTGTTCAAATTCCTAAATGTCAGGCGAGGACTTGCTGTCCTCAACAACAGGTCCTTCTACCCCTTTCCACAGGTCAACTTTAATGTTGCCGGCCAGGGACAAGAGGTGCCTGTCAGTTTACAAGAAGATCGGAAGCAGGCCAATGCAACTGTTGCCGGTCTAACCATTACGCAAATTAACATGCATCACAGCAAAGGTACCTCTGCAGTTTTGCAGCGGGGCATGGCTGCAAATCACAGTGGTGTATCGCAAATCTAGGAACCCTGTTTAGTACGAGATACTCTAATGGGTTTGTTGGGAGGCCCGTTTTTGTTGAAGGAGCCCCAAAGCGGCCAATACAAGCGCTTGCATACTGAGGAAGGAAGTCAACGTCGTCCCACTGCTTAAGCTATGTTTGTGAAACCTAATGGTGATAGTCACAGATCTTAAAGGAATAGGAAGGCTAGTTATGGGTTCGGCTTACTTTCCATATGGCATCAATATTGATCTACTAATGGAGATAAGTACACTGGTGGAATACTGCGAGTTAAGAAGTCTTCCTATTTTACTGGGTTGCGATGCTAACTCCCACCATAATTTTTTGGGCAGCACCGACGTCGACTTAAGAGGTAATTATCTACTGGAATACTGGAATTCGTCACGCTCTGCTCAGGCATTTTTAGAGATAACATCAAAAATTGGAGAGTCTAGATAAACCCACTATTTAAGATGACTCGCAGATAGAGTTCGAGTTGAAATCTATTGTACGCGCGAGCCCTGTATGAGCCAGAAATTCAAGAAGGACGGACTCGGTGGTGGCCTAAATTTTCACGGAAATCATCAAATCTACGTATGGAAGTAATTTTCGAGATTTAGGACTCCAAAAGGCTGAAAAGACACACTGTTGAAATGGGGAACACGAGATTTGCACCGGCATCGAGAAAGAAGCACAGGCGGCATGAAGGGGTGCGAAAGTATTCTTCATTCCGCAAGCAAGTGAAACGTTTATACTACAGCCAAGGATTTCCGATAAAGTCTTGTCAAGCACTATAGACTATAGCTTTTGCCTCGGTGTTTCCAACTTATGACACCCGAAAACCTCGGCAAACGGTCTAAAATGTAGAAAAATAATCCTTCTACAGAGTATAACCATAAACTCAGCAAACAATTTATTTTTGGCACTTTTTTTGCCTTCAAAATTTTGGCAGTCAGTATAGTCAGTCAGCCTTATCTCTTAAAAAAGATGAAAAAAATTATGTTCTTTGTTAGTTTAATATTTAAAAATTTTCGACAGCGGAGTTCTCTATGTAAACAAATAAGGTTTCTTAACTTCTGTGAACGTTTAAATTATCTTCATAACCAAATTCGTGAATTAATTAATACGTCATGTGCATTTTTGCCTTCGCATCGTGTATACAAGAAAAATACCGATATTATTCTAAAACTGTTTCCGGAAAAAAATGTTTATTTTCTTCAGCGTTATTGAAAACAATCAGTATCTTTTTTACTATTTTTACCTCTAGATAAGATTTCGTTATACGACGTTCCAAGTAAATAAAAAATAAATTACTTTATTTTCTAAATCATCCAAATCGCTAAACTGAAAGCCTGTTTTTTTCAAGAACAAACAAATTTTATTTTAATGATATTTTGTACGCTTAATCGAAAAACTAAACGTTTTCTAACAAAATAGAAATAATAATATATGTCTTTATTTTTTTTCATATTTTGCACAGTTTAACTGCAGAATGGAGTTTTTTTTAGTTCTAATACAATTTTTAATGAATAAACGAATAATATAAATATTATAAACACAAGTTTCCAACAAAAAGGAGGAGGGTCGGTAAGGCCGGTTTTTGGCCTAATTTATTTTTGGACCAAAAAAATTGAAAAAATCATGGTAGTATCTTATAAGTATCCCGAGTCGATTGCACGCTAAACGGACTACCCTCCACCCCCCTACAAATATAGGAAACACCACTACCCACCAACTGTATTTTCGAGAGATTTGACACTCTTAAACATGTATTCTGAGGCTAGCTCGGGTTTACTATGGTTTTCGGGGTCGCCGAATACAAATCTGGCATCCGTTGAACTCTATCGCTTCAGGTTCAAGGTCATTTGAAGGTCATTTGAAGGTCAAATCGAGAAAAAACGGTAAAAAAATGTTTAAAAATATGTTATAGGTTTTTTGGGTCGCTGATCATGAACCTGGTGTTCGCTGACTTTTATCGCGTCAGGTTCAAGTTCATTTTTTTTTAAAGCGTTTTCTCTCGTTTTAACCTTCCCATGACCTTGAATCTGACGCGATAAAGGTCAGCGGACACCAGGTTCGTAATCAGCGACCCCAAAAACCTATAACATATTTTTTTAATTTTTTTTACTGGTTTTTCTCGATTTGACCTTCAAATGACCTTTAAATGACCTTGAACCTGAAGCGATAGAGTTCAGCGCATGCCAGATTCGTAATTAGCGATTCCAAAAACCTATAACGTATTTTTTGGGGTTTTTTACCGTTTTCTCTCGATTTGACCACTCAATGACCTTGAACCTGACGCGATAAAAGTCAAACGACGCCAGATTTGTATTCGCCGACCCCGAAAACCATAGTAAACCCGAGCTAACTCCAGAATACATGTTTCAGAGTGTCAAATCTCTCGAAAATACAGTTGGTGGGTAGTGGTGTTTCCTATATTCGTAGGGGGGTGGGGGTGGCTGGGGGGTGGAGGGTAGTCCGTTTAGCGTGCAATCGACTCGGGATACTTATAAGATATTACCATGATTTTTTCAGATTTTTTGGTCCGAAAATAAATTAGGCCAAAAACCGGCCTTACCGACCCTCCCCCTTTCATTATCTTTCTCAGCTGAATTTTTTCATATTTCCTATAGATTTTCTGGAAAATGAAATGTTTGATTTTTGGCAAACCATATTGAATAGATTAAACCAGAAATGTAGTTTAAAAATTTCCAACTAAAAAAGATACATTTTTAACCTAAGATAGGATTTCTACATTTATAATTTAAACATTATTTTAAAACTATAACAACCAACTTTTTTATAAACTTCTTAACTTCTAACCGGAGAAATGAATTGTCAACCCAAAAGATGAACTTTTCTCTAAGCAGATTAATATTCTACCACAAAACATGTATTTTCAACAAAATAGTATGAATGTTAAATAATAATAATGAATTTCAAATTATAACGTTAAAAAAAATTAGGAAATTTATTGAAGGAAAAATGATGGACCTATCAAAAAGACAAGTACACAGTTAGATTCGTTTCAAAAATATCTAGATTTAAGGACACATGATACTTACAGTTTTCCCGGTTGTTTTTTCTAAAAAAAAATGACAATTTTTAAAAACTGAATTCGGAGACGCTATAAAATATCATAACGGACGTGCCCGGATTCTTTTTTGAGGGATAATAACAAAAAAAATTTATTGTGCTAAATAAAATTTTTATGCATATGCATTATTTTGAGATTACGTCGCTTCTCATCTCTGCCTTTCCGATAATCTGGAAATTAGTTATGAAATAAACTTTTTTGATTGGGTGCAAACAACCTTAGTTGCGGGAAATTAGTTACTATGTTTATTTTTAAGTCCAAAGTTTTTGGGCAAAAATATTGTTTGCTTGAAAGTAACGCTCGGGTGAATTGTAACACACATAAACTGAAAATATACACGCACGTTGTTAGCAATATCAAACAAATTTTGATAAAAAAAACAAAAAAAAAGTGCGCGGGCACGTCCGTCAGCATGTTTGCTATCATTTCCCAGATTTTGAAGGCAAAATATTTTTTATCCTAGGAAAAAAGCCGGGAAAATCTAACACTTAAAAAATCGATACTATTTCCTAAGCGCTATGCAAATTAATGACATTTTGCTAAATTAAAAGTCTTTGAATTAACCTACAAAAAAAGTGTGTGTGGACGTCCGTTAGCATGTTCGCTATCATTTCCCAAACTTTAAGACAAAATATTTATTATTCTAGAAAAAAAGCCCAGGGAACCTAAAACTACTGAAATCGACAATTTTCTAAGTATCACATGCCTTTAAAATAAAAAATTTGTGCGTTAAAAAGGTTTTCTAATTAGTTGATTTCAGTGGAAAGATTTTGCTTTAAATAAGGTTCGATTATTTTTCTGTTCTTTGTTTCAACACGTACCATTGTTGTGATTCCAACTGAAACGTTTTGTGGAAGGCTAAACCTCGATTATATTTTTTTCCAGTCACGTGATTTTATTACTGCATTTTCTTTTAATTTTTTAGGATTAGCATCAATTTTTAATGGTTCACCATAGAGTTGATTAAATCAGATGCTTTAGGCTCTGTCTTTTTTAATATTGATGAAATAATCTGATTTTTAAGTTTTAAAGGAGAATGTGATATCAATGCTTCAACATTTTTAACACGTGTTAAGAAATTGCATTTATGTGACTGACCTTTATGTACCATGGATAAGCAATGTTCAAATTATTTTTCATTATTTTGGGCACAATACCATTCTGAGCTGATTTATTTTTAGTGAAATTATCATGGGTTTCTCGAGCCATCTGGCACATTAAGCAGTGACTTAATCATTCGCTTACAAATCTAGTGTTAATACTTTTGTAATTGAAAGATAATTTAGGCACTTCTAATAGTTTCTTAATAGTTTTTTATATTGATACAGCATATTTAAACAAGTGCTAAAAACTCCGTTCGGTAAGCTTTTGTTGTCAGCTATATATTTAAAAACGCTGTTTACCAATGTCTCAATTTTACCATTTGGAGTAGTCTCTGCAATTTTAAAAGCACTGTTAAAATCTTTTACGTTGGACATCGTAAAGTAAACTAAAATTTTTTGTCAATTTTGTTGTTAAGAATGCGTTTCTAAGTAACATAACAATCTGTTGCTAAGTAACACAATTTTCATATGCAAATTACTGTTAAAGTAACGCAATTTAGTTCAAACTTGTTGACATCATATTTGGTGTGGAACTCGAATTTGAGAGTTATAAGAGGCTATAATATCATTCTAGCGAGGAACTTTCGTCTAATTTGGTCTTAAAAAGAACGAAATTACTCGTAATAATAATTATGAAAAAAGAATTGAAATATATAATCTACACAAGTAAACTCAGTTGGGGCCCACCATAAGGGCTGAACATAAAAAACGGCCCGATCGATTATTTTCATTTTCTTTGTGAGGTCCACATTATTAAAATCAGCAGTAAAATTTCGTTTTGCAGTTAATTTTATTTAAAATTATTACAACAACTTTTCGATTTTTCGTGAAAAATTGGACAAATGGAAAAAGCTATTAAGAAAATCAATAGACAAAAATTGCTCATCCATTCACAAATTTTGTAATCATAATTCACATTTAAAAAATAACGGTTGTCGATGCTTTGAGCTTTAATTTTAGGCCCTACGCGCGCTCAAACTTGCGAGCTGCGTGGTCAGAATATGTGCGCCCGATGGGCAGATTTTTTCTTATTTTAAATGTATTAAAAAATTAGTAGAGCTTTTTGATAATTTTCCAACATCTATCGATTTCGCGAGTTTTTAAATTTTAGTATGTCTCGAAAAATTCCAGTACAAGGTTCAGAAATGATAACTTTCTATAACACCAAAAATTATTAACGTGCTTTTGAAAAATATCTAATCCCTAATAAAGTTGATTTTAATAATTCATTAAATCGCTGGAATTTTAAAATTGTATGCGTACTCATAAATCTTACACTAAAAAAAATTTTTCATAACCTACGTATAAGAAAATCACCAAGCCTAATATGACAAGGTAAGTATGATTGACTGAAATGATAGTTGGGAAAAGTGTAGTATTAGATATATGATTAAAATATCAGAATATTATAGTGTAGGTACAAGAATTTTATGCCTTGGCATCAGGCTGTTTGCTTGATTCAGCCATACAAATCGATGTATTGTACCGTGAATCCCGTGTGGGATTGCTGGTCCTCCATCGGGCGCCTCCCCAGGTTGCGGATAGGGGAACGCTTCCCAGATATGGGTGGTACCGGGGAAATAAAATAATCCGGGTGGATAAAAACCAGCTAGGGGAAGGAAACCCGAAATAAAACCAATGATGAGCGCGTATGTTAAAAATAACATACCCCAAGGGAGTAGCAATTTCCCCACTGATTCCGATCGGGTTCCAGCCCCGGTGGTCAGTGCTGGTCCCATGGATTTTGGGGGGGGGGCAAACATACTTGGACAGGAGCTTCTGTGAGGAGCTTGGAGGACCTTTGGACGTCACTGAGGAAGGAGCTAGCTGGGAGATATCCGTCAACAAGAAGGACATCTCAGAAATGGATGTCCAGCTTGGCGAGACATATGATCTCTTCGAATTGCTGCATGACACCATTGAAGAAATGGTGGCTTTCAGCAGGGAGAAGAAGAATATGTGGCCCCCATTAGGGACGGGCTGCAAAGATCGGAGAGCCTCATTGTCCAACTTCGCTATCACATTGTGACGACCGAAGGTCTTCATAGGGATCTGATCGAGAACGTTGGACGAACGGCGAGAACGAGGGCCATGACCCGAAAGTTAAGGAGAAAAAAGAGGACCAACCAAAGTGGTACTCAAACAGACGAAGCCGTGGTGAATCCCACTCGCCGCGAAAGGAAGCGAGAGAGGGAGACCACTTTGAGTCTTATGATCGCTGGACCCTCTAAGCAAAGGCGTAAGAAGCCGAGGACCGCAAACGCTTCAGCGCTAGCGACCTCGACTCCAAACAAGAACGAAAAAGAAGAGAAGCCTGCTTCCAGAAACATTAGGAAGCAGAAAGAACCAAGGAGAAGAGCTCGACCCAAAGCGGTTCTTATCAAAACGGCCGAGGGTTTGAGCTATGCCGAGGTTCTCAAGGACCTCAAGCGAAAGGTTAGCCCTGACGCCCTTGTTGTAAAAATCAAGGGTGTCAGGGAGACCAGAGACGGAGAGGTCCTTGTAGAGCTTGGGCCTACAGGCAAGGTCAGAGCTGAGCTGTCAGCGGCAATACGCGGAGCTCTAGGGGAGGGGGATAACGTGCGTGAGCTCGTCCCCCGGGTGGAGGTCGAGGTCTTGGACCTCGATACCTCAACAGACGAAGTGGGGCCGCAAGAAGCCACTTCGGCAATAAGCATGTGGGTGAGGTGAAGGTCAGCCTCACGAAAAGATAATTCAGAAGCAATCTAAGGGCTTTCGTCGAGCTGACAGAAGAGTTGGCGGAGACACTTGTACGCGCGGGACACCTCAAGGTGGGATGGGTGTCCTGCTACGTACATAAGAAAGTAGAGAGGGTGCGCTGCTACCGCTGCCTAGGCTACGGCCACATGGCAGCTGGCTGCGAGGGCCCTGATAGGTCGAAGATGTGTTGGATATGCGGCAAGGAGGGCCATAGGGCTGTGGCGTGCGAGAGTATTCCACAGTGCTGCCTCTGCGCCGCCAAAGAAGAGAAACCCCGGACCGATCATCTGTCGGGGACGCTGAGATGCTTGGCGTATAGGGAGGCAGCCTCGTTGAAGAAGCCTCCCGTGCGTCGAATGTAACATCACAGCTGGGCAGGTTCAAGAGCAAACCCAGAAATAAGAGAAAAGGCCGAATTGGCAAGAAGGAAGATGGCCGAAGCACGGCCAAGTAAACGGCACCCCCCGAAGTAATGCGAAAGCGGATTCGGGGGGAATTATGCCAAGCAGAAAGGGTGGTGGTTTTTAGTGGGTCCCTTGGTAGCATCGGCGCTGTGGTCTCATTATGTATATTTTCTTATATATATTGGGGTCGCTTTGGCAGTATTATTTAAGATCCCCACACTACCAGGAAGTGCGGACCCTTCCTGGTGTGTTTTCCAACATTTTCCACCATCCCTCATAAAAAAAAAAAAAATTGTACCGTGCATGTTATGCCAGATTGATTAGCCGGTGAGGTGCGCGTCGACTCGGCATTGGTCGCCGTCTTCAGATATGTTTTATAGCAAATGAGGTTAGTGAAGAAACTTTTGAATGCCTAACTCCAAAATTTGAACAAGATTAAGATTTATTAAATATTCTATTAACCAATTCCTAAATAAATTATAAATGTAAAATTTATTTGCCTTTCATTTTTGTATCTTCAGAATAATATATTAATTTTATGTATACAATAGTTCAGGATTTTTAGGTAATTTCGTTATTTTACGCCTGATCTCAAAGAGTTTAAAATACTTTTTTAAGTTTAAAAGATTTAAAGTGATTTTGAGAGGTTTTGTAGCATTTCAATGAATTTGATATGGTTTGAAAAATGGGTAAAGGAATTCAAAATATTACAAGGCATTTAAAATGATTTTTAAGAAATTCAAAAAAGTTTAAGGAGCTTCATTTAATTTTAAAATATTTTAAAGTATTAAAACAGATTTTCAGGAATTTCAAAAGATTTCAAAATACTTAAAAATATATAAAAGAGTTAAATATATTTTAAATGAATTTAAGAGATTTTAAATAATTTTGAAGAACTTTAAAAAAATTTCAGTAGAATGTAAATGAGTTTTAAGATTTTAAAGTTATTTTAAAATATAAATAATGTTATTGAATTTTCAGCTCCTGTTAAATCTCTTTTAACCTTCGAAAATTTGTAGACATCATATAAAATCGATTAATTTTTTTGAAATATATAATGATTTCTCTAAAATCATTGAAACATCTTGAAATATTTTTATTTAGTTAAAATTGTATTTGATCACACAAAATATTCAATAATAATTTGTGCTTAGCAACATTTTGCATAGTATGGATCACCAAAATTTGCAGACGGTCCTGCACAGCTGCAGGTTATGTTTCACATTTATTTCTTTATACTTGAAGCTAGGTTATCCGCGAGGGTTTAGGCGTTAGAAATGTTAAACATATAGGATTCAAACCCACGGAACCCATGTGAACAAATATTAATGTATAAAGGGATAATATAATAATACAAAAGATAATTTTTTTCCGGCGAAAAATTGGTTTGAAACCTTCTCCGATATAGGCTGTATTTTAGCCAAATAGTTAAATCTTTAACTGAATGAGATATGTTTTAAACAAAAAAATGGTCATATTTTTGGTTTGAAAGTTAATACAAAAAAAAAAGAATTCTTAAACATTTGAATTTAATCAAAGAGGACGGTTGGTTTTTTGGATAATAGAAATTACATAGTAAAAGATAAGCATATATAATAGTAAAAAATATATGCACAATAAAAATAGCTTTGTACCCTTTTCCGTCGTTGTTGAAAATGTTAGTGCTCTTTTATCATTTGAATACAAGTTTGAAAATCTAAAGAATTTATTAACTTTTTTTTGAAAAATTTTTCTAATATTTTCCAGCGTTACTAAAAAGATATAGTAATTTTTTCCTTCATCATCAGAGTAGGTATTTAATTTAAGTAAAGATTGACCCCCGCCTCTCTCGTTATTAGTCAATGTCACTTTTTGAGTCCATGTAAGCCCGAAAACAGGCTTTTTGAATGACGCTATATGTATGCATGGCTGTATGTGTGAATGCTGTGTGTACATCTGTATGTATGGCTGGCTTTGTGGACGATAACTTTTAAAAACGTGAATCTATTAGATTGGCCTTAAGTACACTTTTATATTGTCGAAAAATGAAGGTCAATTTCCGTAGTCAGCTACTATGGACAAAAATTAAAAAAGAGAATTTTCAAAATTATTGAGACTACTTTCTCCTAAGAGTTAAAAGCTTCATGTACGGCTATTTGTAGTACTCGGAAAGTCAAACAATTCATACTCGCGGCTTTTTTCAATGAAACGAAAATCAACGGAGTTATCGCATTTTCCAACCCCCCCCCCAACGATAATAAGAGTTTCAAGACAAAAAAAGTACATTACGCAAAAAAGTCAAGCAAACAAAAACATTTCTTTTTGATAGCCCTAAATGCTTATAATAACAACTTTTCGATTTTTCGTAATACATTGGACAACCGACACAAGCTATGGAGAAAAACAATAGGCAAAAGTTGCTCGTCCAAAAAGATTAAAATTTTTTTAATAATATAATTTAGAAAGGACGAGTATATTTTCTTTTATTCGTGGAAAATAAGCTTAGAAATGAAAAAAATGTTGGAAATACGACCCGAGAGATGGAACAAAAAATAAGAATAAAATATATTTTATATTAAAATATAAAATATAATTTTGAAAAGTCCACATTTTGGATGAATAGATTGCGATGCATGAGGATCGTGGCGCGGCGCGTGATCAGAATTTTTGCGGGCGACGTACGGATTTTATATTATTTTGCAAGAATAAAAAAATTAATAGTTTTGTAAAAACATTTTCAATGTCTACCGACGTTGCGAGTTTTTAAATTTTAGTTTGCAAAAATTAAGTATACCTTTGCAAAATACATGCGTTCTCAAAAATATTTCAAAGTTTCTTTCGACAGTCTGAAAAAGTTCCAGTACAATTTTCAGAAATAATAAGTTTCAAAAATACAAAAAATTTTGAATGTTTTGGAGAAATTTTTAATCTTTAATTGGGTCGATTTTAATCATTTTTCAAATCGATGCGTTTTTAAAGTTGTATGCGTACTCCTAGAAGTTATTTGACTCTCACGGCGGTTTTGAACATTTTCAGTGCTCTTTTAATTATTTTGTGTCTACTTTTTACCAAAGTAGAACGTTGTGTAATTTTTTAAATTCCTGCCTCTCAGCTCCGTACATTTTTCAAAAAAAATTTCGCACATAATAGAACAATATACCCATAAAAAATACATATAAGAAACGTATATACTCGCAACATACAACATTTTTTTCTGATGAAAGTTCTTTTTTAAACCTTAAATAATCTTTCGCTTTTTTTGTGCTCAGTAATACATCGGTTCGGGGAAGCTTAAACGAAAAAGGCAAGTTATGGTTAAAATATTTAGCGCAGCAAGAATCGCTTAAAGGAATGTCTTCCTCTTGTGTGACGCTCGGATAGTAGTCAAAAAATTGGTTATATAAAGTACTTAAATTCAATTCCGGATTTTCAAAGTATTTTAAAGCAGTTCCTTCTCTTTTATAGTGAGATTCGCGATGTCTCAAGCTATAACAGTGAATTTTGATTATGTCTTTGACAGTGGCATTTAAGTTTACATTACGATTAGTGTGTTTACCTCTAATATGGCACACATTTTTTTTATTCAAAATTTTCCCTTGTAAATCCCTTAATCTTTTTGTTCATACGCCAAGTAATTTGCAGAGAAACTGCTGACAAACAAGAATATTTTTTTTCTTGTGTGGAAATTCAAAATTCCACTTTTTTAACCTCTGTCTTTTAGCACTAAGATCTACAGATGATGGATTCTCGAATTTCATTATATTACTTAGCAAAATATTCTGCTTGTCGTCATCAGATAATGCCAAAAATCTGAATGAAATGTATTCTATTCTGAGATTCCAATTTTTCCATGACACTTCAGACGTTTACAGCAGATTTTAACAGGCTCAAAAACTTTTGCATTCTGGATTTTATTTGAAGCAGATATATATGCTTCACCCTGAAAGAAATAAAGGACATTTCGCTCATAAAATAGTGAGAACTCGTTCGCTCACTGATTGTCACTGATTTTCAATAAAATTTTACTGATTTAAATTCAGAGTAAAATACGAGGGTAGTTCAATAAGTCCTTAGAATGACCAACAGATGGCGCGCGAATCGCTCCAAATCATCTGTTTTCAGTCAGCACCACTCCCGACTAG
>NC_046659.1:103889192-103891790 GCF_010883055.1 Belonocnema kinseyi
AGAGATTTCCAGACAACGAAGACGTCATTGCCTCTGTAAGTGCTTATTTTGAGGAACTTCCGAAAACGCACTTTTCTGAAGGATTAAAAAAACTTGAAAATCTCTTAGTTTTTTGCAAATTTTCCTCCCACTGTTCTTCATGTCTATTCTTCTTCTACCTCTAGGATTCGCTTGCTCTGACATCATATCACAACACTTTTGTTGAAAAATTTAAAATCCAGTGACATTTTTCTTTCAGAAGACAAAAAATACTAACGCTCTATTACAACAGGAATGAAAAACAAGTGCACTTTGTCGATATTTTACTGTTTTCAATTCTACGAATTTGAAGCATTGAAAACTTCGCAGAATTAAAGAATTCGGCGAATCTTAAACATTAGATGCTTATTATCTGTTGTTTATTTATGCATAATCTTTTGATATTACCTGATTACTTGATTAGTTTTTACTTTTGGCGCCGGTGAACTGTATTATAAATCGGATCTGAGACTCTCGCTACAGCCCGCGCGCGATTCGCCTAGCTGCTATCGGCTTAAGACGTTAATAATTTCTGGAATATCATTTCGATTGGGCTAAAATTTTCCAGAAAACTTCTTTATACTATTGTTAACAACTTTCTCGCTGAAAGTTTTCCGTTGCTCAAAATTCGGTTTATAAACGAAACGCTGGTAGTTAGAGAAATCCGATAAGCGCCACGCACCAGAAAAAAAGTTAACAACAATTTTTCTTAAACAAAACTACATTCTCTAAAAATTTTATTAAAAAATTCTAAAAATTGACTGACGAAACACGAGTTGCAGTTAAAAACGAATTAAAATTGATTTTTCGAGAAAAGCCAGTCTTTTGGCTTTAAATAGAAAAATAAAAAAGCTACAACTTTTTGCCTGAGGGAAAAAAGATGTGCAATGAAATTCTACATCTAGTTATAGTCTATAGTTACAGTACGAACAAAGTTAAATTTTACGTGAAACCAATACCATCTTATTAGGATGAGATTGTAATAAAATCAACGATAATAGATCAATACCTACCAAAAAGACAAATTTTAAGCAAGCTACATAAAATTCTAATTAAAAAAGATTAACTATTGAGCAAGAATTAAATATTTAAATTTGCAGTTCAAAAAATGGAAGTTTCAACAAAAAGTTGAATTTTCATCAAAAATGATGTAATACTCGATTTGAATAGTTACATGTACTTTTCATAGGAAGAAAGATGTTTTTCTAAATTTGATTCAGAATCTTTTCACTCAATCACAGAATCTTCTTTAAACTTTTGCTCTACTTTTAAATCAGAGTTAAATACTTATCATTTTAAGTTGACAAGCCTAATTGTTTAATTAATTTATTATTTTGAACCATGTTCTTTTTCAAGATATTTAAAAAGTTGCGTTTTTTCTTATATTTTAACTTTTTATTCATATTTCACTTAGAGCGAGGTAATAATTACCCTGATTAAATAAATTCAATTATTTAAACAAATTATAATTGCTTATATATATTTTCTTCTATATCAATGCTAGTGAGTCGTGTTTTTTACACAATTTACTATGTTTGTAAATGTCTTCTCTTAGAGCAATGCTAAAAAAGTTTCGCTTTTTTCAAACTTTCGGCACTTTTCACATTCACATCGGAAAAACAGGTTTCTAAACATGTGTCTATCTGAACAACGAGGCTCAAAGAAAGGCGTAGCAGGATTTCGGAAGAACCTGCTCATCGATAGATGTGTCTGCAAGGATGCAGCATTCTACCAGCGCGACCTATCGATGGCCTGGATTGATTACCGGAAAGCTTTCAACCCAACCTCTTATAGACTTGTCATCAGTCTTAAGGAAAGCTTAAAGGTTCATCGGCAAATATTGAGGTGCATAGAGAGATTAATGACGCTTTGGAAAATCAGATTTACTATCTTATCTGGAAAAAATTGTGTGCAAATAACAAGGTCAGCTTTTAGAGAGTTTTCTTTCAGGGCGACACCATGAGCCCACTTCTCTTTTGCCCCACATTATTTCCACTATCTCTAGCACTTCGTCATTCCGACGGATACTTTTGCGGAAAAGCTGCAGATCGAAAGGGCAAGGTCCCTCATGTATTTAACATGGTCGATCTTAAGATCTATGCCAAAAATAAAGAGCAACTACACCTATCTCTAGAGTTTGTCGAATGATATACTAAGGAAATTGGAATGGAGTTTGGGTTAGACAAATGCGCCAAAGTTCATTTGAAGCGAGGAAAACTTAATGGCATCCCTAAAGACCCTGAGCTCGTTGATAGAGGCGCTAAACGACACCTTTGAACTCGAGAGACTTATACATACCTGGGCGTGCCACAGAGCCGCATTCAGGATGACACATCTATAAAGGATACTCTCCGAAGTAGATATAAGTGTCTGATCTGGCAGATTTGGTCTTCAGAAATGTTAGCGACAAACAAACTATCTGCAACGAACATGCTTGCTGTCCCGGTAGTACACTATGCTATTGGATCAGTTCTATTTACGAAGAACGAGCTCAGATCCCTTGATATCGGGACACTAAAGGTTATGCACTTGAACAAAAGCATGCATCTTAAGTTTTCTGTTCCGCGTTTTTGTATTATA
>NC_046659.1:103891890-103895200 GCF_010883055.1 Belonocnema kinseyi
TATTATATTGTAATTATTATGTCCACGGATACTCTCAGCCCGCAATTGACGAAGATTTTAAGATTCTCCCTTCTTTTAAGAATTTTTGTGTTCAATAAGTGGGTACCAGTTGTAACATAATTTATTCTTTTGAGATATTTTATTACTTTTCAAACATTTTAATTGAAGTAAAATTTTATTCCCTACAAGAAATTATCGAATGGGTTTTTTTATTCAATGGTGTCGCTAAATTGTGATAATAGAAATGTATCTAAGACTGTTCGATTTCTCGACGTATTTAATTTTCTCTGTCCAGAAAATTGGTCCCGAATATTTGCATCGGCGCCACTCCTGATAGAGTATTAAATTTGAACGAAAAGATCTTATTAGACTTTATTTATAAATGAATTTATGATTTTTCTGATAATAAAATTGAAGATGTGGGATGTCATATTGTTATGGATTTTTGATCGCATGCCAGAATTTAATTAAAACAAAAAGAAATAAGTCGACTTTTTCGCTATAATCTTAGTCACGGTAAATTTCTCGACCATTTGACCATATAATGTGGGATATAAATTAAAAGAAATACATTTACTATATGTCGGAATAATAATACACATGGAATGTTGACATTAAAATCATTTTTATAAACTTTGAGTTTGTAAAAATGTTTTTTAAAATGTTTTTGCTTATAATTCTTTTCAACAATCAATGATTGTAAAGTGCATAAAGAAATTGAAAATTATTTGTTGTTTATATTTGTGATTAGAAAGGTATTTCTGCCTTTAAATTTCAATTCAGTTATTCATTTTTAAAGCATTAAAATTAAACAATTAGTTTAACCTTCACTTAATAAGTCTTTTTTGTGCCCGAAGAATTATGGATAAAAATTTATTAATGCAAAATCCTGTTATGCAAAACAAAAATCCAACGACCAAATTTGGTCCACAATGAATGAACGAAAACCAAAAAACCCTATTGTAATCTGAATTTTTTTTTGGTTTTCGTTTATTCGTTGTGGTCCAAATTTGGTCGTTGGATTCTCGTTTTATATAACAGGATTTTGCATCAATTTGATTATTGGACGTTAAATGGGATTTTTAATTTGGATTTTGGTCTAATTTAAATTTCGTAAATTTTAACAATTAATTATTTGTTGCAAAGGTTGACTTGCATATTTCACCATTTTAAATAACCTCGCAAACTGTAACCCATCTGATTGTCGATGCGACTTATGCAAGTTGAAATAGCAGACAGTTTACATGCATTGGTATCTTCACGAGAAATGCGAAAATTCACTGTTATTGTTGTTAAGACTAAAAAATAAATGAAAAAATCTAATAGAAAATTATAAAAAGAAAATAAGAACAATTGAAAAATAAAATGAACCAAATATAAAAAATGCAGAAAAAAAAGGAAGCCAAGAAGAATCGAGCTTAGAAACTCGAGCTTTCCAGTCGGACGCCCTGTGCATTACACCTTTGTGTTTGGCACTTCCCGACATTGCGAAGGCTGGTAGTCACTCTTATAGCTAGTGCACCTTATTTTTCGAAATTTCATATCCTGGAAATGAGGCCCCAAATCGAATAAACGCTGAGTGTTTTTTGTGGTTGTGAGGTATCAAATATCACTTTCACGTATTCCCAGAAAAATCCGTGTGGGACATTATGCAGTGCCCCATTTAAGTCCGCAGTCGGATATCGCGCGTTCTATGTATCGAATATTTGTAATCCCGCATACGTAGAATCGCTCTTGTACAAGCGCTATAGTTACAGACGCTGCATAAAAGCAACCGTATTGCGTAAAATTAGGTAGAACTGTACGCATCCAAGTATCACAGTGGCACACGTTCTTCGTCTCAGACTGAAGTGATATCGTATACGTAGTTTCGGTCTTATTTCAGTGCTGCAGATATAGAAGTTTCATGTCAACAACAGTATCAGGCTTTCATTTATCAAAGCGCAGTCAGTCGAGCTCGGGAGCGTTCGGGTCCAGCTACTGAAACGCATCGTGTCCCGTTTCTTCTAAACTGCTGGCATACCAGCATCGATCACCACGAGCTTTTTGTGTTGGATTATTCTTGTCCCGTTCCCACAATATTAATGTTGTCTGCATATGGGTACGTCAAGCGTTTGCCAGCCGATTGAAGCTGGTTCTAGAAGAATTAATCTACCTTAGTTGAGTGATGAGCCTTATATGCGTGTTTTTGATTGTGAAGTGGCCTGCTAGACATGACTTTATCGAAAATCCTTGAGTGAAGTATAACCGATTTCACTTGCTTGCGGGAGACTGCTTCCGCAACCCTTCATGCCGCCTGTGCTCCTTTCTCGATGCTGGTGCAAATTTCGAGTTCCCTATTTCAACAGTGTGTCTTATCAGACCTTCGGAGTATTAAAGCTTGAAAGTTACTTTCATTAGTATATTTGATGGTTCCCGTGAAAATCTCGGCCACCATCTCCGAGTCCGTCCTTCTTGAATTTCTGGCTCATATAGTGCCCGCGGGTACCATCGATTTTCACTCGAACTCTATCTACGAGCGAGCTTAGATAGTGGATTCAACTATACTGTCCACTTTTCGATGTAATCTCTAAAAGTACCGGTGCAGAGAGTGATGTATTCCAGTATTCCAGTAGATCATTACCTCTTCAGTTGATGTCGGTGCTGGCCAAAAAGTATGGTGGGAATTAGCATTGCAATCCATTTAAAGAGGAAGACTTCTTACCTTGCAGTATTCCAACAGTGTACGTACCTCCACTGCTAGATTGGTATTTCTGTCATATGAAAGTAAGCCGATCGCATAACTAGCCTTCCTATTCCCTTAGGATCTGTGACTATCATCATTAGATTTCACAAACATAGCTCAAGCAGTGGGACGACGTTGACTTCCTTCCCAAGTATGCAATCGCTTGTATTGGCCGCTTTGGGGCTCCTCTAATAAAAACCGGTGCCTTTGCTGTGATGCATGTTAATTTGCTTAATAGTTAGACCGGAAGCAGTTGTATAGGTTTGCTTCTGATCTTCCTGTAAATCGACGGGCACCTCTTGTCCCTGGCCAGCAAGTTTGAAGTTGAACTGTGGAAAGTGGTAGAAGGACCACTTGTTGAGGATGGCAAGCCCTCTGCCAATGGGTTGGCTGCCACCAACCCAAAGAACCCTCCCCTCCAGTAGGAGGTCTTGATTTTTGGCCATTGATCTGGGGACATAGTATCGAGCGCCCGCCAGAGGGTCAGGCTTCTTTGCGTTCGCTGATATTGCAGGTTGTAACGGTTCGGACTCACTAAAGCTTATCACCAGAATGTTGGCCACATTCAACCTCGATAGGTAGCTA
>NC_046659.1:103895300-103896535 GCF_010883055.1 Belonocnema kinseyi
AAAAATGGCATACTTGAAAACTGTTCCGCGGTATGCTGCCGCATAACGCCCGAGTGCGAGCGCGAGGACTCCCTCTACAACCGGCTCTGTAACTCAATGAAGAAAATGTGACGAAAATTATCAACTAATAATGAATTAAATGGTTCACAACATAAAAAGCATCAAATAATTTCACTGAAATAATAAATTTATTTTTACTGTACTTTATATTTTACTTTTTTTAATGTTTTCTACACGTCTAATTTATTTGTAAACTTTATCACTAATTCAAACTAAGATAAAGAAAGTGTGAAGAAAAATATCAGCTAATAACGAATTAAATGATTCACAACATATAAATACTTGTTTTTGTAAGAAGCAAAGCACTTGTACATATGATTTTGAAAATTTAATTCATATAATCATTTCGAAACATCATCAACATTTCGAAAAACTATATAATTCTAATATAAATAGGTGAAATATAAATATGTTCTTATTAAAAAGTTCATATTTTATATCAATGAATGCAATTTTCATGTAATCAAATATCGTAAAAAAATTGGTTAGCTAATAATAAGTAATTATTCTGTTCATAAAATACAAGGCGTTAAAGATTTATTTTTATAATGAATTATTCAAATAATTTTTACTTGGTGTTTTTCTACAAATTTATATTATTGATAAAATGTTTAAATATTCCAGAAAAAAAGCAAAATATATACTCATATCATTCAGAAATAATAATTCCGATACAAATTTCACAACAAAACAAAAATTAGAATAAATAATAAAATTAAAAATGTTGTAATTCAAATATAAATAAAATGTTATTATATGAATTATAGCCGGTATTTAATAATATAACATTTACTTCAATCATCAATTTGTTAACTCAAATTTAAATTTTAAAATTTAGTTTTTATGCAATTTAAGATTGTGATAAGTATTAATGAACTAATAATTAATTAATCTGTAATATAACATAAAAAATTAAACTATAATTTTCATTTGAAAGTTGAGATAATTTCCCCTCTACCTTTCTTTAATTTTCACTTTCATTTTTGAACATTTAATCGCTTGGCAACTTTTGATACTTATCCGTAAACAAAATTAAATTACGTTTAGAAAAATTAAATGCAGATACTCATTTCCCAACATCAGAATCATTAAAAAAATTATTTAATTAAAACTGTGGTATTTGAAGTATTAATTCATTTTTATCATGCACATTATATTCAATATTCAATTATATA
>NC_046659.1:103896635-103908266 GCF_010883055.1 Belonocnema kinseyi
TTTCCGATGACTTCATGCAATTTTGGATCAATGTGAGTAATAGAAAAAAATGGCATACTTGAAAACTGTTCCGCGGTATGCTGCCGCATAACGCCCGAGTGCAAGTGCGAGGACTCCCTCTACAACCGGCTCTGTAACTCAAAGAATTTTAATTTGTCCATTTTCTTATTAGACATTTTTCATAATAAAAAAGTCAAGCTTTCTTTTGAAACTATTTAAAAAAAAATCGTAGATGCCTGAATTGCGAAAAAAGTTAAATAAACAATTGATTTATTGAAAAAATTGTTTAAACAATTTTTTTTGTTATAAATAATAAAATAGGATGAAAGCGTGTAAAAAGCACTTTTCAAAACCCTCATAAAAATTTTAAATCGCGTAATCAGAAAGGAAGTTACAGGCGTTTGAAACTACCCCTGCAGGCATTGGGGTAGAAAATTCAACCCCCCCCCCTCACTTGGGGAGGGTTGGTAATCCTAGTCTATACGTTTGTGGATTAACTACTGTTGGGTAGGCGAACATATTCCCAGAATTTAAAGACAATCGAAAAACATGACTTTTTGAGTTGGGGCAGTTGAGGAATAATGCCCCATATGAAGTCTAAACACGAAAATTCAAAATAGCAAATCCAATACGGATGAGCTAATGAAACCCAATTCCATCAACAATTCGGAAGGACTTCGGAATTATTGTTTGTAAAAATTTTTTCGTACAATCTTTGTATATTATATGTGAAAATCACGCATAACCAGGAGCTTTTTCAAATCTATGCATTCTAGGAGGAACTCCAAAGAGATTACTTTTTTTGTTCACATCTAGAATACGTATTTGTCTTTTTTTTAAATTAATATTTTTAAACTTTCACATATAAAAGCATATGGTTACAAATATGTTAACTATACTCTTTTTTGTATGAAATTCAGCAAATATTAATATGAAAATAATAAAAAAATGAACAAAAAGATTTTCCAAAAAGACTAAATGCTAGGAAAATGCGTACCTAAAGCCGGACCTCTAGTTTGAGTAGATTATAAAGTCAGCTCTTTCTTTGATTCCTATTTCAGTCTTGATAGGAAGAGTATCAGCTTATAGACAATTTTTATAAAATCATAGCAGCAAGAATAAGTTTTAAGAAAAAAATTTGTTAAATTATTTTATATTCCTTGACTATCAATTTCGAATCCTATTCAGTTTTGAGAATGATTCAAGTGGGATTCCTCGTTTTACTGTATGCTGGAGTTTTCGCACATTCTACATCATCTGAACCTTGTCCGCATGTGAAAGTAATGGAGAATTTTTAGCTGAAAAGAGTAAATATGAATCAAAAATTTAACTGATAGAAGTAGCATAAGAAAAATAGCATTACTTTTATTATTTTATAAATATTTAATCACTTTTTATAAATTTTAGAAACAACACAGCACTAAAAGTTCATGGCGTTTTGACTTTCATTGAAACTGAAGCAAAATATGAAGGTGTACCAGATAGAGAATATTGGATTTTACATACAGACTATGATAAATAAGCCATTCAATTTATTTGCGATGATATATCAGGTGATGGGTAAGATATGCAATTCCTTTTTTGCAAATCAAGTATTTGCAAGCCCCAGAAAGCTGAAAGTATTGATACTTTTTCATAATAAATAATGTTTTTATTTTGCAAGGAAAAAAACAAAAGTAGAAGAGATTCTCGCGGAAGCTGCGACATTTTCTTATAGATAATCTGCTAAACGTGGAGCCACTGCATATAGAAGATTGGGCAAATTGTCCAGATGAGATCAAGAGCACTTAATAAATTTTTCGTGAAAAGTTCGCCTTCATGAAATTTGCACTAGCTGAAAATTGATAAAAATTATCTGTTTAAACTTTTTCAATCGAAAATCAAATTAAACTTCAATAGAGTAATTTTTGCAATCCGTACTTGAAGGGTTTATACTAATGAAATATAACGCAGTTCTGCAATTTACTATTAAATCATTAGATTAATTACATGTAGTATCTTCACTTACAAGTAAATATTTTGTTTCCTCCTTAATTTTGCTGTATTATTTCTCCCTTGCTGCGCTTTCCATCAACTTTCTGACGTGTGATAAATTTTTTGTCAATTCAAATTTCCAGCATTTGAGTGGACGCACAAACGGGACACACGTCGCATGATGCGACAATGGTCCAAATTCGAAATCAGTCAGGAAACTTTAGGAGATCGAGGATCCATCGAAAAGGAAAAATATTTTATTTATAATGTAAGAAAAGCGTAAAAGATACAAAATCTTAAAACATATTCATAAACTAGTTCTAAATAATATCTCGAGTGTTTCCATTTTTGATACATTTATATTTATATGGTCACAAAGCTATATTAGTCATAAAGAAGATTAATATTCTATTACAAGAAACGAATGCAGGATTTTTTCACCAAACAATTTAGTGAATTATTAATAATCAATGCTTAAATTGAAAAGATTTCGAGTTTATAATTTCTCTTCTGGTAAAGAAAGAAATTTCAAAGCAAATTTTAATATTAAAAAAAAAACCATTTCGTAATTAAAATTGTATTGTACCTGGTGTCTTTTATTCGAAAATTTAATTAGCTTATGTTTTATGTCGTTTTTCATAGTTCAAATAAAAAACTACACTTCCTATCAAAAAACGAGCTTGTGCGGATTGTTTAGAAATCTCATTTGTCTTATGTTCAATTTTATTTATTGCGAATTAAACAAAAACAACGCATCCTACAAAAACTGATAAAAAACAAACTCGCAGATCTTTTTCCAAGTTCGTAATTTTGAGTCTTTTCATATTTTTGTGGCTTACATAGTTTGAACGAGAAATAGAATTTTTGATTTTACATTATTTTTTGTGTGGTCAAAATTTGAATTTTTGATTTTTTCAGAAAATTCAAAAGTGTTTTTCTGATACTCCTGTAGGCATTCTAAAATAAAACTTTCTTTTCTGGCTTTTTTATATCGTGAATTTTTTAGCTTAAAATGGTATTAAAACAAAAATTCACGAAAAGAAACTTTTTTGAGAACTTCGATTTGCCGTACATAGAGTTTGTAAATCTTAAAAATAATGTTCTTATAAATTTCAGAAATACCCTAATTTTTTTATTTTTATCCAAAATAGCTGTCTAAAAACTCCTGCTTTCTCTTTATTCTTAAAAATGGTTGCGATAGCTTGATCCAATCTGATAAGTCTTTTGGAATTTATTGTGTCTTCAGACTACAGACACCTTCGTAACAATTGTTTTTTCTGTATAGTCAATTCCTATAGATTTTTAGCTGCTGATTCAAAATCTGCGTTCAAAATTAGAAAGTTAGCTTAAAAAATATAATGTGATGTACGAAAAAATTGCACATATAGTTAAAAAAATTAGTTTTTAATCAGAAAAGTGATTTTTCAACTAAAAAATGTCAATTCTCCAACAAAAATGGATTCGCTACATTTTCAATAAAAAAATTCATTTTTAACGTAAAATAAAAAGGTTTTTTAACACATGCTCAAATGTTTGAATAGGAGAAGATGAATGTAGAGTCAAACATGGAGCAGTTAATTTTTAAGTTAAAAAATTTATTTTTGACACAAAAGACGCATTATTAACAAAAAATTTTAATTTTTGCTAAGAAAAATTATTTTTCAACGAAAACGAAGAATCGTTAACTAAATAAACGAATTTTTAACCAAACTGTGGAAATTCCTGCAAAAAAAATATCTAATAAAATAGATCAATTTTCAGACAAACAGATAAATTGTTAGCCCAGAAAATTAAATGTTTACAAAAAAGATCAAATTTTCGGTCACAAATTGAATACTTAAATTTTCAGTCCAAAGAATTAATTGCCAACAGAAAAAAATTCATTTTCTACTGAATATATAAATTTTAAATCGGAATGAATAATTCTCTGGCGAGAATTGTAAATTTTTAAAGAAATAAATCAATTTTTAACCAATTTTTTCATTTTCTCAAGAATGCTTAACCTAATCATTAAATTTTCCACAAAAAAATAAATTTTCCACCAAAAAAGATTAATTTACATTAAAGTGCATGAATTTTCGAGAAAATTTTGATTTTTAAAGAAATTTCTAACTCAACATGGAAAAGTTAAATTTTCATTTCAAGAAATTAATTTAAAACACAAAAATTTAAAAAAAGTAGTTTAATTTTGAACAAAAAAGTCTTTTAATGGCTATTTACGCTACTTACGCTACTTAATTATTTGAGTAAGATTTGATTTAAATACCCTGTATATTTAAGATATTTCCCGTTTTCTTTCTGAAAAAAATAGATTTGTATGAATTTCTAAAAAAAATGAATTAGCAAAACCTAATTGGTTATTATTTAAATGAAAATAAAGCATTCAAAAATCATTTATTGTAAAAATACTATTTTGGATCTTATTTGCTAATAAAGATACTTGTTCTCATATCGCCATTATAAATTAGAGTATCAATTACTTCATACTTCTGTATTCATTTAGTAAAATTTTACTTTCTAGATATTACATTTTTCTCAGTTTTATCATGCAGATAAATGTTAAATTTTTCTCAATCTTGAGTAGTAACAGTAAAATTTTACAGAAGAAATAAATAAGATGTTGTCAGAGCCACCTGAACCGTCTACAACTGGAATGCGTAATATTGCGCTATATACACTAGTAAGTACACGCGTACTGCGCCACATCCGCGGTGAAAGCCGTAACTACTCTCGCCTTGCCTCATTGAAAATTGTCAGGGCCAGCAATTCTGAAAATTAATAAATCATACGACTTTCTATGGGAGCTCTTATGTATATTACCTGTACCGAGTCATCGTAAAAAAAATTATCAACAAATGCTGTTTGATAGTCTTTCATTTAGTCAACTATAGATGTTTAGTCAATGAAAGACGTTATCATGCTGAGGAAATTTAACGTGCTTATATGTACGCAGACTCTGAAACTCCTCTATTAGAATGGCTAATCAGTTCTGAATTTTGAGGCAGCACGGTAGAATATCGTTGTCTAATTTATTCCTAAGTCATATGTATAATTATATCTCGAACCACATAGAGCCAGTTTCTCGATCAAATTTTTAAAATTTTCTTTAATAATTAAATGATTCCTTGACCAATTTTCAAGAGGTAAATATACTTAAATTCAAACAAATTTATGACAAGTACTTATTTTTTCATTTGTAGAATTCAGCATTGATATATATCTTTAAAGTACGTATTTCTTTATTTTGACCCTAATTAAGAATTTTATTTTAGAGAACGTTTTTGCCTCTCGTTCTATAATTTAAAAATTGTGCTTGCTCTTTTTCGGAAAAGCACCCTATATTATTCAGGGTAGGGAAAAAGTTGTTACCTCTACGGTCTGTTTTTCACTGATGGAATTTCCATACATGTCAGTTATTTAAGAAATTTTTTAACAAATCGATTAAATATTTTATGTTATAGGTCGACTGAAGTCCTCGAAATAATACATTTTTCTTGTCTTATGAACTTGCTGCATCTTTTCCCTAAAAAATGAACAGTTTATTTGTAAAGAAGTTATGTATAACCTAAACATTTTAACTATTACTTTATATTACATTAATTCTTACCAAGTGTAGCGACTCCTTCTATCATTTTATTGTAATTGTAAAGATAAATTAAATCTGTTAATTGAAATTAAATAAATCTATAGGCACATGTTAGAAATACATGGACAGCTAACAGTCAGCTTAATTGTAATTATTCACAGGTTTTTTTTATTAATTAGAAAAAGCTAACCATTTCATCAAAAAGCCGGCTCTGTGTACTTCTAGATATTATTATGAAGAAGTAGTACACAGCAACAAAAAATTGAACCGTGCGGCCTCGAAATGCATACCCGATTATCTATTCTGATAAAAGGCTTCAAGGAGAAAGAGTAACATGAACAAATCTCTTTATTTAATAATATTTTCAGAATTATTATTTTGCATGTGTATCGAAAGCCTGGAGAGAAATTATAACATTTTTTACTGGTAAAACTGCCTTAAGTATATATTATGATTTATGAGAGAACTGCCTACAAATTATTTTTAATGCATTAGTAAGTTAAGTAACTTTAACGAGGAATCCGGTGATGACCTTAGTTTTGACCTTGACCATGACCTTCATCGTCATTTAAAGGTCAACTGTAATTTTTTTATCAAAACCGAAAAAAATTAATGTTTTTGAAATGTAAAGATTGATAATTGCAAAATATAGGAGAAATAAGGAATTAATAATATTTCTCTCTCTCTCCCTCTCTATCTATCTATCTATCAATCTATATATATATATATATATATTTATACGCAACGTGTCCAAAAAGTTCCGGGACAGCCAAATCAATCCTTAGGTACAATTTATTTGGCGAAGGTTAAGGTCATTCTTTAAGTAACTTCAACGAGGGTTCCAGTGATTACTTTAGTTTTGACCTTGACCATGACCTTTATTGTTATTTCAAGGTCACCTTTATTTTTTTTTAAATAATGGCCCTTTTTTGACATTGGTAATCGGAAGAGCGAAAAATTTTCGTCAAAAGGTGTAGTAACGTCAAAGGTAAGATTTTTTTATATAATATTACTGATTAATAATTCAATATTACATTAAATATTACTTATTTTCATAAATTTTTAAATCATTTTATTATAATTGTATGAATAAATTAATTTTTCAATTAAAATTAAATTAGTCCATAATCACGCGTTGAAATTGGATAGGCCGATAACACTGAACTTCACTGTTATTGTTCTCACGTTTTTTTATTAATTAACAAAATATAAGAATAAGAAAATAATACAAGAACAATAACAGTGAAGCTCAGTGTTATATGCCTATGCAATTTCAGCGCGTGCTGACAGATTAATTTGATTTCAATTAGAAAAACTGCTTTATTCATATAATTATAATAAAATGATAAAGACATTGATGAAAGTAAGTAATATTGAATGTTTACTGTAATAGAATATTGTGTGCGCTACGCGCGCAATAAGTGTCCTTTACAAAAATAACTCGCTTCAATTTCAGTCATATTATTTATTTCCATAGTAAAATTTTATTTTTATTTTTAAAGAGTAAGAAAAACGTAACACTCATCTGCATGTTGAAAATGAGAAAAATTTAATGCCTATATCGTAAAATTTTATTTCCGGTAACTGTCGTGCCAAAATTCAAATATCGGAAACAAAATAGTTTCTCGTTGATTTTGAGAATCAAAATATTATAACTGTCATTTTGAATAAAGTGCATGATTTTAATGAAAAATGTTAAAATTCACGCAAAAAAAACATTAATATTAATCACGCTTCTTGCAGTTGAAATTTATTTGAACGTCGCTTCTTGCCAAATTTTTAAAAACGATTGCATTTTAATAAATAAAGGTATATTTTTTTCCGGAAAAACTTCGCTACAACTCTACTGATTTCAATTTTCAAAGAAAATTTTTCTATGGCTGAAATCGTTAGATAATTTTTCGTGATAAAGCATTTTTTAAACAAATCATAAAAATTTAAGATTATTGATTGATTTTTAATATTGCAAGCATTATAGTAGTAGAGAATGTTTCCCCAGAAGAAGCAACCCGTCATTTATTAAAATGCAATCACTATTCAGAAATTGGTAAGGAGCAACGATCAAAAAAAGTCATTTGCAAAAGACATTGTTAAAGTTAATGTTTCTTTGTGTAGATTTTAACATTTTTCATAAAAAATTATGTAATGACATTAGTTATAATATTTTGCATCTTAAAATCATAGAAGAACTATTTTAGTCAGATTTCTGAATTTTGGCACAACTGCCTTAATCAAGACATAAGAATAAATTCGTAGATACTTTAATTTACAACTGCGATATAAGCACAAGCTACTTTATTGATAAATAAAACCTAAGATAGTATTTTCACGATAAACGAATTTTAAATGCTTGATTTACATTAAAATATTAAATTTGAAAACAAAAACTTAATACAAACAATTAAGTTATTCAACAGTTTTGGTTAAGTTTTTGTTGTTGTAAATTATTTTTTTAGCTGAAAATTGAACTTATTCATGATAGGTTGAAAATTTCTATGAACATTCAAAATTTGCTTGAAAATTCATATGCAATAGTTTAAATTAACCTTTTTTGGTAAAAAATTTACTTTTTGGGTATTAAAATTAACGATTAGGCGGCACATTTCTTTAACAATTTGTTAAATTCGTTTAGATAGAATTAATCAGTTTTTTTTTAAATTCCTTTCTTTAGTAGAAAATTATTTTTTCTTCCTTTTTTAAATTAATTTTTTTGACTGTAGATTAAGGTATTTCATTTTTGATAGACATTTTTTTTATAGGTATTTGATCTCATTGAGTACGAACATATATGTTCGGTTGAAAATTGATCTAGTCAATTTAATTATTTTTTTATTTGATTTTTGTAGTTAACGTGTAATTTAATTGAAAATTTTCCTTTATAATTTACTTGAATGCCCCATTATTTCCTACATTTGTTTGCAAATCCTGCAAAATTCAGAAAATCGACCACAGATATCCCAGATTCTATTTTCGAAATTTCATAAATATTTAAAAATATGCTCTTAAAATTGAATTAAAAAGAATTTATTTTTATTCTTTCTGGAAATTTTGATACGGCTATTTGAACTTTTAAAATATTTCAAAATTCTCAAAAAGGATTTACAATTTTTTATATGAAATCTTCAAAAATAAAAATTTTGTTTCAAAGGTTTTGAAATATTCTTCTAATTAAAAATTAATGGTTAATGATTCACTAAGTGTTTGTTGAGTTTACAACGAAGATTGTGTTGTTTTTTGTTGTTGAAAATTCATCTTTTTACAACAAAAATTAAAGTATTCCTTGTTTTGTTGAAAATTCCTACATTCGTTTCTTGTAGTAGAATATCAATCTTCTTCGTGACTTATATAACTTCGTGGCATATCATTATAAATACAAGTAAAGTTGAAACACTCAATATCGAATTCAGAGCTGGTTTATGAATCCGTTTGTCTATTTTGTATTTTGTACGCTTTTCTTACTTTATAAGTAAAATATTTTGCCTTTTCGATGGATCCTCGATCTCCTGATTTTTCCTGCCTGATTTCGAATTTGGACCACTGTCACATTATACGAGTTGTGCCCTGCTTGCTCTGCTGTTTGAGTAGTAGAAATTTAAATTCACAAACGATTCCTCATATCTTGGAAATTTGGTGGAAAGCGCAGAAGGGAAAAAATAATAGAGCAAACATCAAGGAGAAAATAAAATATTTACTGGTAAGTGAAGATATTACATGTGATTACGTAATTGAGCGTATTGAATTATAATTCTGTATTCGATTAAAAACGTTCAAACAGATCACTTTTATCAATTCTTTGTTAATGCGAATTTCATCAGGGCAAAAATTCCATGAAAAATTTATCAGCAGGTCAAATCTGGACATTCTGACCAATCTTCTATAACCAGTGGCACATTGTTGAGCTGGTGATCTATAATAAATTGCAAAGCGTCCACGAAAGAATCTTTATCTATCTGTTGCTCTCTTCCCAAAATAATAAGATTAGTTTCTCTGAAAAAATATGAATACTTTTAGTTTTCTGTGGCTTGTAAATACTTTATGATCGTAAGAAAAAACAATAATTAAATTCAAAATATATGTTACCCGACAATTGCTATATCACCGCAAGAGAATAAGATGGAAATACGCTCATAGTCTGTATATATAATCCAGTGTTCTCCATAATCTACATTATCGTATTCTACAGTATATCTTCCTTCAGTTCCAATGAATGTCGAAACGCCGGTATATGTTATTGCTACGTTGTTTCTGAAATTTATAAAAAGTGATCAAATTTGTTTGAATTCATATATCATCTAAGAGTTAATATTTATCAAGATTTGGATTCTGCATCCAGGATATTGTGTGCATCAATTTAGAAAAACATATTGTTTGAGATAACGATAGATTACAAATTATATTTTTTATAGCAATGTTATTTAATTCCAATTACAACATTATTTTTTCAAACTCTCTATATCTCCCATTTAAATTATGAAATAATATTTTTCTTACACCCCGTCTATTAGGTCGATTTCAGCAGCTAATGTACCTTCCTCGTTCAGCGACCAGTATGGAGTCATGCATTTTTTTAACGCATTAGCAGCAGTAGCATATTTCCCTAATACGAACCAACGTCCCTGGAACTACATGAAAAAATTATATCATGTACAAATTAAACATTTTTAAAATTGATTTGGCGAAAAATTTTGTTTTTTCAAAGTTAGAAATAAGGAGCAGATATTTGACTTACATCTTGATTCTAAATTAAAAATATATATTAAAATGGAGGGTTTCTTTTCATTCGCTAATAATTTTGAAAACACTAGAAATGTAATTGCAAATCTAGATATAATTTTTGAATTAAGTTTGAGACAAACTCTTTTCTGTCAACTTCTGCATAATTTTGGTTCATATTTACTTTTTCAAGATCGAAATCCTGCACGATTTGCACATTTGTACAATGTTGACAAGACGAAGAGGTAGACGTTGACGTAGAAGTAGGCGTAGGTGTACCCGTAGGCATAGAAGTGGGTGTTGGCATAGCCGTAGGTGCAGCCGCAGACATAGCATCAGGCGTAGATGGAGCCGAGGCCATAAAAGCGGTCGGAAGTGAATCTGAATTCACAGAAGCAGGATCAGGCGTAGACGTAAGCGCAGGATATGCGAAAGCTCTAGCGCAGAGTAGAAGAAGCAATCCCAGTTGAATCATTTTTTCACCTGTGGATAATTTTTTTGTAAATTGATAAACAATGAATATGTAATAAATCAATAATTTAATTTTTTCTTTAAGCTTACTCTTAATCTTTAAAAAATAGACTATAAGCTGATACTCTTAACAAAAGAACTGAAATAGGAATCACTGAAAAAGTGGATTGTTCAATGTAGTATTGAAACTCGAGGTTCCGCTTTTAAGACGAATTCTAGAAATCATTCAGTCTTGTGAGCAAACTTATTTCTTATTTTTGACCATTTGTTTTAATTAAGATTTTCAAACTTTTATACATGAAAGAATATAGTATAAACTCAGAGATTTGCAGCGTTGAAAAAAAAAAATTCGAAAAATCTCATTACTTTAAAACGACTTAATAAGAAATCTCATTTTGCGCTCATTTGAAAAAAAGCACAAAAACGCATCCTCTTTATTTTGAAGTTTGTAAATCTGCAGGTACCTTACAAAATTATACACTTTTTTAGGGAGCAAACAAAACGGAAAAATTATTTATGTTCTACAATTGTTACTCAATTTTTAATTTCTTGACAAAGCCAATTGAACTTGAAAGTTATTGAATCAAACATTTAGACCTTATTAGATTTTTTTAAATACATGAATTTATCAATATTTATCTATCTTATTAATAATGCAATACTTTTACTTGAGCGGATTGACTTTTTGCTGGAATTTTCTCGAGGTAGTAACATACTTGGGCTTATTTTTTTTTAGTTAAAGCTTTACCTTTTGTAACATCATACTATACCTTCTTATAATAAATGATAATATTAGTTTATTTACCAATCGAATTTAAGAAAGTCAATCGAGGATACTGATGAGTGGAGATTTGAAAATTTATAAATACAAATTCGATTTTATGTGA
>NC_046659.1:103908366-103922360 GCF_010883055.1 Belonocnema kinseyi
AAATAAAAGCGATGAGAATGTGTTCGTTAAAGCCGAAAGAGCTTTAACAAAAGAGATTTCAAAATCACAAAATTACGCTTGTCGGTCCTTTGACCTTTGATTCCAAAAGGTCTGTGTACGAATGCGGAAAAAACCAAAAACCAAAAAAAAAACCAAACGCGGAGCACGATTGCTATCAGTCGCGTTCCGCAGGTGCGCTCCAATTCGGAATATATATTCCGTATAGCTCGCCAATATATTTATCTCGTGCTCCGCGCTCGATAATGTATTTACCTCGCGCTTCGCGCTCGATATTGTATTTATCTCGAGCAACGCGCTCGATCTTTCTGCAGAGAATTTTAAAACTAAAGATGAAAGTATCGACAACAGTAATTTGGCGATTGTGAATTCTCTTTTGTTAAAGCTCCTTTGGGTTAACAAACACATTCTCATCACGTATCTCGTGCTTCCCACTCGAGTTTATCCCTGAAATTTTATATCATTCCCATAAATTTATATCATTATAATTCGTAACTTGCATTGCGCATTCTTTCAAAAAGTTTGGTTTTTCAACGCTTTATTGCAACTTTTGTTGGTTTTTCATGAACTGAATTGGCTGATTTCAATGTTTTCTTTATGATTTAAACTTTACTTACACGGTCTACTGAGCCGCCTTACCATTTTTTAACTTCTAAATGATGTATATATGCAAACACACACACACACGCATATATATATTTTTGGAAAATGCATTATTATATTTGAGACTATTTTAAAGAATGTGAAAATGTTGCATGAAAAGATGTAACTTTTGGATTTTCCATTATTTTTATGCTGTCAAAATTTATTTTCTGATTTATCAAGAAAATTAACAAAGTTGTTATGATAATCTTCTAGGGCATTTAGAAATCACACTATTTCTTCTCTTGCCATTTTTTCATATCGTCCGTTAATTGGCTTAAAAGGTTCATTTTCGTGTGTTTTCTGGAATGTTTAAAATACTGTAACTCTTATAATTTTTAATTTTATGAAAAAGTCATCAGATAAATTGTTCGACTTTTTAAATACTATGAATAACCGTACAGAGAATTCTCGAATTTTGAAAAAATGGTATGAAAAATATTCAAAAGGCGCTCAGTTTTTGAATTTTTATCCACAATGGCTGGTTAACGAACTTAACCTTTAGTTTAGGACACTCAAAGAGTGTACTAGAGGCCAATCTAATAAAATTATTTTTTCAAAAGTTATTGTGCTGACAGACAGATAGGCATAAATACATATAGACAGACCGACAGACATACACATTCGTAACAACCTTTTTTCGGATTTAGGGGGTCTTAAAACGTGGAAATTTCACAAGAACCTTGGGTGGAGGGGGGGGGGGGGGGGGGGGGGGGGGGGGGGGCAGTTTGTTAAATTTTACATATGTCTGATACCTTCTCTGATGAGAATGTAAAAAATGTTTGTCTTATCATTTTTTTCCTATCTTGCATAGTTTGACCGCAAAATGCAATTTTTGATTTTTAATTAGCTATTAGATATTACTCATCGTGCTCATAGACAGACAGAGAGGCATAAGCACATATATAACGTCAGACACATGGACATACGGATAAACACATTCGTAAAAGCCTGCTTTTCGAATTCAGGGGGTCTCAAAACGTGGAACTTCCGACAAAACATAGGGAGGTCAAATATTATACAAATCTAATACCTTCTCTGATGAGAATGTAAAAATTATTTATTTGTCACGTATAATTATTTGATAGTTCTGTTTTTAGTTTAAATCATAAATATAGCACCAAGAATATTAAAAATTGCATTTTTTAAAACCCCACACATGAGACGAAAAGAAATTAAAGGACAAAAGTAGTGGCAAGAAATAGTCGGAGAGCCGAGGCCGTTTTTGGCGAGTTATTAGTTAATGATTCTGCCACTATTTTCCTGATTGTTGAGAATATACTGATTGCGATATGTGGCTTCTCCAGGGGTAGTCCTATTGTTCTGCCTATTGCACGGAACATTGTCTAATTGTCTCCACATTCAACGCAGAAAGATTCAGCCGTTACCCTATGACTTATTTTAATCATTTTTTTTACAACTTCGAATAAGTAATTAAACACCTTCTCCCCGGGACTACCCCTGGAGAAGCCACATTTGGTGATCAGTATATTCTCAACAATCAGAAAAATAGTGGCAGAATCGGTACCTAATAACTCGCCAAAACGGCTTCGGCTCTTAGACTAAAAGTGCCCACTCAGCAGGCACATTTTTACATTCTCATCAGGAGAAGGTATTAGATTTGTATAAAATTTGACCCCCCCCTCCCCGTTTTTTCGAACGTCAACGTTTTGAGACCCCTGAAAGCGAAAAACAGGTATTTACAAATGTGTCTGGCTGTCTATGTATGCGCCTATGTGTGTGCATGTTTTTCTGTATGACTGCAGATTTTTAGTTTGTTATCACGATAAATTTCTAAAGGAATGACAGATTGGATTGGCCTTTGGTATACTATTTAAGTGTCCCGAAATAAAGGTGAAGTTTGTTGACCAACCATTTTTGGTGCAAATTCAAAAAGTGAGCGTATTTTAAAAATTTTTGAGACCACTTTTTTCGAAATTCCAAAATTGTCTCTACAGATATTCATACTATTCAATCAGAAGAACAATTTATCCTAACGACTTTTTTCTATTAAAGCCGAATTTACCAGAGTTATAACATTTACATAATTTCAAAAAACACGAAAATCAACAGTTTAAGCCAAATAACGCACGATATGGAAAAAAGTCAAGAGAAGAAAAATGTTTCTTTTTTAATACCTTACAAGACTGTTCTAACAACTTTCGGAATTTTTTCGAAAAATCGAAAATTCAAGTTTTGACAGCATAAAAAAATAATGGAAAATCAAAAATTACATTTTCGGTGAAACTCTGCCAAATAGGTAAAAAGATGGCTAGACAAAAGCTCTGCATTTTAAAAATATCTAAGAATTTGATTCAAATCACTTTTTGATAGCATGCTTGTGTTGTTTTTTGATTTTGAAAAACGATTTTAACAATAAAATAATCAGCCCGCCGCGTGGGCACATTCTCATCACAACTAATGTTACATTTTCATCCTAATGAGAAGGTATTGGTTTTATGTAAAATTTTCCTTTGTCGGTTTTCATCAAATCTCCACGTTTTGAGACCCACTAAGTCAGAAAAAAGTATTTTTTCAAAGGTGTTTGTCTGTCTGTCTCTCTGTCTGTAGTCTGTAGTCTGTAGTCTGTATTCTGTAGGCACGATAACTTTAGAAAAATTGATGAGATTGGATTCTGTTTTGGCACACTTTTTTAAAACCTAAACAGAAAGAAAAAGTTCGTAAACCAGATATTTTGGATAAAAATTCAAAAAGTGAGCGTTAATCTTCAAAATATTTGTATCCACATTTTTCAAAGATTTGATGATTCTATAAACGGTTATTCATAGTACTCAGAAATTTAAACGATTTAATCTAATAACGTTCGTCTTTAAAAAGAAAATGATCAGAGTTAGAGCATTTTTAATATCCAAAAAAACAAAACAAAATGAACATTTCAGGCCAAAAAAACGCAATATATGAAAAAAAGTCAAGAAAAGAATAACTTTCATTTTAGAAAGCTCTACAACATAATCATTACAACTTTTTTGATTTCGTCGAAAAGTTGAAAATTAAAAATTTGATCGTACCAAAAAATTATGAAACCACATTTTTTCAAGATTTCAAAATTTTATGTACGTTTGTTCATATTACTCAGAAACTCACACAATTTATGCCTATGGCTTTTTTCTATAAAAAGAAAATTATCAGAGTTAGAGCATTTTCAAAATCAAAAAAAAAAAGAAAAACTAAAATGAAAATTTTAAGCAAAAAAACGTATGATATGAAATAAATTCAGGAGAAGAAAAACGTTCGTGTTTGAAAGCCCTACAAGACTATGATAAAAGCTTTCTCGATTTGGTCGAAAAGTTGAAAATTAAAAATTTGATCGTACCACAAAATTATGAAAGCACATTTTTTCAATATTTAAAAATTCTATGTACGTTTGTTCATATTACTCAGAAACTCAAACAATTTATTCTAATGACTTTTTTTATTTAAAAAATGATCAGAGTTACAGTATTTTCGAAATTCAAAAAAAACAAACTAAAATGAAATATTTAAGCCAAACAACGTGTGACATGAAGAAAGTCAAAATAAGAAAAACGTTCCGTTTTGAAAGCCCTACAAGACTTTGATAACAGACTTTTTAATTTGGTCGAAAAGTTGAAAATTACAAATTTGATTGTACCAAAAATAATGAAACATCCAAATATTCAATTTTTTGGTCAAACTATGCAAGAAACAAAAAAAATTAAAACAATTAAATTGCGCGCCTTGGAAAGCACTACAAGTTTATAATGAATCATTTTTCGATAGGACGCGTAGTTTTTGTTTTTAGCCGTAAAAAACAAAATTAAAAGTAAAAAAATGAAATTTTTTGGATTATCGACACAAGACACGAAAGTAATGAGACAAAACTTTTTCATCCAGAAAAGAGCTATACTTTTTGTTAGGATAAATAGTTTTTGCTTTATTCGCGAAAAATAACATTCAAAATACAAATATTGAATTTTTCTGGAAAAACGATACATGGTATGAACTAAATTTAACAGACAAAAGTTGTTTACTTAAAAAGATCCATAAATTTATTAATTATCATTTTTCGATAGGACGAGTAGACTTCCCGTGTAGAAATTTCGTCGTGGACCTAACCGGACCCAAGCCTGGAAAAACTAGGCCCTGGCTTGGTGATCAAACCTGGGTCAAGCTAGAATGAAACGCTAAATCTAAACAGGGCCTGGCTCGATCACCGCGCCTGGCCCAGGCTCTTAACCCTAGTTCAATATCGATTCCTAGCCATTTTATTATAAGACTGCGTTTCTGTATGGAACTAATTATGGAACCACTACCAGAAGAATCTGTGATATCCTCAACCTCATCGACAAGCGGATCTTCATTTACTCTTGGAAGGTTAGAATTGATAATATTATCCTTATTTAAAAAGGCATTTTAATTGCGGATTCATATAGTACCTCTCTAGGTTATGATTCTTTCTCGTCGTCTGCATCACTATTTACACATAAAATCATTTCGTAGTTTTAATCAAATACAGACATTATACATACTTTAATTTTTATATAATCAATATTTTTAACATTCTTCAATCGTTTTTTAATACATAAATAATCGTTTGCACCTGCAGAAATGTAATATACTTACAAGATCGTTATTTAGAGGTTAAAATTACGCTACCGTAATATTTACAAATAATTTCAAATTAATTTACATACTTTGGAAATCCACACATAAGTATGGAATAGTGGTTCATGATCGATGTCTCCTGACTCTACGAGTGCTTTTTGATATTTTAGGAATTTTGCGACTTTCTAAAATGACACCCTTGTTAGCAAACACAAAGTTGTGTAGAGGATATTAGATAATTACATAATAATCCAACGCCATCTACCATAAATTTTAGGAACTGTGCTACTACCTATCTAGCCGGGTTCGAGGTCGAGCCATTGAGATATACAAGCTAGAGCCAGGCCTGGGGCCCCTGGCCTGGCCCAAGCCTGTAACCGATGAGATACCGGGCGATTTCTGCACGGGTTTCTTTTAACCGTAAAAAATAAGATTCAACATTAAACAATTAAATTTTTAGAAAAAGGACAGAAAAGATGAAAGAGGACATAGGACCCTGTATATGTTCCTGTATTAGATCCTATGCAGAGGCGCACCCGAATAAAAATGCTTCGACTTGAATTCGACTTGAATTACCCCTAATCAAGACATGCTGAATTCAAAAAGGTCGACTTGAGCATGCTTCAGTTTTGAGACTGGGCCAGACTTCAACTTATGTCTTGGAGACAAGTTTGTATGTTTTGAAGACACACATTTATCTCTTGACTCGTATTCTTATGACTCCAACACGTGCGGTTTATAACTTCGAGCGTTTACATGCCCCAACATGCCGAAAATTTATTTCTTTTTACGTATTTCTATTGGCTTAGGAAATCCTTCTAGATAGTTACAATTTTTATTTGTTCGAAGAAAATTCTCAAGGGTTATACTCGTTCAGACTCACCGATTCTGCATTTTAAATTAAAAATAACTAATTTAATAATTACAAATTTTTCATTCATCAATTTTAAATTTACTTTTAGCCAAAAAAGGTTCGGTAATCTCAGTCAAGACAAGGCTCATCTTGAGTCAAGTAAACGTCGTCTTAGCGAAGACAAGGCTCGACTTGAGACAAGTAAACGCCGTTTTACCTCTTGTGCTCATAAAAGTAAGACGAAGGCCTATGTCTTGACCCAGTTTTGAGACGCAGCCAGACATCGATGTCTTGGAGACGAACTCAAGACTTAACCAAGTGGAAATCAAGTCGAAGCATTTTTACTTGGGCAGTACATTTTATTTAATCGTAGAAATCAAGATCAAAAAAGGAAAAATTATACAAACAATGAAATAAGAATTAGTATGATTCAAGTTTTATGCATATTATGAATTGTAATGATATACATTTATTGAAATGATGATTTTTCAGCGCAGCTTAGAATAAAATTTGAAGCAAAATAAGAAGCAAATATAAAAATAATCATGATTAATACAATTTTCTCTTAATTATTATTTTTTAATAAGCAATCCCAGGCAGAGTTACATAAAAAATGTACTATATTTAATATAAAAGTGTTGTGTATAATGTAGAAAAGTTGGCATGCTGGACAAAACCGAGTGCGAAGCACGAGATATGTGATGAGAATGTGTTCGTTAAACACGAAAGAGCTTTAACAAAAGAGAGTTTAAAATCACAAAATGACGAGAAATGCATTGACCAAGCGAGTACGATTGTTATCAGTCGCGTTCGATAGGTGCGCTCCAATTCTCGAGCAAAGCTCTTTTAACGAAAGAGAATTCACAATCACAAAATTTCAGTGGTGAATGTTTTGAGTCTTCATTCCGAAAGGTTTGCGCAAGAATATGTGAAAATATAAAGACCGAGCGCCGAGTTTATCATCGAGCGCGAAGCGCGAGATCCAACAATCGCGCGTCCTATCAAAAAGTGGTTGATAAAAAATTTGTAGCTCATTTTAAATTGCACAATTTTGCTGCATTAATCTTTTACCGTATTTTTCACAGTTTGACCGAAAAATGTAATTTTTGGATTTTTCATTATTTTGAATGCTGCCAAAATTTGAATTTTGTATTTTTCAAGAAAATTCAAACGGTGGTTATAATAATCTTATTGGGCACTCAAAAAGCAATATTTTTCTTTTCTTGACTTTTTTTCATATCGCGCGTTATTTGGCATAAAATCGTTATTTAAGTGTGTTTTTTAGAATTTTGTAAATGCTATAACTCTGGTAACTTTTATTTTTTTTTAAAGTCATTAGGATAAATTGTTCGTCTCTTAGGACTCTATGAATATCAGTACAGAAAATTTTTGAATTTGGTAAAAAGTAGTCTCAAAAATTTTCAAAATACGGTTACTTTTTAAATTTTCATATAAAATGGCTGGCTAATGATCATGACATTTATTTAAGGACTCTAAAAGAGTATACTCAAGGCCAATCCAATATGTCTATACTTTTGCAAGTCATCGTGCTGACAAACTAAAAATCGACATCTCCGCAGGCATGCACACGCAAACAAACACATGAACCGTATCTGCAATGGGTGCCAAGTAATGACTCTTTCAAGAACCCGGCTTTTTTTCAAGAAGAAGGCGAAAAATCCAATTTTGAGGTTTGTGTCTGTACTTTGGAACATGTTAATTCCATCAAAAAAAGTTCTAATTGATGTAGATGCAATTTTTATTAATTCTAAACAAATAGCAAAGACCCAGTCACAATAGTTCATAAGCTATGGCACCCAAAATTGACACCTTTTCACCTATTTTTCAAGGAAAATTACTCTTGTTGAAATTTTTCTATAGATCGAGAGTTCTGAATCTTAAGAAAAACAACATTTTTTCTAGTTTGAGCTGGTTTCAACCAAAAAAAATTTTCGAAACAACTCGTTTGGTACATATTTTAAAGAAAATTAGTAACAGGAAAAATGATAGAAGACCACATTTTTCGTGAAATAAAATGATAAAATATTATACCTCTTATTTTGTTCTTATTTTATGTTAATAAACAATACAATGTTTAAGCATTGATTAAATAATACGCTTCACACTATAAATTTTGTCTACGCTTCATTTATTTTCTTTGCTAAAATGGCAGAAATTATGCTATTGATGAACACACGATCTCCTAATAGTCATCGTACTCTCCTAATCTCTTAAGAGTAGTTTATCGGTAAATAAATTAGTCAATTATTTAATTAATTTTTTCATGAATTGCATAATTACGTAATTAATTATGTTACATGTTCTTTTATTATCAATGACTAACCACAATTGTTTTCTCTGCGATGATTAGATCAGCAATTTTTAGTTTTGTTAACACAAAATAATACAACATTATAAAACTAATTTATTCAATGCAATTTTTCATAAATAATAAATAAACAGTTAAAGACAGCTGTTTTTTTTGTATGCAATTTCAATCAAATATATTTTGCAAGTAATATTTACAAAGAAAATTAATAAAATATGCACAGAATTGTTCGAAATAGACTAAAATAGAAAAAATGGTGTTTTTTATGAGTCAACACTCATGATCTATGCAGACCAGAAAATTATATCTTTGTTTAAAATTTGGGAAAAAATTTCTGCCGTATAACTTTTTCTCTGGCGCCACTTACGTAGCTTTACCCAAAAGCAAAGTATTTTGAGAAGTCCGAACACAAGTAATTTGCCCTGAAAAATAGGTCAAAAGAGGTCATTTCTTTCTCTTTTTATTATTATTTTGTTGTTCTTGAAAAAACGGGTTCTCTATAACTCGGCTCCTATTAGCGACAGAAGCTTTATTTTCGTTGTAACTTTCTTACAATATACTTTAGTTTCATACTTATAAGTTCCGCCAGGTTCATTAACACGTGTTTCCCATAAAAAAGAGGTTTTTGTAAATTTTATTCAGAATCGTCATTATTAGGTGAATCGATTAAAATCTCAACATTTCTCTTAAAAATTATTTATAGGGTACGAGTAAATTATTACTTTCCACAGATAAACCTTTGAATTAAATTTTATAGGAACCTGAGAAACCCGTAAGTGAAAAATTCGGTTTTGTGAGGTTCGGACGCTAATTATGACGTTTTTGATGGGTATTTAATGTAAATTGTTTCTAATACGTAAAATATCTATTTCTGCTGATAATCAGATGTTTGCATACATTTTTTTAAATAGTTATTATTTTTTCAACAACTGGCTCTTGAAGTAGAGTTAGAAATTCGCGGTTTTTCCGATTTTTTCAACTTATTTTTAACTTTTTACTTAAAGCAATGCAATAATCAATTAAATTCAACAAAAAAAATTACATAACCAATTTCCTTATTAAAAACAATATTTTCTTCGAACAATGACAAAAAGTTGCAGTTTTTTATAAAATTTTCCCCACTTTTTGTCTACTTTTTAATTAGAAAAGGGCATTTGCAGTGTGGTAAAATTAAATGCAAGTTAATAAATATAATTTAAAAAAATGTATTATTGTTTACAAACATCTTCTCTTAAATAATTCTTAGGTGGAAACGTCATATATAATTCATATAACACAGATATTTTTCATTTGTTTGATACAGAGTTTTTATACAGACTTTATTTTTTGCGATTATATTTTTTTGAAATAAATCACGTATCTGAAATATCCTTTGAATTTTCTATATAGATCATATTAAATTTAAAAAAAATTTTTAAGATTATATATATATATATAATAATATTTATAATTTGTTCCTATCTGCAACTTCAAAGAAAAGCCTAAAATTTTGGATAAATTTGAAATTTAAAAAGTTAAAAAAAAGTTAAAACAAGCTAAACATTTGAAAAATAACCACCACTTCCTGATTATATTCCATGGGAAAATTTCTATATAAACAGTAATATATTTCTTAAAAAATTTTTTTCGTGAATTTGATTTAATTATCAAATCAGTCTAATTAAAAAGTGAACAATAAGTGGAAAATTCTAGAAAAAGTGAGCTCAGCAATAAGAAATTTAAAAAAATTATTGGATCATTCAATTCCTAATAAAATATAACACCTTATGAGTTATAAACAATATCTATTCACAAAATAGTTGAAAAATCATAATTAAGTCCAAAAACTTGAAAAAATCCATTTTTCTCTTAAGGTGTTTTTTCATGGACACTAAAAAATATACTCATTGGGGTTGATGTATAGAAATTAATTACTTATTTTAATTCTATAACTGATTGTGAAGAGAAATGTTGAGTTACAACTTGATTCAACTAATATTGACGATACTAAGTAAAATATACCTTAATAAATAGTCCGAATTAAATTGATATTTTTTGCTAAGGAATTAGTTGTTTGTTACTAACCAATAAAAATATCTTGACTAACAGAATCAGTCATTTTTTACTATTATGCAGTGGCCTACTTTTCGTTAATCCAAACTGTAAAATTTAAACAAACATGTTTAAACAATTTTTAATCAGAGATGCCATAAAGTTTCTTATGCATAAGGAAAAAAATTATAAAATAAGAATGAACTTACCTTAACGCTCTAGCATATGCTTATTCAAAGCAAATCATTTTCAAAAAGTTTGATAAGTAAATGCAATTTTCTATTAATAATTAGGAAAGTAGACAACAGAAAATAATGCTGAAACTCGAAAACAGAACTTTGTAAAAAAAGTGCCGTTTTAGGAATCTTATTATGCATAGTTAATTAATAGCTCATACTGATCCATTATAATTTCAATATTAAAAAAAAGACTATTTTCCCTAACTTTTCTCAAACAATTACAAGTCGATTTTTTTAACTTGGAAACAGGTTACGTAATGTTTTCAACCGTTTCACAATCTGACCTCTTCTTACTGTTTCAATAGAGTTAATAGTGTTTCACATATTATAAATTTTGAAAATTAATAATGATGTACAGTCCTAGGCCAATTTATTTATTTGTATCAAGCAATTAGCAGCTTTTAGAAGCGTTATCAATTTTATTATTTAATAAAAAAAATAAAAATTTGCCCTAAAAGATGATCTTTTTGGTTGCCAATTCAACTTTTTAAAATAATAATTTGTGTTTTTGGTTTCAAAATTCAGATTTTTTCGTAGATCATTACCCTTTTTTTCAATTCACATTTTTTTACCTTTCTTTACCTGCTTTAGTCGAATTTTGATTTTTCCTGTACAAAAATACAACTGTTTAGTTAAAAATGTAACAATCTTGTTAAAAATTCATACATTTCGGTTAAAAATTTTACTATTTAGAAAAAATTAACTTAATGTTTACAATTATTTTCAGATAATTATTTAACTGTTTGGTAAAGAATCTACCTATTTTTTCAAAAATCCATCCTTCTGTTGGAATAAAATTAATCTTTTTGGATTGTTGGATGAAAATGCATCAGTTTTGTGGAGACTACACTCTTTCCTGAAATGTCTTTTTTTTCCATTAAATTTTTGTAGAGAAGATTCGTCTTTTGGCATGAAGGTTCGACAAATTTCTGATTAATAATTTTCTGATACGAAGCGTATTAATTTTTTTTATTGAAAAAATACCTTTTAAAATAAAAAATTGAATTTGTTAAAAAATTAAAATGATTGGATGAAAATATTTCGTTGAAACTTGATTTTTTGTTACGGAAGAATCATTTTAGTTGAAATTTCTCTTTTTGGTAGATGAATTGTCTGGACGGTTTAAAATGTATCATTTTCAGATTTAATTTGTGTCAGCTCAAATTTCATTGGTCTCCCAATGAGCATTTGAAACAATTTGCGAGTCTTAAATGTATTCCTCTGAACGTATGTGCACATCTGGACATATAGGGGAAAGTATCATTTAGAGACTAAATTTTGGCTCAATGCCGGGATTTGTTGAGTGCTGAACCGCGCTGTCAGCCACCTGAACACCTGTCAAAGTAACTATTTGCATTGCGATATTAGACTAAATAATTGTTAATAAGGAAACTAATTTCAATAGTATTCGCCTAATTTTTAACTTTCTTTCACTTTGCAGTGGGTACTAGTCACTTAGAATAAAATGATAACTTTGTATTCCAATTTCCAAATGTTAAGTTACTTTTGGCCGTCGATATTTAAACTAAAGCCGGGATGTGTAGAAAAAGTCATGACCGTCTACATATACAATTAGGTATTTTCACTTCAACCACCAGCTAACTTCACTTTCTTGAATACAAATAGTCACAAATTGTCACTGGCAAATGGGACGAAATTGAAAATTATGTAATTATTATTGTAAATTACCTGCTAATCAACATCTATTTCACCCAAATAACGCCCGACAAAATCATCTTGACAGGTGACTGACAGTTTGTAGAAGACACTTCACGTTGCTCTGGATGAGAAAAAACAGTGTCTAAATGATGCTTGTCCCCTAGATTATCCGAATGAACCAGTGTGGCTCAAATTTGTTGCAACTCACTTGAACACCGATTTCGGTGTACAATGGAGGATCGGCGATTTTCAGTGCTTTTGGGAATATTCTTCTGTCACTAGCTGCTTTTGAACAGAAACTGAAAAAATGTGTCTTATAAAGTTCTAAACCAATAAAAATGATACAAAAAACTTTGATATCGTTAAAATAGATTTGAAAATTTTTCCTATTATTTATACACTTTTTAGCAATGCAGCAGTTTTATTGCACATTAAGTTTTATTGCAACAATTATAAGAATTTCATGGCAGAACTTTTAAAAATAATCAAACTCACGACTGGCAGAGAGATTGGGAATTTTTTAAATAAAAAATTCATATTTTTTTTTGCGCACATATTTTCAGGAAGTAAACTATTTTATTGTGTATTAAAATTTTATAGAAAAAAATGAAGCATTCCATTACAGCAAGTTAAAAAATTATCAAGCTCACGACTTGGAGAGAGATTGCGAATTTTTTAAAAATTAATTCCTACATTTTTGGTACCTCTGAAATATATATATATATATATGTTTTCGGAAACTTTTTATTCACGCCCCAATAGATTTTAGAGCAAAATTCTCAGCAGGAAAAGTTGACTAGAGGGAATTCTGAGAAAGTTACAACAAAAAGGAGCCTTGTATCTCCAATGGGGGCCGAGTTATGACTCTTTAAAAAACCGGATTTTTTTTTAAAGAGGAGGCAACAAATTCAATTTTGAAGTTTGTATCTGTACCTTGTAACCTGTCAATTTAAAAAAATGTAATTAAAGCAGATGCAATTTCGAGCAATTCTAAAAAATAGCTATGGTCTAGCCACAATAGGTCATAAGTTATGGCCACCAAAATATACCACCCTTGACCTATTTTTTTTGGCAAATTACTTGTGTAGAATTTTTTGAAAATACTTCCTTTGAGGTTATTTTATGTACATTATTTTACATATACTTTTTTCATCAACAATTAACCCAGATTGTTTCTTCTGCGATGATTAGTTTAGCAATTATTGGCGTTTTTATCATAAAATAATACAAAGTTTTAAAACTTATTCATTCAATAAAATTTTTATAAATAATAAATAATCAATGTTAATCCAGCTTCCTCTGTTAGCACTTTTCATAGCATAAATTCCGAAAGTGATTTTTAAATATAAAATGAATAAAACATGCAAGCAATTTCTCTAAATAGCTTCAAAAGGGAAAAATGGTGTTTTTTGCGAGTCAACACCAATAAAGCAAGTATTTGAAGAAGATTGAATACGAGCAATTTTTTCCTGAAAAATAGGTGAAAAGTGGTCAATTCTTTCTCCTCTTTTTTTTAATTGCAACTTGTCATTAGGACTTAGCACAGCACAGCACAGCACAGCACAGCACAGCACAGAACAGCACAGCACAACACAACACAACACAACACAATACAATACAATACAATAAATACAATACA
>NC_046659.1:103922460-103924025 GCF_010883055.1 Belonocnema kinseyi
ATAATATTAATATATATTTTTTTAATGAACGCGATATCTTAATTATTCTAAGAATACTTTTTTTCGTCATATAATTACATTGAATCATAATCATATAAATAATTTTAATAGAAGCTCCTTTTCCTTTATTCTTGTATGTTTATTTAATTATATTATATATCAGTAAATTATAATGATGTTTAAAACATGTTTTTTTTCACTTACCTTTGTCTAAAGTTAAATAATTAAATTTCTTGTTGCATTTTCTGAAATATTTTTTTATCAAAGACGTGAATAAATTATGTTCATATGCACATTTTTTGAAACATATTTCCAGTAATTTATTATATTTTTTCTGTGCAAAAACGGGTTTTCCTCAAACTTAAACGATTATACGGATTTTGACATGAATTTTAACCAATGTAGTTTATATTTGTTTTTGCTTGACAATGACTTTTGAGAAATATCTGAGAAAGGCCACCTGGATGACTTATGTCTTTTCAAAAATTATCTATTTCACTTACTTGAATTCATTCTTCAAAATCAAAATCATGGAAGATTTTTCCAGAAATAAAAATAATTGTTTTTCTGATTTTCCTGACATTTTTCAAAGTTATTAAAAACCATTTTTCGCAATCTCCAAAAACTTGCATTCTGTTTGATACATGTTCGATGTTTGACATCTTCTCAAATTTAACATTGTACATTTTTTCTAAACTTAAAAACCTTTTTGATATCTGTTAAAATGATTAGAATTTTTCTATTTTTTTATTTTGCAAAGTTCTTCTTAAATCGAAAGATTTATTTTTGATAACTATTCGAAATGGATAAAGTGTTGTCTAATTTTGTAATAAAAATTATTTTGTAAATGATAAAAATCATGGATAGTTTTATCAGGAATCTTAATGATTTTTTTTTATTCTTTTGAAACTTTTCAAAATTTTTTAAATATTTTTTTTCCAAATACTTAAAAACCTCGACTTTTTTACATTCTTTATAATCTGAAATATTAAAAAAATATTCTTTTCAAGTTAATTAAACATATTTAATGCTTGCAAATATTTTTATTTTTCGAACAATATTTTTTTTACGGTTTGAAGTTTTATAGTTTTTATCTGGTCAAATAATTTCATGGATTAACAAGAAAAAATCTGACTCTGTCTAATTTGAACTGGAAATGCCACTATTCAAGCTGGAAATAGGTTTTTTTAACCAGTAAAAAAATGGTCGGTACCGCTAATTTTTTTTATCGGTGCTTCAAAATCTTCAGAAGTTCATTAAAAGTGGTTAAAGCCTCTAAAATTTTTCTTAAATTTTCAGAAAAAAAATTAAAATATTGTAATTCCTTTAATAACACTCCAAATTACTGAAAACTATTAAAAATATCCTAAGATAATTCAGATCATATACAATCTTTTAAAATCTCTTTCAATTATTTAAAAAACTTTAAAAATTGTTCAAATCTTTTAAAATACATTATTGTTATTATTATAATGCATTGTTTGAAATACATACGCTGAAATATTAAGAATCCTTTAAAATATTATAAAATCCCTTGAAACCATTTAAAGCTCTCTGAAATTTCA
>NC_046659.1:103924125-103927272 GCF_010883055.1 Belonocnema kinseyi
TTATTATAATGCATTGTTTGAAATACATACGCTGAAATATTAAGAATCCTTTAAAATATTATAAAATCCCTTGAAACCATTTAAAGCTCTCTGAAATTTCATGAAATATTTTTAAATACTCGAAAATTGGTAAAATTCTTTGAAATCCCTTTAAGTGATTGAGATCTTTTACAAATTTTTTATATTATTTCTAAATACCCTTTCCACACTCAATCGAATTTTGGGATTTTTGATAGCTCAGAATGTTCGACTTACATTAACCTAGCACCACCACTTCTTAAGATAACAAAATAATAAAAATCAAAGTTAACAAAAATTTTGGGTTTTCTATGGACTCTTAAGATTCACAAAAATATTTCCTCAAAACAACCCCCTTCATAAAATTTAAATTCTTTACCAAATTGATCCCGGAAAATTGTTGGGCTCCTCGAAAATGCCCTTTCCGATTTTTAGGCCCCAGACCTTAACGTTAGAAATCAACACCTTTTTATCACGTTCATATATTATGACTTTGCCAAAAAATGATTTTTTCGAAATTTTACACTTTCGAAAGAGTCTGATTTTTAGGATACTAGAAAATACCTGTTCCTATTTTTGACCATGCAGATATGATTGGTAGAAAATTTGTCTTAGGGATATAATTATTTGTATACGCTGAGTGGTGAATACTAAATTTCGGGGTCTTTTAATAAGACTAAAAAAAATAATACCGTGAATTTCCGATTGATTTTCTACTAGATATTATATTCTATTGAGAATATTTATTTAAAAAATGTAATTTGTTTCACAATGCCACAATTTATATTACGAAATATTATATTATCACAAACAAATCTTCAAATATTGGTTAGTGACAATTAAAATCTTTTTTTAATAAAGGGGTTTACTTTTCACGTGGATAAAGTAAAATTAAATAAATTAACTGCGTAGTTAAATATTTTTTGTTTAATTTTATGACAATCAGTTTTAAATACATTAAGTTAGAGCAGATGACATAACCTGTTTTCCAGTTTCAAGATATTATAGCCTTCTTATTGTATCCGTAAATTGAAAATTTTCACAATCGCATTCGTCTAATTAACTTATATATTGAGACAATTAAAATTATTTTTAAGTTTCTTCAAATCATATATTCAAATCAAATTGGCAAATATTTGTACTCTTTAAGTCAGTGCTTTTTTCTAAATTTTGAAGATTTGTCTTTGCTTAAATTGGGTTGATAAATTCGTACTATGAATAAGACAAATAGCCTTCTTAGTTTTCATTTTACAAATTAAGAATTCGGTCCAAAGAAAAACCATTAGCTTTCTTCAAGAAATTAATATTTTTTATCTTATTTTGCATTATTACACATGAGACAGAAAAGTATAGGAAAAGTGATTCTAATTTCTGTTTTTTTACATATTTTAATGTTTAATTATTATGCACGTTTATTAATTATTAACTCTAGCGAATATAGAAAATTTTCAGATCTCGTGTCAATAATCTTCCTCCTTCCACTCGATTTATTTTCAAGAATAAATAAAGCGTTTCATAGATAATACAACTTATTATATAGCGGCTATTAATCGTGGGACTCTTCACTTCCACATATCCTAAAATCAGTTTTCTCTTTCAGTTCTGTGTCATTGTAATTTAAAAAAAAAAATTAAAATTGCTTTTGCTACTCTTCTTTTCACTTCAATAAGTTTTTTCCATTTTAGTCGTAAGTGTTCTAATATTATAATTGTTATTTATAATAAGTATTACATATTTTTTAAGACATACTTATTCGCAAGTATCCAGTAGGGTGGCTGCAAAATTAAAGTTTCTTTGATTTGTAGACTTACTTCCCTAAAAATTTTCATTTTGTGAGAAAACAGATGTGCTTTCTCAAATTTTTGGACCAAGGGTATCTTGCATCCCACGTGGGGGTTCAACCACCACGAATCATAAAACAGTTCGTATTTTCTCACAGGTTTAATTTCAATTAACTCCCAACTTGAAAAAAAAATACAACATGCCCTGAGTGGGATTGAAGCATTTAAAAAAATAAATAAATAAAGATTAATTAAATTCAAAAGAGATTGATGTGAGCCGAGGTTTAACATTTTTAATGAATTGTTTTCTAATTGGCACTTCGTTTAGAGATTTTTAAATTAAGGTTATTTCGTAGGGTCTCATTCTGATTTGTAGAAACTTATATTTTTCAGCTGTAAGGAAAACTGAAAAAATATTTTGCTCTTCTTATCCTATTACTAGTAGAGAAAAACTTTATAAATTGAAAATTTGTTTTCCTGCAAAACTAGTTGCTGGTTCAAACCTTATTGAGGTATTTATGGATAATGGTAGTACTTATTATGGTTTTCTTGAAAAACTGACGGAGCTACCATATTGGATGAAAAAACAAGATAACCCTAGTAATCATTCTGATTATTCAGTTATTGTACGCAGCAAGCTGAGCTTAGATACACAAGTCCATTACAACCTTATACCGCTAAAATTCATTGACATGGTGAGACCTATTGTATAAATTCCATTCAAAGCTGTCCTTTGGAGAAATAACAGAAGCAGACATAGATGAAAGAATTATGGCCAGATACTACAAGCTTCATGCTGGTGAATCAAGCCAATCAAATTAGATGATAATAGTTTAATGCTGATGTTTATTCAACTGTTTAATTATATAGTTATTTATTTTTTAATGCATTCAACTGTATCTGTAAACACAAACATTTATTTAAATAAATTTAATCCTTTGTCTAGCACTTAAAAAAAAAAACAATTTTCTTCTATCGACCTTTTTTTCTTTTGTGTGGTTTATGCAAAAAACTTTGATTTTCGTTACTCAAACAACACCAAAATTCTCTTTAATTCTAGAATACAGAGCAGACTGTCATGAAATATAATCTACCATTTCAATCCTACCATTTCCCCTCGAACTATGGAGGATGAAATTTGCATCCCCCGGATAAAGCAAGAATTTTTAAATAGTCATAACTTCCTTTCTACAGATAAGAATCGAATTTTCTATGAGTGATTCCTGAAGGGTTTTTTATGTTCTTTCATTCTGTGAAATCTATGGTTTGAATTTGTAATTTTCATAAAGAAATTGTCATTTAAAATGTTTATTGAACATTCCATTCTCTTCGGGCCGTTTTTGTTTTT
>NC_046659.1:103927372-103929028 GCF_010883055.1 Belonocnema kinseyi
ATTCTGTGAAATCTATGGTTTGAATTTGTAATTTTCATAAAGAAATTGTCATTTAAAATGTTTATTGAACATTCCATTCTCTTCGGGCCGTTTTTGTTTTTTTAAAGTAGTTTTAAACGAAAGCTTGACTTCTTTCCGATAAAAATGCTGTTTGGCATTATTAGACTGAACATAATTATGTAGTTAGGCGAAGATATCCGAGCGAAACCCTTCCTGGCGCGCTTGGGAAGGTTGGCCTGTCCTACCTGAGACTTGGTTGTATGGATGATTCGCCAACGAAGCTGCACTAAATTCATCATAATTTATTTAGTTGGTCTTTTTTTCGCGCATCATTTACTTCTCTGAATTTAAGGCTTTTGACTATCTTCGTAAACAGATCATGTTCTGTTGCGATTGAAGTTTTTTTTTCTCAGCAGCAATTGTCCCTTCTGATTTGGAATAATTGCGTGGTATCTTAGAGCGCCGGGAATTGTAATTTCTTTAGTGACTCTAGTGTCTAGTTTCTTGGTCTTCTCTATGTCACCTTCCAAACTGAAGAGAATTACTGTTTTCTTTAAATAATTCTTAGGCCATTCGAATAACTCCATCGTAGTTAGGATTGGATTCTGCGCTGAGCGCTGCGAGTTAACTTTTGCCAGAAATCTTTTCTAATTTCCACCAATCCCGTCAACTGGACCTCTTCCATATGCAGTTGCCTGAAAATGTGTTTCTATAGAAATTCCAAAAGATTTTTTGTGATTTAAAAGATTTTTGAAGGCATATTTATTTTTTAAATGCTGCACAGCTCCGTCTGCCACATAATAAATTTTGTTAAAAACGCTGAATTATTTCTTGAGTTAGGCTGCTTTTACGTTCCAGAAGACTGAAGCCAGAGTAGAGTAACGCAGTGCAATTTTTTGCTTGAGGCCAAGAAACAAATGACAGTTTTTTGATTGCCTTTTGTTTCTTGGTACAATATTAAGAACAAATGAAAATCTATGTACGTGGATGTCTGTTGTGTTTCGACAATACACGAGACCAAGTTTTATCCAGCTGAATAAAGGACGAATCCTTTATAATTTGTTCATATAAATAGTTTAAACTATTGTTAATTGATTCAAGCCTTTCACAAGTCTGTTTTATGTAACAGTAATGATGAAAATATACAGCGAAACCTCAAAAAGTAAACCTTATAGAGGGGTGAGGGGGAACGCTCGCTTAAAAAGTACTTTTGTTCTCTAATTTGTTTATAATATTTAAAAAACTGTCCGAAGAGTAGACAATGCTGAATCAACATTTTAAATGGCACTTTGCTTTCAAAAATTAAAAACAAGAGATTTCACAGAATGAAAGAGCACGAAAAACTCTTCAGAAATCACTTATAGAAAATTTCCTTCTGATTTGTAGAAAGGAAGTTATGACCATTTGAAAATACCTGATTTGCCTGAGGGTTGCAAATTTCACCCTCTGTAGTTCGATGAGGGATAGTGAAAAAAGTCCATAAATTAATGGGTATACTACAAGGGTAGTTCAATAAGTCTTTAGAATGAAGTATAAAAACAATTTTTTTGGGGTATATTTTTTTTATTTTTCAACATAATCTCCTTGGAGCTCTATACACTTGGTCAATCGCTTTTCAAGTTTTTTTAATCCTTCAGAAAAGTGCGTTTTCGGAAG
>NC_046659.1:103929128-103931124 GCF_010883055.1 Belonocnema kinseyi
TGTTCAGACAAGTTATTGGCCTGTAGTTCTTCGGGTCAGCTAAGTGGCCTATTTTCGGCAGGAGTATTGTGCGCCCTTCCACCAACCACTCTGGAATCGGCTTTTCCGACTTCAGATATGAGTTGAAAATACGGGCCAAATGCTGATGGGTTAAAGAAAACTTCTTTCACCAGAAGGTTTTAATACAATCTGGTCCCGGTGCGGAATAGTTCTTCATCCCTCTTAATACTTTTTTCACCTCCTCCGTAGTGATGGGTGGGCATTCTTTATCAGGTATTATGAGGGCAACACATAACTACTTGAAGCTATTTATATTTTCTGAGTCTTCGTCCAGTCTATGCTGAACTTCGTAGACTTCTCTCCAAAATAATTCGACCTCTTCTGGTTTGGGTGGGTGTTCGACAGTAACTGGAGGGTCTTGGAAGAGTCGAGATGGGTCAAAGAGAAACTGTTGATTTTCTCTGACCCATCTCTCCCTCCGCTCTAGACTTTTCTTAGCGTCAGATAGTATCCGTATTATCTCAACAATATGTTGCCTGGTGGTCAGCAGCTTTGACTTGTTAAGTGTGTAATAACGGGTCCGGAGTTCGCGCGCGAACTTTCTAACCTTGGCGGTAAAATTTCTGCCAGATGTGATGTGGTCAATCACACATTGAATGCGGGACGCGTACTGTCTCGCCCAGCCTATCTTTATGGCAAGTTGATGCATTCGTCTTTTGGTCTTATGATCAGCCGTTGGTTTTGTTTTACGGTTCGCATCGGCCAAAGCTCTCGCTGCATTATACACACAATAATTGATAGCCTAGAGGTCGGATTCACCGGAAAATGTCCACGAAGCTAGTCATCCATTTCAGCCAGATCTTTAGGCTTGAGAGAAGCCTTGGTGTTAATGTTTCTCCGGGTCGTAAAGCATCGCTCTTCATCTATTGGATGACTGCCCGCGGTTGTTCTTAGTGTCGCCTCTCTTTCTTTGTTGCCGGCTTGTTCTAGCTGTGGTAGAGTAGGCGTTCCGCTTACATAGCCCCTTTTACGGAGTAGTTCAGCATGGTTTCACAGACGTTGCTGCGAAAAGTGCGATAGCTCCGGGTGTTTCTCGCACCACAGAGTATGCAGCCGTGGCAGGTAACCCCGTTCACGGGCCACACTTGCATCGTAGCAGTCTAGCAAGTCGTGATTCAGTCGCTCCGTCCACCCAAAGGTCACGAGATCCCGCCGATCCATCGCATTGAATCCATTTTCATTGGCTTCCCCAGCTCTAGATTGGTCGGCATTGTTGACCGACCCATTGTCGGGAGCCCTGCGCGTTCTGTTGTTTTGAACCGCACTTACTACAACTATGTTTGGTGTTGTTATTGTTGTTTCCACGAGAAGCTAGGGAAAGGGGTTTGGTCCATCCTTGTAGAGCCCCGCATGCAAGGATAAGGCTGCTTACTCTGAGAGGTCGCTGGTATCCCAGAGTCACCGTTCTAGACACCTCGCCGAGGTGCCATTCAGCTTTCGGCACGGTTTTCAAACCTCCGCTTGGGGGTTAATTCCTTCTGGACCACCCCTGGACAATTGTCCGCGACTGCCTATTTATTTTTGTAACCATATTCAGCAGAAACCCTTGGTACAGGGACCTTCTATCCACAACCCGAGGACGCGTTCGGTGATATATATATATATATATATATATATATGATATATGTACTGTTTTTTGTTTTTCCCTTGTTTGACGTTTTATCTCAATCATCTCTACCTCCGAGCTCGAATTTTTTTTACTGGTTCTTTTTTTAATTTTATCATACGAGAAAACCTTTTATTTCTTCCAGGCATAAAACTTCACTTTAACGGAAATCATTTGTTCTTTCTCAGCGTAAGCACACTGGGCCATAACCTATAACCTGTTTTAGGCATAGGTGAGATGAGATTTACTTAATAACTAACACTCACAACGAATATATTTTATCTCTCTTAAACACTCACAAAGCACATGCTTAATCATAATTGAAATCTG
>NC_046659.1:103931224-103942960 GCF_010883055.1 Belonocnema kinseyi
TAGGTGAGATGAGATTTACTTAATAACTAACACTCACAACGAATATATTTTATCTCTCTTAAACACTCACAAAGCACATGCTTAATCATAATTGAAATCTGTTTTCGCTATTGAAAGCACTTCTTTGTTTTTATACAGATTAAATCATGATATGTTTGATTTATTTCTTACCATGTCCTTTAAAGTTCCTTCAAAATCCTCTGAAACTATTAAGCTTAATTAAACTCTACTAAAATTCTTTGATAATCCGTAGAATCTTTCGAACTCTTCTACGCATGCGTCGTGCTTGGTCTCTGATTCGTTGCTTTTCGCGCGTAATTTGAAATGGTAAAAATAACATTTTTATTGTTTATCATGAATAATGTCATTTTAGCCTATACAAATACTTATTAGACCGATAATAATAAATCTTGATGGAAATTAAAATTTATTAAGTGCATATGTATAAATAAAGAATATCCTTTGCTACTCACTTGTATTTTTCTTGCACATTTTTCATTATTCGAAAATTTTGTTTTTAACAGTTTATTAAAATATTAAAATCAATTGACAATCTTGTTTTTCAATACAAGTATGTTAATTAATACAAAAATTTATATATTTAGCAAAAAAACATTTATAAAACTTAAAATGACATTATTTATAATAAACAATGAAAATGTTCTTTTTTAGCATTTCAAATTGCACGCGAGTAGCAACGAATCAGAGACCGAGCGCGACGCATGCGTAGAAGAGTTCGGGGCGCTCGTTACGAGCACTGCTAAAAATGGAAGACGAATTTCTATTACGCTAATGAATATGGCGTGTAGAGTTAGTCATGCAGCCTACCTTCTGTTGCAAATCTTCTAGTCTTATGTGAGATATCACATTTGAAACTATATGATATGGCGACTCTCACATGCAGGGACTGAGAGTAATAGGTTTTGCTCACTTTGGGCTTTATTCAATGAACCGAGGAAAAAGGGCCCTTTAGGTTTTACTCTTCTCAAGATCCGAAAATATCTATAGTACTGCAGGAAGAAAGTAATCCCATCCCGAGTGGAATTTGCCTCCTTCTCAATCACTAAGAAACAGATGGGTTACAGCAGCAACTGGTTAAGTTTGAATCCCGAGAAAAACAGGTACAGAGGATCGGTCCTTTAGTTTGTGTACTGATAAAAAAAGTACCCGGGATTCCATCTTTGAAAGATTACAACCTTCAGAATTCTGGAAGGTTTTGCTCCCGATGGCAGCTTAACCGAAAATATTTACAAACGATCCCGAAGGGAGCGAACTGCCATCCGAAATTCAGAATTTTATTTTTTAATTAATTACTGTTTGTTAGCGATTTTATCATTTTTTAATTCTATTTGTTTAGATTATATTTCCAAATCTAGTTTTTTTGTGAAATTTAATTTCTTAAACGACTTTATTTTACAACCCCTTTTATTTTGTGAACAATTATTTAAGTTTGTCAAAAAAATTTTGTTTCAATCAATTCATTTTTGAAGAATGTAACTTATTAAACAATTTTTTTATATTTTATTTTTAAAATATCTGACTTAACAATGTCATGTATTATCATTGCTTAAATAATAATTAATTAATTAAGAGAATACTAATAATTGATGATAAAAGTATTCTAACTATAATTCAAATAAATTCGTTTGAAATTTAATTTTTAATTTTATGGTCCAAATATCTATAACTTTTATTCCAACAATTATTTTGTTCAAAATTTGTAATTAAAAAAAGAATTGATTTTCCTAATTTAATTCTTTAGCCAATTCCAGTTTTTGAACCATTGTTTTTCAATATTTCGTTTCTTATACCTTTTTGATTCTTCATGAATTGTATTGTTCAACCATTTTATGTTTTCTTTGAATTTCTTTTTTCAATAATTTTCTTTTTTAATTAATTACTTTTTTTCATCAATTGATTGTATCATTTGTTTAAATAATATTCTGAATCTATTTTTTTTCCTGAAATTTATGTTCAAAAACTATTTTATTTTCTAAACCATTTTATTTTTCAACGCCTTTTATTTCTTGAACAATTGTTAAATTTTGTCATACATTTTATTTATTAAATAAATTTATTTTTAAAAAATTTAATTTTTTCAATACTTTACTCTTTGATATCTTATAGATTAATATAATTCGCTATCATTGCTTAAATAATAATTATTCAATTAAGAGAATAATAATACTTTATGATAAAACTATTGTAATTCAAATTCACATAAATCTGAATTTATGAAAAAAAATAACAATGCATTAGTCATCAATAATTCCAACTAGTGACTGTTTATCAAAATTCGAAAAAATATTGTATGTGGTGCCATCCAGTAAAGTTTCGTTTCCAAAAGATTGATCAGAAACGGCACATTCTGACTAACTAAAAGATCGATCTCTTGAGAAACAGCAAAGGGGTTTTACTCTTAGGATTCAGCTTCATAGAAGATTCAAATCCTATATAGATTCAGTAAATCCGATCTTTCCAGTCTTTCGATCTTCTACTGATTCCATCCATACCGGAGTGGGGGCAGAGATCGTTTAGTGAAGAATTACCCTTCACTGAACGATCTCTCTTTCCACAGAAAATATATTTTTTCCAACCGGTACGTGTAGATTTGGTCCGACACCGACTCTGAAATTTTCAAGGAAAATAAATAAAGTTTCCTTATTATTTATATAAAACTTTGCTTTACGCAACTCTTAATTGTCATCACTCTACCCAACCATAAAAATTAATATTATCATTTTTGTGAATTCATACTTTTTCAGACACACACACACACACACACACACACACACACACACATAAATACTGTTTTCTCTTTTTTATCTTCTCCCGATCGATGACGATAACTAATTTTGCTGCCGATTCATCATAAGTTAAATATATTGTTACAGTTTTTAAATAAAAAGAGATGAATTAATTTTCTTTTTATTTTATCGACACAAACAATTCTTTTAAAAAATTTAAGACATTGGGGAAGAAAATTTGACGAAATCATGATAAAATGTTCTCCAAACATTCATGTCAATAAAACTTTTAATACTATAATTATAAAGAAAAGAGACCAAATTATTGACGAGATGTCGATATTCTTTTTAATTGATGAAACATTTTTATTGTTTTCAAATGCAATATATTTTTTGTTCATTGTCTTCTTAGTTGGTCAAATTTCCGACAAACTTCCCGACACCTTTAAAATAATTATGCGTATTTCTATTGTCTCATTTTTTAATATTGTAATTTTAGCTATATTAAAAAACGTTATTCTATTGATTAAATTAATTTCTTTGAAGATGTATTCTCTTACAAAATTTCTATATATTCAATAATTAAACACATTTATTATGTGACTAAAATAATAGTCTGTGATTCTTATCGTAGCGTAACTAATTCTGGAACCTCAAGAAAATGTATTAGCATAAAAAATACATTACACTGTAATAATTTAAAATTGTAATTTTTTTTAAATTTGCATGTTCGAAAGTTCCACGTCATTTGTTCTTCTTCTTTGATTTCAATAAATTATTTGTTTGGTACTATATTTGCTTAATTTAAACAAAAAAAGTTTTTATTTATTTGAGTAAAGTACTGGCAAAAAAAGTGATTTAATCGGATCATTTGATTAAAACAAAATTATTTCTTGTAATCAAATAAAAGGTTTTTTTAATGTACTTTTGGATGGTCCTAAAATATCGTGAAAAACTTTTTTTAGAATTTTTTTTATGTGTCTCGGAAATCTGTTTTAATCTACAAAGAGTTGAATCAATTTTCTTTAAACAATAGTTTTTACAGGATCTTCAAGCCCCATAAAGTTCAATACGTATTTCCCTAGAAAAATAAATACGTTTTTCTTGTTTTGAATCTGCAATGTTAGCTATAATTGTTAACAATAACAAGTATTTAAAGAATTTATTATTATTTTAAAGAAAACTTTCTTTAAATAATGAATTAGATTGGCGTTTTTATAAAAAAACATAACTTTTTGTCCACTTTGAAGTTTAGTAAGTTAACATTCTATTAAAATTGGCAATAATAATTGTTTAAACAAATTATTATCGTTTATTTCTATCTACTTCTGTATGAATACTAGATAGTGTCAGTTTTCTTTCAAAATTCGTCCACTTGAATGTTATTTATCTTACTTTAATTATTAGTATCTTAGTAAGTGAAAAGTGGACAAAAATTTTAAAAGTTTAGAAAAATCGGTAACTTTTAAGCACTTTTCCAAGAGAAAATAGTTATAAACATTAATACATAGTAGTCAAATAGTTGAAAATTTCAGAAGAAACCGCAACTTCCTAACATTATTCAGATTGAATATTATTGACAATAATAATAAATTGTTTAAGTTATTTATTTCGTAACTTTCAGCTTATTATTTAACTAACAGTAATGATTCATTAGGCAAAAAGTGAAAGATTTGAAAAAACTGCAATTTTTTATCATAATTTTAAAAATGGTTAAAAATTGTTATTGATATTAATAAAAAATTTGTGAAACAATTAATAGAAACATATATTTCTCATGTGAAGTAGTATGGTATGTAATAGGAGCACTTTGCATTTAAAAAAAAAAAGTAAAAAAATCTATATTAGAGCCAAAAGTCGTAAAATTCAATTGTTTACTTATGGTGTTTTTGGGACCCTATAAGACCAACTAATGAGGATAATATTCGAAAAGTGAAATTGACAAAAAAAATTTTTTTTTCTTATTAGAAATAAGTGTTAAACTTCATGGGGTTTGGGCGACCTCTAAATATAATTTTTTTGTTCGAATAATAAAATCGATTAATTTTTTTGTGCATTCAAACAACCCTCTGGCGATATGCATGAAAAGTTAAAAAAGAAAGTTTTTTGGACCTCCATAATATTTTTGTAAGAAATCATGATAGTCATCACTTACACGCTTACACACCTTGACTGGCACTATGGGTGTAAAAGGCCCCATAAATGGTTAAAGCTCGAATTAACTGTACTAAATTCGAGAAAATGGCCCACCTGTCCACTATTTACCAATAATTGACATCATTAACTATAGGTAAAGTAGATTTGTATAGAGCGACAATAATCAGCATATGCTGTACACCCGCTCACAAACAGCTGGAAAACTGTGGGGTCTTTATTACCCGTTGAGACGCTAGTAAGTAGAAAATTGTTTTTCAACAAAAATGTGTGCCATTTCCCTCAGTGATTTACACTCAATTTCCAACGTAAGTTTATCATCTAAAAAAAATATCTTTTTCATATAAAATCGAGTTTCCATTTTGCAAAATAATTACCTTTTGTGGAAGCATCAATAATGCAGTCTTTTTTTCTTAAAGTGTAGTGTCTCAAGAGTATAACTCTAAATTTTTAGGTCCAAATATTAAAAATTACATGAGGTATGATTTTTTTGAGTAAAAAACTCACTTTTTGTCTTTTTTTTCAAATTTTTTTAACTAAATTAATTTAAACTAGTGACTATAAAACCGATTCCACTTGAAGAAAAAACATCTTAAACTGCATTACATAATTTTTTTGTGCAAAAATATTTAATACCGGCTGCGCGGTACATGTTTGGCTATCTGGGGTAAATATCACCCGATGTGCCAAATTGTATAATATTCTGAACTTTATTGAAACAATGACAAGGTAATATTTCCGACATTCTAAAAGGCTTCGTCAACGACAAGAAAAGTTTAATAATTGTTTATGTAATTAAAATCAGTAAAGAATGAGCCAATATTTCTACATGTTAACTTCTACAAAAATGACCTTGATATTTTTGACTTTTCCATACTAAAACATTACTTTTTTATTATTTCAAAATCACGTTCGAGCGTCTTAAATTAGTTATTATTACTTTTATTTTCTGTCTTTCTGTGGGGATAGTTTATTAAATAATTAATTACGAATTATAATTTTTTTGAACAAAAATTATTTCAATAAGAATTTAGAATGCAAGCGATTTTTTTTTATCTTATACTTTCCTTTATCTTTATTGTAATTTTTTTCTAGAAGTGAATATGATAACGTTGTTAGTAAGTTTATTATGGTTGAAAATTTAACTTTGTGGGTAATAATTCTTGAGTTTTATTACAAATTCATCTTTTTTTACAGAAAATTATTCTTTTTGTTTCAAAATTATGTTTTTAGTTAAAGATTCAACTTTTTGGTTGCGAACTCTTGAATTTGATCAAAAATTCTTTTTTTTTGTAGCAATCTAATCTTTTTATTTAAAACTCCTTATTTTTAGATGAAAATTTATTTTTTGGGGGTTAGAATTCCTGAATTTTATTAAACGTTCTTCTTTTTGAAAGTAAATTAAAGTTTTTGTCAGAAAAAATCGTCTGTTCTAGTTGAAAATTTAACTTTTTGGTTGAAAATTCGTCTTGTTTGAGAGTTATTAAACTTTGTTCAAAATTCATTTTTTTTTTAAATTTGTACACCATTAATATTTAGGTTTAAAAATTCATGTCCTTTATTAAAAATGTAACAACTAGGTTTTAAGGTTGAACTTCCTTAAAAATAATAAGTTTTGTTGCTTTTTCTTTCTTCCTTAAAAATTCAACTTTTTAGATGAAAATTCGTAAATTTTATTGAAAATAGGTCTTTTTTGGTAGCAAATCAAACTATTCCTTAAAAAAATTAACCTTTTTGAATTAAAAATTCAATTTCTTGGTTGAGCACACTTGAAATTTATTAAAAATTCTTTTTTTTTGTACTCATCTAATATTATTGTATAAAACTCCTTCTTTTTTAGTTAAAAAATTCAACTACTTGGTTCCGAATTCTTGAATATTTTTAAAAATTAGTCTGTTTGAACGTAAATTATTCTTTTTGTTAAAAAATCACTTTTTTTCGTTGATAATTTTTGGTTTATAATTCTTCTGTTCTATACAAAATTCGTTTTTTTGGTTGAAAATTAATTTTGTTTGGTAGTGAATTAATCTTTTTCTTTACAAATTTATCTTTTTTTCGTTGAAAATATAGCTTTTTGATTGAGAACTCTTCAATTTTATTAAATATTCTTCTTCTGTTTGTAACAATATAATCGTTTTATTTCAAAATCCTTCTTTTTAGTTCAAAATTAACTTTTTTTTCATAATTCTTGGATTTTGTTAAAAATTGGTCTCTATGGGAGTAAATTAATCTTTTTGTTTGAAAGATCGTCTATTTAGTAAAAAAAATAGACTTTTTGTTTGAGAATTCTTGAATTTCATTGAAAATTCGTCTTTTTTGTTAGTAAATTATTCTTTTTGTTAAAAAATGCTTGGCTTTAGTCACAACTTCAAATTTTTCCTTCAGAATTCTTCAACGAGGTTTCAAAGTCGATCTTTCTTACAAATGAGAAATTTTTTCCTTTTTTTGTATCTTTTTTAAAAAATAACGTTGAAAATTGAATTGTTTGTGAAAAGTTCCTTTTTTCCAGTAGAAAATTAATCTTTTTGTTTCAAAATGAATCTTTTACTTTAAAAGCTCGTCTGTTTGGAATTTAATTACAAAATTTTTATTTTTTTAATAATCTTTTGGTTTAAAAATCCTAATTTTGTTCTTGCAAAATCCAAATTTTAGTATAGAATTCTTAAATTTTAATCAAAGTTATTTTTTTTTGCAATAACCTAATCTTTATGTTTCAAAATCCTTTTATTATATTTAAAAATTCAACTTATTGGTTCCGAAGCTTTGAATTTTGTTAAAACTTTGTCTATTTGGAAATAATTTAATATTATTGTTTAAAATTCCTACTTTTTTATTTTAAAAATTTAACTTTTTGGTTCCGAATACTTGAATTTTTTTTTAAAATTCGTCTGTTTAAAATTAAATTATTCTTTTTGTTTAGAAAATCATCTTTTTTAACTGATAATTCAACTTTTTCGTTAAGGATTATTAAAGCTTATTCAAGATTCGTCTTTTTTTGTAAAAAATTAATCTTTAGGTTTCAGAATTAATTTTCTTTGTTAAAAATGTAACAACTAGGTTTTAAGGTTGAACTTTCTTAAAAGTTAGAAATTTTGCTGCTTTCTCTTTCTTTCTCAAGAACTCAACTTTATAGTTCCGAATTCTGGAATTTGATTGAAAATCCGCCTTTTTTTTAGCACATTAAGGTTTTCCTTTAAAAATTTATCTTCTATAGTTGAGAATTCAATTTTTTGGTTGAGCAATTTTAAATTTTATTAAAAATTCTTTTTTTTGTAGTAATCTAATATTCTCGTTTAAATTCCCTTCCTTTTTAGGTAAAGAATTCAAGTTTTTATTTCATAATTCTTAAATTTTATTGAGCATTTGTCTCTTTGAAATTAAATTAATCTTTTTTTTTAATCATCTTTTTTTTGGTTGAAAATTCAACTTTTTCGTTGAGAATTCTTAAAGTTTGTTCAAAATTAGTTTTGTTTTTGTTGAACTTTCTTGAAAATAAGAAATTTTGTTGTTTATTCTTTCTTTCTTAAAAATTAAACTTTTTGGTTGAGAATTCTTGAATTTTATTGAAAATTTTTTTTAGTAATCTAATCTTTTTGTTTTAATTGTTATTTTTGAGTTAAAAATTCAACTTTTTGGTTTATAATTCTTGTATTATGTAAAAAGCTCGTTTTTTCGGTACAAAATGAATATTTTTATTTGAAAATTACTCTTTTTTGTTAAACATTTAACAACTAGGTTTTGAACATCCACTACTTTCTTAAAAATAAAATTTTTTCTGTTTTTTTATTTCTTAAAAGTTTAAATTTTTGGTTGAGGATGGTTCAATTTGATTGAAACTTCATCTCTTTTGTAGTAAATTAATCATTTTGTTCACAAATTTATCTTTTTTGGTAGTAAATTAATCGTTTTGTTTACTGATTCATGTGTTTACTTTAAAAATTTAACTTTTTGTGAAAAATTCGTTTTTTCCAGCTTAAAATCAATCTCCTTGTTTAAATATTAGTCTTTTTAGTTCGAAATTTAACAACCAGGTTTTTAGGTTGAACCGCTTTCTTATTGAAAATTGGAATTTTTTTATTTCCTTCTTTCTCAATATTTCAAATTTTTGGTTAAGAAATGAGAATACTTGAATTTTATTGAAAATTCATCTTTTTTGGTAGCAAATTAATCTTTTTATTTAAAAATTCGTTTTCTTAAAACTAAATTAATCTTTTTGTTTGAAAAATTAACTTTTTCAGTTAAAAATTCAACTTTTTTGTTGAGAACTCTTGAATTTTATCTAAATTTTTTTTTATTAAGTTAATCTCTTGGTTTAAAAATCCTTGTTTTTTTAGTTGAAAATTCAAATTTTTGGTTTCGAATTCTTGAAGTTTGTTAAAACTCGTCTGTTTAGAAGAACATTAATCTTTTTATTTAAAAAGTTAACTTTTTTATTTCAAAATCCAACTTTTTGGTTTAGAATTCTTGAATTCTGTAAAAAATTCGTTTTTCACTAGATAATTAATTTTTTTATTTAAAAATTAATCTGTTTCGTTAAAAATTTTACAACTTTGTTTCAAAGTTGAACTTGTTATTAAAAATCAGAAAGTTTTTCTCTGTTTCTTTCTTAAAAGTTCATCTTTTTGGTAGAGAATTCTTGAGTTCTTCTTTTTTTGCAGTAGTCTAATCTATTTGTTGTAATATACTGCTTTTTTAGTCGAAAATTTAAATTCTTGTTCATAATTCTTGAATATTGTTAAAAAAGTTTGTCTGGCTGGAAGTAAATTAATGTTTCTGTTTAACGAATTGTCTATTTAAGTGGAAAAATGAAGGTTTTTTTTTAATTCCTGCATTTTGTTAAAAAATCTAGTTTTTTGGTAAAAAACTAGAAAGTCCTTCTTTTATAATTTAAAAATGGTTTTCTAATTAACAGTTTAATTATTACATTTTGTTTAAATTTACTTTTCTTAGTTAAAAAATGCAATAATAAATGGAATAACTGTCACATAAAAATCAATAAGGCATATTTCGACAAATACTCTAAAATTCACATTTTTATTTTTGTTATTGATATATTACCGAAATTTGTAATTTATTCCTATAAAAAAAAATTATTGTGAACGTAAAATCGGGTTTAACTTAAGAGCTACTTTACTTTCGGAGATCATGAATTTAAAAAAAATAGTTTTAACAATTTTCGTCAAAAAAATCATAAGCCTGGACAGTTCTTAAATTCCCGAGAATTTAGGTTCAGATTATGTAACCGAGGATATGACAGAATTTATGAGAACATAAAAGAATTTAAGATTTTTAAAAATATTTGTATTGTTCAGGTTATATCAGCGGTTTGATATAAATTATTTTCCGGAATTACAGTGATTCATATACAAATTTACAATTTTCAAATGTATCAATTTATTCCAAACAAAACAAAAAGTTTTGTCTACTTTAAAATATAACTCTTTAACAAAAGACTGGAATTTTCAATAATATAATTGAATTTTTAAGACAATAGTTAAATGTTCAGCCTAAAAAGTCAAACTGTTAATTAAAAATGTTATAATTTATATTTTAATAAAAAAAATGAAATTTATTCGACAAATGAAAAGAATTTTAAAACCAAAAAGACGAATTTCCAACCAACGAAGATTTGTTAAACAAAAAATAAATAAAAGTTTATCTAACAAAAAATTAATGTTACACGAAACTGATGCATTTTTATGAAAAAAAAGAAAATTTCAAGCCAAAAAATAATTTTTTACAAAAAAGAAAAAACGCGAACTTTTAACTAAAAAATGTCAATCGTAAAAAATGAAAAAGTTCCTTTTCCAAACAGTTAAATTTTCAACCAGATATAAGTCCTTAATAAAAAAAATGTCACAATGTGGCTTAACTTTAATCCAATTTTCTGTTCAAAAAGATTTGTGTCGAGTTTTAACGATCAAACTATGCATTTTTTAACAAGAAATATTTTTCTACGTGAAAAATGGAATTTTCAATGCAAAAAGACGAATTTTCAACCAAAAAGCAAGACTTTTTAACAAAATTGTTCAATTCTCTAGCAAATAGTTGCATTTTCAAAAAACAAAAAAAAGTTCCTACGGAAAAAATTAAATCTTCAATTGAAAAAGACGAATTTTTTCAACCAAAAAGAATGAATTTTTAACGAAACAGTTCAGTTATCTGCCAAATAGTAGCATTTCTATAAAAAAAAGATCACTTATGTTCTAAAACAGATGAATTGTAATAAAAAACAAATTTTGTTTTTATAAGTGAAACTTTTATCCAGAAAATATTTCAGTTCATTTTTCAACACCAAAATATAAATTTTAAACAAAAAGTAAATCTTCGCTGAAATAGTTAAGTTTTTAAGAAAATCGTATAATAGCTTCATTTTTAACCACACAGTTGGATTTTTATAAAAAAAAAGATTTAATTTCTGCTGAAGCAGGTAAACTTTAAAATAGAAAAGATAAACTTTCAAAAAAGAGTTGAATTTTCAACCGCAAAGTTAACAAAAAAATGAAGTTTTCTATTAATTAAAATAATTTCTGAGATTCTCATAAATTTTTAGAAAAATTATTTCTCTGTTATATTCTCGGTAATATTCTGATTCTCGTTACTGTTCTCAAAGTAATATAACCGGCCCAGAACTCTATGTGCTACGGAACTGCCTTCTGCCCTTTCTCAGCTCAAAGAATTATCATTTCAAATAAAAAATTTGATTTTCATGATTTGTAACTGTGTTTAAAAAAAATTTATATTATTTCGTAATTTTTTACTTTTTGTGAATTTTCAGATCGAAATTATTAGCAATAAAAACTTTGGTTTTTCTATTATTTAAAAAATCACGAAT
>NC_046659.1:103943060-103950571 GCF_010883055.1 Belonocnema kinseyi
AATTTATATTATTTCGTAATTTTTTACTTTTTGTGAATTTTCAGATCGAAATTATTAGCAATAAAAACTTTGGTTTTTCTATTATTTAAAAAATCACGAATGGTTGTACATCCTTCAGTTTATTAAAATTTTTGTTACTTTAGAAAAAGTTGCACGAGAATGGACGGTGGTGAGATGTTCGGAAAAACCATCATGGACCACCAATTGGGGTGGGGTGTCGAAAACAAGTAGAAAACCCCGTTTCCAATTAGCACGCCTAGATCAAGCCAGATCTCGATAATAAAATTTTCAAGAAAAGTAAATGAAGTTTGCTTATGTTACATCAATTAAAGTATGCTTTACGTGACCCCTGAATTTCTTCACTTTATCCCACCATCTAAAGGTAGACAATCAGCTTTGTCAATAATGAGATAATAGCAAGTATATATATACAAGTAAAAAATATTTAACATCTTATCAGTGATTGGACCAGCAACTCTTTAAAAATTATTTCTCTGTTTCTGTGAAAATGCAGATCTATATTTTCATTCTGCTCACTATATTAATAATATTTCTTAATTCTGTTCGTAAGTAGAATATAATACGATTATATCAAAATATTGAAAATCTAATATTCAGATATTAACTCTCGATTGAGTTGAAACATATGTGTAGAAAAATATCCATATGGATAAATTTTTTTCAATCTTTTCTTAATTCCTACTACTCTTGAAATCATTTTACGTTATTCCAACTTATCGGTCTTAATACTATTTACTAAAAACACATTTATATTTGTTTTTTGTGGAACGAGGTTCAAGAATATGTTGACGTAAGTAAATATTTATTAAAAGACAGCACTAGAATTTACAAGACGGAAACTAATAATGACGAGTATGACAAGGTTTAAATATTTATTGGGAACATAGGCTCGAGAGGATGTCGAGTGTTCGCTAGGTAGTTAGAATTGTATCTGAAGATTTTGAGTAAGGGGTGAACATTGGTAGCATCGCAGATCATTGATACAGAGGTGGAGAGGATATTAGACTCTCTGAACATAAAATAAGGTAAAAGGTCCCTGAGACGAATGGTTTTGAAAGTGAAAGTTTCCGGTAATAACACTTAGGAAAAATATACATAAGAAAAATAGCAGATGTTGCACGTCTCCTTGTCGAAGGAATAATAAATTTAGAAGGCTGAATACAATTCAAAATATAAAATGATAAATGGAAATCTTGTAGAAAACTACTTAGATAAAAATTAAATTATAAATAAATTGTTACGACGTAACAATATTCAGTGATCTAATTTTCTAGATTGGAAGAGATTAAACATGTAGCCAAAATTTCTGAAACCTTTTTTCAAAAGTTTAAATCTTCTAAATTGTTGTTTAAAATATAAGGTTAAGTGATATAATAAACAATCTATACAAAATTTTATAACCTCTTTTTATCCAATTTTAATATCGTTGCTTACGACCGCAACCGTTACTCGAAATGTTGAGAGAAATAAAATTATGAAAAAATCAAGTTCCATATTGTTTCAATTGTCTTTCATTTATAATTTAATTAATTTCTAATTTTAATTTCATTTTTAAACAAAATTTTGATTCCCTTACTTCCTCTAAAAAATTTTTCATCTGCCCCCCCCCCCCCCCCCCCCCCCCCCCCCCCCCCTATTTCCACTTTTCTGCTTGCCCACCACTTCAGTTACTTTGCCCCCTCACCCATAACGACACTCCACCCTTCATACTTCCCCTCACTCATGCTGCCTCCGTCGCAATTCTTTTCTTTCGCTACGTTAGAAATGTGAAAAATTACTTTCTAATTTTACTAACACATAATTGGTTCTCATAAATGATGGATCTATCACTTCTGGTTTATATTCAAACCACTTTTTATTTTACCATCTTCTAGCTCCTTTTACATGAAACACCTTTACAATAAGCCTAATAGTTTCAAAAAATCCCTATCAGATTTTAAACAAAAATTTATAATTATTTTTATAAAGATTTTAAATTATTAATGTTGCGAAAATACTTCGTATTTAAAATTATTTGTAGGCAATTTTTTGTGTACATTTTAAAGTTTGCTATTTTTTACAGAATCAAGTTCACCAACAACGCCTCGCCGAAGTGAGCGCCTCAGGAATAAAAAACAACCTACCGTGGTAAGTCCGAGATATTGATTGAATATTGATTTGAGATGAACCAGAAATTTTTTTATTTTGACTAAACAAATGGAAAGTTTTTATTCTGTGTGCCTTACAAATATTTGTCACAACACAAAATTAGAAAACAAAAAATGACAAAATAATTGTTTTTTCAACTTTTTCTTTTAATATGTTAAAGCCTCTACAGATTATAGACTTTTAAAGACTTTTTTTAAAAGCACTCTTACGATATTATTAATCATTGACTAAAAATATCCGAATACCATCCGAGAAAAATATTCTGTCAGAAAAAGTTTAGAACTTTGTATTTGCAATAAAATATATTAATTGAATATAAATTAAAATGATTGTTCTGGCAAATGAATGATTTCAGCCCTTTTCGACGCCTATGAAGTGGGGCTCAAAATCTACTTTTTACTTTCTAGGGAGTAGGTTTTAAAGTTGAACTTTTTTAAAAGCGAGAAATTTTGTTTCTTTCTTAAAAATTCAACTTTTTGATTGAAAGTTTTTTAATTTTATTAAAAATTCGTCTGTTTGGTAGTAAATTAATCTTTTTGCTTGAAAATGTATGTATTCACGTTGAAAATTGAAGCTTTCTGTGAAAAATTCGTTCTTTCCAGTAGAAATTTAATCTTTTTTTAAAAATATTAATCTTCCTCGTTAAGAATTTAACCACTACGTTTTAAAGTCATTAGAAATCTAACGTTTTTGTTTTAAAATCCTTACTTGTCAGTTGAAAATTCGACTTTTTTGTTGAGTCCTCTTAAATTTTATTAAAAATCCTTATTTTTTAGTTAAAAATTCAACTTTTTGGTTCAGAATTCTTGAATTTTGTGAAAATTCGTCTGGTTGTAAGTAAATTATTGTTTTTGTTTGAAAAATCACCTTTTGTAGTTAAAACTTCAAATTTTGGTTTAGAATTTTAGAATTATGAAAAAATTCCTTTCTTTGGTCCAAAATTTATCTTTTTTATTTGAAAATTATTCTTTTTAGTTAAAAATTTAACAACTAGGTTTCAAATTTGAACTACTTCATAGGGAGTAAAATGTGACGTCAAAGGTGAAAAATAAAAATTACACATCTATGAGCTCGCATTTTACTGTAATTGGCCCACTTAATGTAAGAACTGGAAAGAAATTTGTGTATCAGATAATAGATTTTTGCGATAATGTATGCAAATGTGCCACAAATAATATGTCAAACTACCGTAAACTACCAAAAATTTCAGCAAATTTATAAAACTTTTTTGATCTAATTTTTGGAAATTCATCTTCAGTTTACATACATTATTGGTAATATCACCATAAATTAACCAAACATTTAATAAGTTTTCGGAAATTTATCAAAATTCTTAAAATTGAATTTGGGTAATTTATGGTTTGTTACCATATTTAGATTAAAATTGCATTAAATAATCGAAAATTTGTATAAATTTCCGGAAATTTATAAGCATTTTTAAATTAAATTTCGGGAAATTTATGATAAGTTACTATAAAATACCGAAAAATTGCACAAATTTCCGAAAATGTATAAAAATATTTCAAATTAAATTTGGGCTAATTTATGGTATAACATTATATCTACATGTAACATTACCACAAATGGCCAACAACTTCCATAAATTTTCGGAAATTTATAAAAAAATTTAAAATTGAATTTCGTGTAATTTATAGTAATTTACCATATTCAATTGTAAAATTATCATAAATGACCAAAATTTTCTATAAATTTATAAAAATGTATAGAAATTTTTAAACTGAATTTTGTGAAGTTTACGGTAAATTTCCACGAGTTACCGAAAAATTGCACAAATTTTCGCAAACGTATACAAATATTGTAAATTAAATTTGGGGTAAATTATGGTGAGTTACTATATTTACCTGTAAAATTACCACAAATGATCAAAAACTTCTATAAATGTCCGGAAATTTATAAAAATGTTTCAAATTAAATTTTCGGAAATTTATGGCAAGTTACCATATTTACTTGTAAAATTATCATAAATGGCCAAACATTTTGATAAATTTTCAGAAATTTATAAAAATGTTTAAAATTGAATTTCGAGTAATTAATGGTAAGTTACCATATTTACTTGTAAAATTCTCATAAATGACCGAAATTTTCCATAAATTTCTAGAAATGTATAGACATTTTTAAATAAATTTTGGGAAATCATGTATTTGTTATAAAAAATCTCTTGGTGCATAATATAATATTATAAAATTTTTTTTACATTAAATGAGAATTTCAGATCTCAAAAACAGCGATCATCCTATTATTAGGTTTCTGCGTAAAGACATGTAACACAGCTAAATACCTATATTACCGACCTTACTTTTTCAGTTCCCTGAATGTTTTTTTGAACCTAAGAACTTTTTTTGTAAATAAAATATCGAGCTGAAACTTTGGAAAATGTATTAGAGTACAATAAAGTACGTTTAGGTACTGCATTTTGGTAGGAACTTCACTAAAAATTATTTTATCTTTTTACTGAACCTCGACATTTTTTGAACGTTATAACTTTTTTTATACATAAAATATCGGTCTCAAACTTTGCAAAATGCAAGAGTCGAAAGAAAACTTCGTTCAAGTACAAATATTAATACTAAAAGATGTAAAAAAAAAATATTTCAACTATCAATTCCATCGGCATCAGCCGGTAACGTTGTACACGAAAATACGAACCCTGGCGGCCACCAGACGAGGTTCTAGAGGGTTCATATTTTCGTGTACAACGTTACCGGCTGATGCCGATGGAATTGATGGTTGAACTTTTTTTTTACATATTTTATTAATAAGCTTTGAACTTACACGTAGTTTTCTTTCGGCTCTCGCATTTCTCAAAGTTTGTGACCGATATTTTATGAGTAAAAAAAGTTCGAACGTTCAAAAAATTTCGAGGTTCAGAAAAAAGATTAAATAATTTTCAGTGAAGTTCCTACCAAAATGCAGTACCTAAACGTACTTTATTGTACTCTAATACATTTTCCAAAGTTTCAGCTCGATATTTCATTTACAAAAAAAGTTCTTAGGTTCAAAAAAACATTCAGGGAACTGAAAAAGTAAGGTCGGTAATATAGGTATTTAGCTGTGTCACATGCCCTTAAACCACTTGAATTTTATGAGCGAATAATAAAATGTTCCCCAAAAAAAATTTCAGTGTTCTGTTTTTCAAATTGCAGTTCACGTACCGAGATGGGACATCGTCCGTGGACGGAGTTCATGGATTATTCGTTGACAAATGGTTTCTTCCATTCGAATTAGCAAACATAAAACCTCAGGATGTTCTTAGATTGCATATACGCATACTCACGGAAGGTACAGATTCCAATTTTTATTCTCACCTTCTTAAGTGATGGGGCGTAGAGAATGCCACGACTTCCCACTGTTTTGATTGGCTACGATTAAACCGAAACCAGATGTGATAAAAATCGCGCGATTTTCAAACCAAATTTTAGAATAAATTTAGAATTTTAAAGAATAAAATGAGGAAGAAGATGAAATTAAATATTAATATATCAGAACTTTATGAAAAATATGGAAATATAATTATTGAGAAGAAAACTATTCGATTTTCGGTTTAAAAGGTAGTTTTGTTAGTTCAAAATTCAGGTATTTTTATTAAAATTCGTCTTTTTCGAAAGAAAATTAATCTTGTTAGTTAGAAATTTAACTACTTTGTGAAGAAATTTGTTTTCTGGGTTAAAGAATAATGTTTTCAATTGAAAATTTTCAAGAAACGTAGTAAAAAATTACCAGTTTTGTACAAGATTGGAACCCGAATTATATACTTTTTATCACACTTGTATCTTGTTAAAATTAGTATTTTTTGGTACAAAATTAATATTCTTGGTTCCAATATTTTGTTGAAAACTCGTACTTTGTTTGATTGACATTTTTTCATGTTAATTTAAATATTAGACATTTGGTTGAAAAATTATCTTTTATAGTTAAAAATACAATTGTCTGGTTAAAAATTAATGTGTTTTGCCCAAGGTTAATTTTTTTGGTAAAAGATTAAGTTCCGCGGTTACAAATGAATTTTCTTGTGTCAAAGATTCATAATTGTTATAAAAAATGTATTTCTTTACTTGAAAATTAATTTATTTTGTTTAAAATTCGTCTTGTTTGTTTCAAAACATGTATTTAACTGAATGTTAAACAATTTAAAGTTTTACTTAAAATTTACACATGAAAAATTCAACTATTTTATTAAAAATTCATATACATACTTACGGGGATATGCGTCTTTTTTAGTGAAACATTAATATTTTTAATTCAAATTTATTTTTATCAGTTGGAAATTCCACTTTTTTGTTGCAAATTGTTTGTTTGCAATTTAAAAAAAAAAATGTTTAATTAATTGTATTTTTGAACAAAACTAAGTTTCTGCAAAGAAAGTTAAATCTTTAAAACTAAAAAGTACTCAAACAGATGAATTTGTAATAAAAGCGACAGATTTTTTTTAAATTTGATCTTTATTCCGAATAGATTTAAGTTCATTTTTCAACGCAAAAGTCTAATTTTTAAACTAAGAGTAAATTTTGAACGAAATAGTTAAATATCTAATAATTAGTGCAATTTTCAAAAAGACAGCCCAATTTTCAACCAAAAAGTATGAATTTTCATCCCAATTGTTAAATTGTCAACAAAACAAATTAAAAATTTTAAGCAAATTTTTAAGAGAAAAACAAAAATGTTCAAAAAATAGTTGATTCTTCAACCAAAAAGATTTCAATTGACTTTACAATCCCAAATTACAAATTTTGAACAGAAAGTTAATTTTTAACACAAGAGTGAAGTTTGCAACTAAAAAGGATGTCTTTTTAAGGAAATTGTTGAATTTTCAACCAAATAATATAATTTATATCTAAAAGGAAAATCTTCAGAAAAAATTTGCTGCGAATTTGTAAAAATTCACGAATTTAAATAAAAAAATGTTTTCGCCCCCCCCCCCCCCCCCATTCAGCTGTTACGTAATTTCAGCACAGTCCCTATGCTGCCACCATTTAGTTAATTTTCAATATTTTAGTCGACAGTTGTAAATTTTTGAAGCAAAATTTATATTGTTTTAAAGCAGCCTTAAGATTACAGATAGCCATAACTTCGCTGGCGGTGCCAGTCTAATTTCGAATGGATTTGATATCATTATTTTGAATAATTTCTTATCTTTAAGTACGATTTTTTTTAACAGCGGATAAATTTAGCCAAAATTTCAAAAAATTTCTTCAATACAATAAAACATTTAGATGTAGAAAATTTCACGTAAAAGTTTAGTGAGTTATTATTATTATTATTATTATTATTATTATTATTATTATTATTATTATTATTATTACACCATTAAGCCATTTTCCTTT
>NC_046659.1:103950671-103959316 GCF_010883055.1 Belonocnema kinseyi
CATCTCGAAACATAAATTTATCAATTCGCAAACTCTATGTGGTATGTACTCGCCACCGTGTTTAAGCATTTCAGCATTAATACCGTCTACCCCGGCAGCCTTTTCGTTTTTCAAGTTCTTAATTATATCCCTAACCTCAGTGACACAGACTTTTTCAATTGAGTTTTCCAAAGGTTATTATTCAGTTACTTCGAGAAAACTCTTTTTGATCCATTATTAACTATAAATAGTTAACGTTTTTGATACTGTTAAAACAGGTATTTCAGTTTCTGACTTTAAACAAAGGACAGACTTCAATAAAAAACGGTTAATTTTTTTTTATTTCCTTCGGATATTTTTTTCTTTATGTGCGAAATAAAACTGTGTTTTCATTTTCGAATTTTGGATCATGCCAAAAAGACCCAAAACCCTCCAAACAAGTGTTTTAATTATTGCGAAAATAAAAAGAAAGGTATTCCATGGATTTTTGGTCTCAAAATGTCACGAACTTGACATTCACAAGACTTTGAATGAAGTTAAAATAAGATTTGGAAGCTTGTATTTTATTTCAAATTCCTTTTGCAAAAAGTTTTTACCGCTTCCAACGGATGACAATTTTTTGTCAATACAATCACCTCGAAATTCTAAGAAACTTTCCACTTTATTTTTTTAGCAAAGGTTTATTAATGTTCAATATAATTAGTAACAATGTTTTTCTAACAGCATCATTTCAAGCTGGACCAATCACAATTATGGATGGCGATGAATTACTTCGTACTATTATTATAAATGGAAATCAACGTACTATACAAATTCTTGCACGGGCCCAACGTGGAAAGTTTTATTCCCGAAAGCATACCGATGAAAGTGGTAATCTAAGAAATAACACATATTCTCTAATTTCTCAATTCATCAAATAATTCTTTATCTTCTTTTTGAATTGGGCACTCAATTATATGCAATCGTTTAAAGTGCAAATCAAAATGGTTTTAAATTATTGACTTTCTTCAACTTCTTAATTATTTATTTATTATTTTAATGTTGAAAATTCCTGAAAATAAAACCAAGAATCCAACGACCAACTTTGTACAGTCACCACAAAATATTACTACTATAATTTTAAAAAAGATCCTTTAAAAAAAAATTAGTGAAGAAGGAATAAATTTTGTTGGACAAAAATAAAAAAGGGTAAGAAAACTTAGAAAAATTAGACTTGATTCACAATTATCAAAAGGAGAGCATCGTTGTTCCGTTGCTGTTTCTACCTGCTCACATTTTTTTACCTTGGTAATCGTGCTGCATTTGTAGCGAAACGGTGGCTAATATTATTTACAAATATTTTTCAATTGTGATTTAATAATAGTAAAAGTTAATAAATCGAAAGAAATAAAAAAGGAAGGAGATTTGATTGGTTACCTTCTTATTTTTTCTGTAGTTTTATGAAACAAAATTTGTTTCTATTGTTGGAAAATTTTTTTTAAAAAAGGAGTTTTTGAAAGAGGGTCTTTTTTAAATTAAAATAGAAAATGTTATGGCTGTTTTTCAAATTTGGTCGTTGGATTCTTGGTCTTAGTTTCAGGAATTTTCTACATTAACTTCATTATTAAAAGTTAAATAGAATTTGAATTTGACATTAATCTAATTTAAATCTCTTAAGGAAAGTTTTGTTTGAATAATTATTTGATATTTTTGTTGTGGGATCAGGTGAACCTTTGGAGGTCAATCCACAAAATTATGATATACTGTTTCGCAATAATCGACTGTTTGGACAATATCATCTTTACGGTCAAGATCGTCCTAACGGACGTCATCCTAGCGGATGGTACCAGTATCTTGATTAGACACATGCACCTCCTACGTCTTCCAGGTAATTCAAAAAATAAAATACAATCTTAAATTCAATATATATTAGAACTTTATTTCAAAAAAGTAATTTTTTTTTATTTAGGGATATTTCGGGGCTCAATAAAATCGTCCAAATCCCAAGGTTAATTAAATATAGAATATATTGAATATATAGGATATACATAATATATACTACAAAGAACTTATAAATAATTTATTTATGAACGATGAAAATAATAAAATTCATTTTTTTACAGAATTAAGTTATGAAGAGGAGAAATAATTGAAAAGTCATAGAGGAAACCAAAATAATATAAATCTCCCTCAAATATCAGGTCAAAATAATTAATATTGGTCATACAGTGACGGAAAATAAAAAAAAATGTAAAACTGTTAAAATAAATAAAAATATTGAGCATTGCAATGGATTCTTTTATGATAATTAAACTTTTTAAATTAAGATTTCCCTGAAGAGAATTTATTTACTTTACTTATTAGAACAGGCAGCTTATATATTTAAACACTAAACAAAATTAATTTTTTTACAAATTTGCTCTAGTTTCTAGTTTTATAATTATTTCTGGATTTTGATTCTTGCCGAGTATAAATAGATTTTGTCATTTATCTTTTACAAAAAAAAAGAAAGTGCAAGGAAATTCACTATAATTTTATATCCCTTACAGAAAATGTTTAAAAATCCTATCATTGGAATTTTTTATATGTAAATTAAACCAATTTTAAATTAGGCAGGTTATACATTTCATGTTTTAGAATTTTTCAGTGATGAAATATATTGCTTTTTTAGAAAGTAGCCAACACGTATATTTCTGATTTTAGAAAAAAAAATATCCCACGAAGTTGAAAATATGTTAGATTTTTAAAGATCGAGGTCAAAAATGAAGTTGCAGTTGAATTTTTACATTATTGAATCATTATTATTGATAATTATTAATAACATAATAATTATTATAATTATATAATAATAATAATTATATATTTCGTAATATTTATTAAGAATTCATATTAAATAATTCATTTACACATTTATTTAAATATTTTCTCATTTATGTATTTATATACTTCTCCAGAGATTGGAATATTGATTAATTCCTTAATAATTTGATTCAATAATTTATTTCTTGACATATTTAATTATTTTGATAAAATTATCCTAATTAATCGTTATTAACATTATTATTGTTAATTAATCAATATCATTAATTATAAATTTAATGACAATCATCCGCATTAATAAAAAGATTTTCAGACTAAATAAATAATCTCAATATATGATAATTTACGTTATTACTGGAATTATAAAAAATAAGAAAGAAATGTTAATATCTCATTGATCTCTATAGATCTGCGGAAAAAAGTGGAAATTTTTAAAATTTTCGATAGAATGCACGTCAAAGTTCGCCTTTGGATAGAACAGCCTAGGTGTCATGAATATTTTGTATTTATTTGTTTTTATTTATTTATTACACTCTAATTAAAATAAGGACAATTACCTTAAAACCCTGCCTTTAAGGTAGTAATCGGCCGAAAAAATCGGAGTTTTTGTTAAATAATTGGTAAAAAAATTAATAATTATTACTAATGTTATTGAATAGGAATCTCAATATCATTTTTGCGCCCAAATACCGAAAATACAACAAATACCGGCAACTTCTATTATTATGCTTATAACAATTAAATAAACAAAGTTAAAATTTAAGAAATTGAAATGAACTTGCACAGTTTTTGAAAATAAAATCAAGAATCCAATAACCAAATTTGGATAACCACTATAAAATTTTCCTATTGCAATCTGAAAAAACATTTTAAAAATTACTGAAAGAGAAAAGAACTTTTTTTTAAAGAAATAATAAAGAATCGGTGTTAACAATAGATTAGAAATTCTTAAGCAAATAAAAATAGAGATACTCTTTTTATTAAGAAAAAACTGAAAATTTCACACATTTTTTCATAATTTTGCGGGGATTGTTTGTTTTAGATCAAAGATCATCAATATCAATAATTAAATAGAATTGACTAAAGTAACAAAACACAATAAATATAAAAAGTGAAAAATTTGTAATTTTTTATTTTTATTAGTTATTAATTATAATTAAAATCATGCACAATAAATCATGCATAATAAAATTAATCTCATTTTCTTAACGCAAAAAAATTATTTCTTGTAATAAAATAAAGTATACAAGGTCGATAAAAGAATGTGATTGTTAAACATTGGCAACTTTGTTAAAATAATGAGAAGACAGTATTGTGAAACCTATAAAGAAGCTACGTCATCTGCACCAACTTCGGTGAACAAATTATTCCTTCAAAATAGAAAACAAGAAATATTTGCAGACTTAATTCATTTGATAAAAAGTTAAAATTCTTTCAAATCTTTTTATATGGAAATAAACATTCGACAAAAAAAGTTCACTTATAAATTTGTAACTGCCATTACAAAAGAATGAGTCAATATTTTCACAAGTTGACATTCGTGCTTGTGATATCGCTTAATTTATTTGCATCTCTAATTCACAATAAAGAAAACATTTTTTTCTCACATCCAAGAGCCGAAATCAGAAACAAAAATGCGTTGACTATTTCTATAAAAAAGCAAATTTTTTTTTTATTTTTAGATAAGATATCTTGCTACCTTATAATGGCTGTTTTTGATAAATTTAATGTCATGCACTTGAACTAGTTTTTTGACTGACGTCTCATAATGCAATTTTTTTAAATTTCGTCCCTGAAATCTAATAAAAGTTCATTTATATAATCAAAATTATAGAATATCATCATAAAAAAATGTCAACAAAAATAATAATATCAATCTTAAAATTCTTACTTCAAAAATTTGTTAGCATCTTCAACGTACTGAATTTTTTTTGTAATATAGCATCTAAACAAAAGTTTTATGAGCTTTTTTGCAGAACTTTTTCCGGCGTTTAAAATTTTATAAACTCGCAGAACTTTTTTTTAATTGTTATTCCAAATTTACTATGTTTAAAAAGGAAAAATAAAATGATATTTTGGAAATAGTCTTAATACTGTGCTCAACCTTATACGGCAGAATCAATAAAAAAATTATCAAAAATGTTACATTTTCAAATTGGAAACAAAGGCGGATATACTTTTTTAAACATTACTGACTGATCAATCAATATTTGTTTGGTGATTCTACAATCTTGATTTATTTAAACTCGTTTGAGACGTGAAAGAAGAAAAAAAATGTCGTAATTTTAAGACGTAAAATAGCTTTTTCTATACTATCTTATTTTACTTGTATCAACTGAGAATGTGGATATTGGATAACTGAATTTATTCAATAAATTTATAATTCACCCTGAAAAGCTGTATGACTAGCGGCAACCTATTTCTAAAAGATAAAAAATGTTGGTTTTAATGTTCGAAATTATTTTTTGAATAATATGAAATGTTAAAATCAATATGAAGAATTCAGGAAAATAAAACCAGATTCTAAGGATCAAATTTGGACAACCACCATGAAATTTTCTTGTTGAAATTTGAAGAAAAAAAAACTAAATAAATAAAAACACTTTTTTCTTCTTAAAAGAGAAGAAAATAATCAAATAATCAATAAATTCTCTTTATTCCTTTTTTACTTCTTTTGTCTTTTTTATTTTTATTATTATAACATCACGACAACAAAAAACGCCTCTAAAAAATTAACATCTACGTTTCGGAACTCATACAGCACCCTTATCAAGGCAAATTTTTTTAAAAATTAAAAATACCCAAGCAGGCAGAAACAGCATTAACACCACAATGCTCTTCCTGACACCTGAGAATCGAAAAAGTCCTACTTCTGCAAAAACTGCAAAATTTATGACTTTTTCTTTAAAAAAAAAGTAGTTTTTTTATTATAGAGTGTCAGAATGTCAGAAAAAGAGTATCGTGGATCAGTTTCTTTTAGCTTTGATTTGGTAATAATAAAAACAATATTTTAATTTCTTACATTCTAATGTTCAAATACTTTTTCCTTTCACGTAAAGAAAACAAATTTTAAAAAATATTCACACGACAATATACTTCTATAGGTTTGATTGTTTTTCGTATTATATTGTACTAATAATTTTTTTTTGTCTATACCGACTTTTTTTGTGGATTTTCAGATATTCCAATTAAGCTTATTTTCATATCTTATAATTTAAAAATATTTGGTAATACAGATTAAAATATTATGAAAGAAAGACGAATATTTTTATTACTTCCAAGCACTAATGTAATAATTTAAGTAATAGATCTCTAAGAATTACTGTCAAACTTATATTTTATTTTTCGAAATTTATAGATTAAATACTGCTACATATTCAAAATTTAAATATTTTACTATATAATAAAATCAATTGTAAATCCTGAAAAATATTAATCTCACAAAAAAGCACCGAACACTGAATATTTTCAGGGTTCGATTTTAAATTTTCTATCTAATAATTTTTCTTAAGTGAATAACCTATACGATTTAATATTAAAATTATAGTAATCTTTTTTTATATTTTAAATCAGGATTTCAATATTTTTTATAAATAAATAAATATGATGAACAAAATTACCATTTTTTCTATTTTCAAATTTCCTAAGTTTCATAAAGTAACATTAGATAAAGATGCCCCAAAATTAAATAATAAACAAGAAAATTCATCATTAACAAATTACTTGTTCAAAGAATTTTTTCTACGATTTTCCATAGGTTTATGTTTTTTTAAGTTATATTGAAAGAAATTTGGATAAAACCAACATCATTATGAATAAATTACTTCGTGAAAATAATTATTGTTAATATTGTAAATAAATGCCCGAATAATTTCTTTGTTTGTTGAATTTGTTCGAAGAAAGCCTCAAATTTATCAACGAATCATAAATATTGCTGAATTTATCACTAACATCCCAATGACAAAGTCTGATCAACAAAACATTTTTTTTTCTGACATTATCATGAAGTTTCCGATTAAATTTATCAAATAATTATAAATGTTGCTTAATTCGGCATGAAGTTTGTAATTGAACGGCCTGGCATTAAAAAAAAATTACGGCCAATAAATGCACGAATAATGAATTTTTAAATTAAGTTTGTTTTTAACAGAATTATAAGATAATTCAACACATTAGTTATTTTTCTAGAATGATCATAAAATTCCTTATTGAAAAAATAAACATAGAAAAATTTTCTGTCCAAAAATTCCTAACTCATGCATTTGTTTATTAAATTTGTTTGTAATTTGAACAATAATGTTCTTAAGAAAAATTTCTTAATCATCATGTTGTTTGTATCAAAATTTCTCGCACTATCAATTAAAAAAATAAGAATTATGGAAAATTGTAGTAAACATTATTTCGACAAATAATTTGTTTATAAATTATAAAAATTATTATATAATATTGAAACACTTTTAAATAACGTTAATCTACCAAACTTGGGCGATTTGAACAATCTTTCTGTTATTGAGGAGCACTGGGAGCGTCAAACTATTTAGCAGAGTTCTTGTAACCAAACTTCAGGTGCTTTGTTAGCGAAGGGGTTAGAGTGCGCCGTAAAATACACTACTTTATGCAGTTTAGGTAGGCTTCGAATCTTCAGCGAGTGCGATTTTTGAAGCGTTATAGTGTATTATTATATATGTAAATAACCGTGTGTGCAAATCATGTATTATACAATGATAAAAAATGAATATTATATAATAATAATTTTAAAAGTAACTTTTATTAAAAATAGTCTTTATATTATACTTCAAATCTGTTGAAATGCCGACCTGAATCATAAAAATGCTAAAACGGGCAATTATAAAGTATCCCCTTAAAAATTCTTTCAAATCCGTTGGAATTATCTAGCCATATTCGAATGAGTTCAACTTTATGAAAAAAATTTGGCAGTACATTCCAACTATTAAAATAGATTAAAAATGATTGATACCTTATTATAAATAAGTCAAAATCTTGAAACTAGTCATTAATTTTAATTTTCAAATATTTTTAAATGCTTGGAATTATAGAAATGCTCAAACAGAAAAATTATTAATTTTATCCTTTAATATCCTTTAAAATCCATTAGAATTATCTGATTATATTGTAAGGAGTTCAATTTTATAAATCTATAATAAAATACTCTCAATTTTTTACTAGAGATTAAAAAATAGATAGATTTTTTTTATAAGTATTCCAAAATCTTGAAAATAGGCTCTACTTTTATAATTAAAATATTTTAAATGCCCTGACCCCTACAAATGTTAAAACGAAAATTATTAAACTATCTTCTCTAAAATTCTTTCAAATCCGTTGAAATTTTTCAATACTTATTGAAAGATTTCAATTTTATAAACTTATTTAAAATACTATTGAATTATTATAATATATTGGAAATTATAAAAAATAAATTATAAAGAAGTAAAAATCTTGAAAAATAGTCATTATACATTTATAATCTTTTACAATGCCCTAAAGTCTAAAAAGTTGCTCAAACGGAAAATTTGAAATAATTTCCTTTTATTTATTGCATTTTTTTGCAGAGTACAATTTTATAAGATTTTGTGAAATATTTTCAAGTTATCAAAAAGGATTAAAGATAAATTTTCATTTATTATAGGTAACCCAAAATCCTGAAAACAGTCGTTAATTTTTAATTTTTTTAAAAAGCGCTAAATTCTAAAATTGCTAAAACAAAAGATTTTTTAATGATCTCCTTTTCAGTTTTTCCAAATACCTTGAAAGGGGGAGGGTCGGTAAGGCCGGTTTTTGGCCTAATTTATTTTTGGACCAAAAAATCTGAAAAAATCATAGTAGTATCTTATAAGTATCCCGAGTCG
>NC_046659.1:103959416-103960926 GCF_010883055.1 Belonocnema kinseyi
ACTCGGGATACTTATAAGATACTACCATGATTTTTTCAGATTTTTTGGTCCAAAAATAAATTAGGCCAAAAACCGGCCTTACCGACCCTCCCCCTTTTCCAACAGTTGAGAATCCTTTCATAAAAGATATCATTTTTAGGATTAAGGTATATTAATATTATTCAATTTTCTGCTATTAAAAGTCTGATTAAATTGTATCTCGCGGAATATCAGAGATAAAAAAATTACCGAAAAGTTAAGCTTGTGTGGTTTTCGGAAAATAGACATAGTTTTATATTGTATTAAACAAAAAAAGATTGTGATTGTAAGAATACCCATGATGAATTAAAATTAATGAGAATTAAGTATTCTGTTATGCCCACAGCCAATATCATAAACGATTATCTATTGATGTACGGATGTGGCGAAATCGTGCCCTTGACCGGATCTAATAAAAATGATTAATACAGCTTGAATAGACTTATTTCGTGATGCATTTTTCTATAAGAATATTTGGGCAGTACTCATTTAATCGCAGTGTGCGATGTACCTGTTCGTCTTACCCTCTCCACTCTACTTCCCCTCATGTCGATGACTGAGCGAGAGCGCTGTGTCGAGCCTTGCTAGCGGGAGAACCCCTTTCTCCGAATGAGGAATAAAACGTCAAGCATAAAGATGTTTTTTTTTGGAATAAGCAATTTTTAGAATATTATATTTGAAATCTATGTTTTTTCGACTTGAACTGTATGTTGCATTTTAGAATTTTCCATTGTATAGTTGCAAATTAAACAGATTATTTTGTAGGAAATTCGTCCGTTGATCATACAACTGATAAATCGTGTTAAAAACTTAACTGTTAAAAATTCCACTGTTGAGATTTGTATAAAATTCGTGCGTTCTTAATTAAACTGTGGAATTTTGTAGCAAATTTGTGCCTTAAACATTTAAATTGGGAATTTCAACAGAATATATCTGAAGTTTTGCCGAATTACCTAGATAAATGTTATACTTAAAAAAAAGTTTAAAAAAAATGTAATAGTTGAATTTTCAGATTAAGAAATTAGTTTTTAAATAAATAATTAGTTATTAAACCAATCACACTATTATGATGAAGTTTCAACCAAAGAACAGTTATTTTTAGTTTAAAAAATAATTTGAAATAAAAAACAAAGACGATTTTTAACCAAAAAGATGAACTTGCAACTAAAATGATAATTCTTAAACAAACATGTAATAAAGTATTTTATCTATAAGGTTGTAAAATTCATTAATTTCCAGCTGCTAATTGTTTCAAAGTATAGCATTTGAATTATTCATTTAAAATTATTGAATTTCACATTGCAGTTTAGAATTCATTATTTAAAGATTAGTAATTTATATAATAATAATTAGAGTATAAAAACTTACAATGGTTATTTTGTATTAAAAGTTTAATAATAATTGAAATTATATTTCGTTAAACTTTTCCTGAATATCGATACGATAAATAAATAATATTAATTTCAGAAAGATTTTTACGTAAGATCTTAAA
>NC_046659.1:103961026-103965609 GCF_010883055.1 Belonocnema kinseyi
TCTATAATCAAACCAAAGGGTCTATGACAAATCCAGCCAACGCGTCCCCGAGTTGCAGATAGGGGGTCCTGTACCAAGGGTTTCTGATGAATATGGTTACAAGAATGAATAGGCAGTCACGGACAATTGTCCAGGGGTGGCCCCGGAAGAATTAACCCCCAAGCGAAGATGTGAAATCCGTGCTCAAACCTGAAATCTCGCCTGTGTGAGGTGTCTATAACGGTGACTCTGAGATTCAGGGCGACCTTCTAGAGGACGTAGCCTTAACCTTGCACGCGGGGCTCTACAAGGATGGGCGAACCCATTTCCCTAACTTCTCGTGGGAACCACAATGGCAACGTCAAACATAGTTGTAGTATTTGCGATTCAAAACAATAGAACGCGCAGGTCTCCCGACAATGGATCCTCCAACAATGCCGACCACTATAAAGGTGGGGGAGTGTGGGACCCTAAACGGGGTTACATGGCAGACTGCATGCTCCGTAGTGTAAGAAACACCCGGAGCTAGGGCACTTTTCGCATCAACGTCTGCAAAACCATACCGGAAAACTCCAAAAAAGAAGCTATGTAAGCGAAACGCCTACTCTACCACAGCTAGAACAAGCTTGCCACAGAGAAAGAGAGGCAAAACTAAGACCAACCGCGGGACATTTTTCCAAAGAATCTGACCTCTGTTGCATGAACTCGCCATAAATATACGCTGGGCAAGACAGTATGCGTCCCGCATTTAGCGTGTGATTGACTACATCACATTTCGCAGGAATTTTACCGCTAAGCTTCGAAATTTCGCGCGCGAACTCCGCACCCCTTATTACATACTCAACAAGTCAAAGCTGCTGGCTATCAGGCAGAATATTGATGAGAGAATACGGATACTATCTGACACTAAGAGAAGTCTAGAGCGGAGAGAGAGAGGTGGATCAAAGAAATTCAACAGTTTCTCTCTGACCCATCTCGATTCTTCCGAGACCCTCCAGTTACTGTCGACCTCCCGCCCAAACAAGAGGAGGTCGAAGTATTCTGAAGAAAAGTCTACGAAGTGCTGCATAGACTGGAGGAAGAGTCAGAGAACATAAATATCCTCAAGGAGCTGTGTGATGCGCTTATAATACCTGATGTAGAATGCCCGCTCATCACTACCAAGGAGGTGAAAACAGTATTAACAGGGATGAAGAACTATTCCGCGCCCGGACTAGATGGTATCAAGACCTTCTGGTGGAAGAAGTTTCCTTCAACCGATCATCATTTGGTCCATATTTTCACGTCATATTTAAATTTGGAAGAGCCAATTCTGGAGTGGCTGGTGGAAGAGCGCACAATACTCCTGCCGAAAATAGGCAACTTAACTGACCCGAAGAATTACAGGTCAATCACTTTTCTGAACACACTGTATAAGATATTCACAGCTATCCTGAATAATAGGGTGGTTCGGGAAATTTAACTTGTGTGGCACGAAGTGTATGAACAACGAGGCTCCAAGAAAGGCGTAGTAGGATGTCGGGAGAACCTGCTAATCGATATGTGTGTCTGCAAAGATGCAGCATTCTACCAGCGTGACGTATTAATGGCCTGGATTGATTACAGGAAATCTTTCGATTTGATCTCCCATAGACTTATCATGTGTCTTTTGGAAAATTTAAAGGTTCATCCGCAAATCGTGAGGTGCATAGAGAGAATGATGCCGCTTTGAAAAACCAGATTTACGATCTCGTCTGGAAAAAATCGTGTGACAACTGACAAGATCACCTTCCACAAAGGTGTCTTTCAGGGCGACAACATGCGTCCACTCCTCTTTTGCCTCACATTATTGCCACCATCTCTACCACTTCGCTATTCCGACGAGCACTTTTGCGGCAAACCTGCATACCGAAATTACAAGGTCACTCTTGTATTTTGCATGGACGATATTAAGAACTATGCTAAAAACAAAGAGCCACTACATCTAGCTCTAGGGACTGTCGAACGATATACTAAGGAAATAGGAATGGAATTTGAGTTAGACCAATGCGCCAAGGTTTATTTCAAGCGAGGCGAAATTAATGGCATCCCTGATGACCCTAAGCTCGTCGATAGAAGCGCTATACGACACCTTTGCGCTGGGGAGACTTATTCATACCTGAAGGTGGCACAGAGTCGAATTCAGGATGCGACATCTATAAAGGATACTCCCCGAAGCAGATACAAACGTCTCATCCGGCAGATTTGGTCTTCCTACCTGTTGGCGAGGAACAAAGTACGAGGGTAGTTCAATAAGTCCTTAGAATGATCAACAGATAGCGCGCGAATCGCTCCAAATCATCTGTTTTCAGTCAGCACCACTCCCGACTAGATATATGGTGCAGTCACAGTCCACATCTTCTGAGTTTACGTGTTTTTATAACCAATTGAAAAAAAAATTGTTCGTTAAGAAAAATGGAAAAAACGAGTTCAGAACGGTAATCAAACATTTTCATTTAAAGGTATCTTCAACGAATATGCTAGCCGTCCCGGTAGTATCCCTTAATATCGAGACACAAAAGGTTATGCACATAAAAAAAGCATGCATATTAAGTCTTCTGTTCCACGACTCTATATCTCATACCTTCAAAGTGGTCACGGAATATTGAATCTTGAATATCTTCATAACAGGACTATTCTGGGTACAGCACATAGAGTCGCAAATGAAAGAGATCCTCTTCTTAGAATGGTCAGGAAGCACGAAGGAGTGGGCAAAGTAGCGTTTTTGTCAAAAGCAGCGGAGGAGGCTGCTGAAACACTTGGACTTAGCTTAAGTATTTGGGGTGAGCAAAATGCATCAAATCTTATCTATCTCAAGTTCTCACTCCTAAAAGCCCGCATTAAAAAAACTCAAGAGAAAAACTTCCGTGAATAGCTCATCCTTAAGAGGATGCACGGCATCTTTCACAGATATGTAGAAAATCAGTCAATGTCGTGTGAGCTAACCTTGGCTGTCCTTAAATCACCTGTATTGAAGTCTGGCACGAAGGGTTTAATTTTGGCATGTCAAGACCCTGTCATTTCCACCTTAACAGACCGTCGCAACATTTTAAACCAAGACGTTCCCGATGATAGCTGCAGGGCGTGCCATGCACACCCCGAGCATTTGGTACAAATACTATCTAGTTTTCCAACTCATGTGGGAAAACCCTACATCCAGAGGCTTCTAGGAAAATCAAGTCAATTGTCAAGAATGAAGAGTGTCGCATATACTAGTACTTTATATTCGTGACCATTGTTTTTGTTGCCCACTCGCGGCCTAACATGGTTTTTCTTGACTTTGACAAACGAACCATGTTCTTTATCGAATTTTTGGTACTAGCTGATGAAAACATCATAGCTAAGGAGAATGAAAAGAAAGAGAGGTAAAGAAAGCTTATAAGGTAGTTGAAAGGATTGCATCTAGAATATTCTGTTGAACTAGTCGCCATTTTTCTTTGGCGCTCTTGGAGGTGCCAAGCTTTCACTAGTTAATATCCTGAAAAGCATCCCTGCGTTACAGACTGTAACCACCTATCTCACCGTCGTATATTAATAATATTGATATTAAATAGCTCTTAATACAGAATATTTTCAATTTAAAGATCGTCATCTAATTATTATTATATAAACAGCTAATCTCTTATAGCATAATAGTAATAATATGATATAATTATTCGCATAATTAATTATAAATTAGCTCATAATTATATTATTCTAAAAACTAGGGATAATAAATAAAAAAATTGGATTTATTATAATAACATTTTATAGTTGAAAAAAGCAGTTTAACCAATTGTCAGTTAATGAGTTAATTTTAAAATGTAATGATAAATTAAACATTTAAAAATTTTTCCAACTTCATAGTAGAACTACTTTGTTGAAAATTCATTTTTTTCTTTAAGATTTATAATTTTAGTTAAAAATTAATCTCTGGTTGAGATTAATGGTTTTCAACAAAAAATAATTCTTATTTCTTTGAAACTTTATCACTTTAGTGTGATATTTATCTCTTGGGTTTAAAAGTGAATTATTTTGTTGAAAAATAATTCTTTAATCTGATAATTCCACTATTCCATTCTTTGATAAAAAAATATGTTTTGAAGTATAATATTATTCTAGGCAAATGGGGTGAAAATTCATTTATGCTGTTGAAAATTCGCCTGAATTGAAATTTTTCAAATAAACTGATGAATTTTCAACCATTCTACGGAATATTCGCAAACAACTGGTATTCATTTTTGAAAGCTGATGCCGTTGAATGCTGTTGACTTTTTTCCCATCTAATGTAGGGTTGTATAATGCGCATATTCTCTTCTTAACCTCAATAAAGCGAGGTGAGATACATTAAGTATCTGAATAATTATAATTTTTCCAGTTTTAAGTCAATTTCAGTGTTTAGAATTAAAAGAAAAATAGCTTACGTTGAAAATTTCAGAATACAGCCTTTTTATTTTTTCAATAGAATTAAAAGTGTGAGTACTTCGCGTTATATAATTAAATTGTTCCATTCTTAACTTTTTAATGCATATTATGTTAACCTTTTAATCAGAAAATATATTGAATAATATATTTAATCTTTGTTTTCCCACTTTCTGCTCATTAAA
>NC_046659.1:103965709-103970717 GCF_010883055.1 Belonocnema kinseyi
CTTCAGTGTATGTACCTTTTTGTAATTTTAGAAAAATTTACATGAAAATGGTGAGTGATAAGAGGTTTTTCTAGGACTTATAAATAGATCAAACTCGACCCATTCACTAAAATTTTCTAGGAAATTAATTCAAGTTTCCTTATTTTAGGTTTGCACCAGGCAACGATTGAAGTTTCTCTAATCCACCCCACCATCTAAATGTGAAGAATCATTGTGAGTCAATAAAGAGATAAATCTAGTATATATAGAAGTGAGAAATTTTCAGAACTTTCTCAGTTATAGCACCAGAATCTTTTTTGAAAATCATTTCCCTGTTCCTATAAAAATAAACCAATTAATACTAGTATATGTACAAGTCAAAAATATTCTAAACTTTCTCAGTTCTAGGACCAGAAACTTTTTTTATAATTAATTCTCTGTTTCCATAAAAATGAAAATCTGTACTTGTACTCTGCTCTCAACTCTAATTACGTTAGTCAATTATGTTGGTAAGTAGAATAAAATATAATAATAAATTGATCTTATAGTAAAATATCTAAAATTCAAATGCGACTATATTTCAAAGTCTATTTCCCGTAAAATGTATTCAATAGAGTGCCTCAAAAAAACTTGTTTCAGAGGGCAATGACCCCCCCCCCACCCCTCATTCCAGTCCAAACCCGAAAAAAAATTCCATACTTTTTTTATTTTTTTATTGATTGTAACAAGTGTCGGTTTTGACTTGAAGTTTCCCCACGAGTACCTGATAACAAATTAAATTTGTTTAAACAATTTTTTTGTAATATCATTTTTTCCTTAAAAAGTATTACTTTAGGTGTAGTGGAATATTTATTACGTCAGTTTAGTAATATTCAATTATTTAAACAAATTGGAATTTGTTTCAGTAATTTCCTTGCGAATTTTTTCAAATAAAAATTATAACTGTGGTTCTAGTGGAATATTTCTCAGTAATAATGAATGAAGGATTAATAATTAATTTAATAATAATTTATGTATTGGTAATATTTAAGTATTATTTTTTATTTAACAAAAAATTTTATAAAATTAAAACAATGTTGATAAATATTCCACTAAAGAAATATGAATAATTTTCATTGAGAAAAATGATATAAACAAATTCCATTAGTTTAAACAATTTAAAATGAATTAATCAATGTTAATAAATATTCCACTAGACCATTAGTAATAATTTTTAAGGAAAAAACGCATTTTTGAAAAAAATGGTTCAAACTACATTTCTTTAAACAATAAAAAATTAATTCACCAATGTTAATGAATATTTTATTTGACTAATAGTAATAATTTTTAGGGGAAAAACGATTTTTCAAACAAAAATTTTAACAAATATTATTTGTTTAAATAATTTGAAAATTAATTAATAAGTTGTAACAAACATTCCATTAGACCAATATTAATAATTTTAAATAAAAAAAGACGAGAATACAGTGTTCAAAAGGTTGATTTCATAAAGAATTGACATTTTTTGTTTTAAGGGTAATATTCAGGTACTCGTTATGGTGTCTTAGGGGTATCAAACGTATATGCCTGATACATAAAATTCTTTGTTAGATAATTCTCTAGAGGCACTTGTACTTTCCCGTTATATTTTTAAACCCTAAAAAATTATTTTATAAACTCAAAAAAATTGATTTTTCCCTATGCATTTTACATGGGATGCTTCATGTCAAAACCGGCAACTGTTAAAATTGAAAAATTAGAAAATTAAAAATTATGGAATTTCGAATTTGGAATAAAATGAGGGGGGTCGTAACCCTCTAGCATGCAAAAAAATTTGCCATGCATTTTTGGACCACCCTAGTATTCAATTCAAATTTAAATCCTATTTTTGGCATTCACACTTTTCAAAACTTGACAAATTTAAATTATACCAAAATCCAAATTAAAAATCCCTTTTAACGTCCAATAATCAAATTGATGCAAAATCTTGTTAAATAAAACAACAAGTCAACGACCAAATTTGGACCACAACGAATAAACAAAAACCAAAAATATTATTGTAATCTGAAAAAAAATATTCGGACAAATTTTATTTGTTTTTTTTCAGATTGAAATAGTATTTTTGGTTTCTGTTTATTCGTTGTGTTCCAAATTTGGTCGTTCGATTCTTATTTTATTTAGCAGAATTTTGCATCAATTCACACTTTTTCTCTAAAACGTAGTTCTACTGTTTTCCAGCTAAAAAGAACTTTTTTCACCATTTTGAAAAAAAAATATCTGTAAGAACAAGTCTTTGCACAATCTTTAAAATTACTACTATCCCCAAAATTGTTAAACATTTGCAGATAAATATTTGAAAATTTCAAATTTATTAATTTATTTTAAACAAAAAATATTCTGTCTACTATATAAAAGATAAATTTTTATGACTTTTTAACAAAATACTTAAGTTTTTACCCAGATAATTTAATTTTGAACTTGACAGTTTAATTTTTAACCTAAGAAGATGAATTCTCAAGAAAAAAGTGTTATAGTTTATATGTTAATCAAAAAAAGATGAAATTTATACAAAAAAGAAGAATTTGATAAAAATAAAGGCTGTTTTTCAACAAATAAAGATTTTATGGATATCTGTTTCTGTTCTAAAGATTTGAAAGATTTCAAGACATCTAAATTGTTGAAATTTCAACTAATTTTCAACTAAAAAAGATCACTCTTTAAAAAATGGAAAAGTTACATTTTCCATTAAAAATCAATTTGAAACAGAAAACAAGCTTCACGACTGAAAGTTAAATTTTCGACCAAAAAGATAAGCCTTCATTCATGATAATAAATTTTTATCTACGTAGTTTAACTTTTACCCCAGTACTTTAATTACCACTCAAGAAAGATTATTTTTTAACACAATAGTTAAAATCTGAATAAAAAAGATAAAATTTTAACTAAAAAATATGAACCTTCAAGAAAAAAATGATTTTTTAACAAAGTAATTCCACTAAATCTTTCAGACAAAATTAAATACTCAAGCCAATAAGAAGTTGCAAATTTATTTATTTTAAACTTTATTTTTACTAAAACAGACGAATTTTTAAATTAAAATAACAGATTTTCAAAAAAGTAGTTAAATTTTCTGGTAGAAAAATGTGAGTTAACTTTTTACAATCAAAATAAGAATGTTTAAACAAGACATAAGTTTCTACGAAAAATATTGGATTTTCAATTTAAAAAGACGAAATTTGAACAAAAAAACAACTTTTTAACAAAATTCTTGAATTCTCGGCCAAATAATTGCATTTCTATAAAAAAACTCTAAAATTTCTCTTGTAACAGATGAGTTTTATTAAAAAAAAAAGAATTGAATTTTTATCAAAAAATGTTTTCTGTTTACTTTTCAAGATCAGGATGTGAATTTTTTAATAAACAATAAGTTTCTACGAAAAATGGAATTCTCAATTCAAAAAGTCAAATTTTTTTCAACCAGAAAGGATGCGTTTAAAAAAAAAGTTAAATTCTCTACAGAATAGTAGCATTCATATACAAGAAAGATAAAATTTGTACTAAAACGGATACATTTTTTATAAAAAAGGACACATTTTTTTAAAATTTGATCTCTCGCCCAGAAATTATTTTAATTCTGCTTTTAACAAGCAAATATTAAATTTGAACACACAGTAAATTTTCCACGAAATAGTTTAATTTTCAAGAACACACTAGAATTTTCAAACAAAAAGTATAACTTAAAAAAAACAGCATAATTTTCCACCAAACAGTTTTATTTTTTTCCATGTAATATAAAAATTCTCTTGAAACAGATACATTTTTAATTTTTTTTAATTGTCATAAATATTTGAATATTTATTCAGTAAAGACCTCAGTTGTGTTTTCAACAACAAAATAATAAATTTAATCAAACAGTAAACTTTCCACGAAATAGTTCAATTTTCAACAAAACAACAAAATTTTCAACAAAACTGTTTTTTTTTTCTTCATTAAAATTGAATGTGGAATTTTTTTTCCCATTGAAACTTTTCACATAATCAAAAGTTTTTTTTTTTTGAATTTTAATATGAAATAAAAAATTTCACGATTATAAATTAATTAAAAAAAATATTTATTATAGACCATGTAGAAAAAAATATTAACATCAAAATTATGAATACATTTCTCTGGTCAAAAAACCTGACATCAAACATGAATATGAAATAAAACAGTATATAGATTAAGGACCCAGGGGCATAAAAAATTGGTTCGAAAATTTTAAACTGTTTCAGTTATATATTTAAATTGACAGTAAGTGTAAACAGTTTTTTTCTAATCAAAGAAATGAATGTTTAACAAAAATTGATGAATTTTCAAACGGGAAGAATAATTTTCTACCAATCACATTTTTCACCACATAGTGTAATTTTTAACTAAAAAGGATACTTTTTAATAAATAATGGAAATGTCATATTTTCAGATTAAAAAAATCAATTTTCAACGAAACAAGATTTTTAAGTTAAAAAAGAAAAAAATGCCAACATATTTTTTTGAATTTTCATCAGGAAACTTAATTTTCAACTAAATAAAAAAATTTCCAGCCAAAGACATATAATACTAGACGTTTTAAGTTTTTTATCGAAATCATTACACCATTCAGCCATTTCCCTTTCGGGGTAGGCGGGACTCACTCGGCAGGGGAAAGAAGTAGTGTGTGGATGGGATAGAGATTTTTCAGATTGATCCAGAATTCTCGTGCTATTTAAGTAAATAACACGTTCGTTCCGTAACACTGCTCCGACCCAGGTTGCTGATCAATCTCTCTAGCAATCACCCCAAGCGAAGAACCTCACGAAGCCGTTATGTAAGGTTCCCCACTTGGGTCCATTAATAGCCAAGGTCTTTGTTTCAGGCGTCGTTCACTCTACTGCCACTCTTTTTATCAACTATTTTCCGCCATACTTTCCTTTCCTGGCATACTTCTCTAGCTTCTTTTATGCCCATGCATTTTTTCATGCAGGCTCTCGTGTTTCTGTGACTTCTTATGTCTCTTCTAAGTAGGGTCTCATTC
>NC_046659.1:103970817-103973821 GCF_010883055.1 Belonocnema kinseyi
CGCGAAGAGGTTTTTTGAGAAGTGGCGTCAACCACCGACCACGGGTGGCGAAGGGGAGAAGGGGAGAAGAAGAAGGGGTAAAAAAAGTAGACAGAGAACTCCACCTGAAAGAAGGGCAGAGGGGAGTATTCTAGAAGGTCTCGAGTAACTCATCAGAGGCCTCAGAGAGGAAACCTGCAAAGGGTTTGACAGAGCGAGGACGCATAGGTAAGAAGTCAGTGAGGAAGGGAAAAAAAGCAGAAAGAAATGGGAGGAATGTGATGCTCTATCGAAAGCCGAGAAAGAGGAAGTTTTCAGGAAACTGGATGACATAGAAAGTAAACAGATAGAGGGTGAGAAAGAAAGGAGAACTGAAATGAGTTTGCTTGAGGAGAGGGTCAGGAAACTAGAATGCGGGAGTGGAAAAAAGGAAAATTTTTGAGTAGAAGACGTAGTCAAGGGGGATGATAAGAAACTGCAGGAGAAAAATGAGAGAATTCGCAGACGACTGAATGAAATAAAAGTAGGACTAGAGCGAGAAGAGAGAGAGAAAGAGAAAAAAGCGAAATATAGTAATAAAAGCAATTAATGTGGAAAGTGATTCGGGAAAGGAAGAAGTAAAGAAGCTGATAAACAATATTGGGGCTTAGGTGAGAGTGGAGGTGGTAAAGATGATAGGGAGAAACACAGAAGGAAAAACAGAAGTGCTTATAGCGAGAGTGGGAAGCGAGGAGTAGAAGAAAGAAATTATGGAAAGAAAAAGGGTACTTAGGGGCAAAAGTGAAAGAATTGAAGAGGACCTGATCTGAAAGAGAAAGAGGAAGTGGATGATCGAACGGAAAGCATGGATAGAGAGAAGGGACGGGGGTAATGTCTGGATAGAGTAAGATAGTTGTGGGTGAATCGGGTTAAGTGGATCTGAGGCGATGAGAGAGGATAATTCAGAGCAGAGGGAACAATACATGAAAGAAGAATAAATAAAGGTAATGAGAGTAGGAAAAACGAGACATGATTTTCACCAGAGAAGAAAAACTGAGCACAGGAAGGAGTAGGGGGAAGAACAAAAAGAGAGGAGTGAGTGTAGCTTTCTGGAATGTGTCAGAGTTGAAAAACAAGAACGAGGGGTTCTGGGAGGCTGTTGGAAAGTGGGACGTAGTAATGCTGAGTGAAACGTGGGTAGGTGAAAAGGAGTGGAAGGGCTTGAAACCAAAGTTGCTGAAAGGGTATGTGCGGACAATGCAAGAATCAAGGAAAGAACATGAGAAGGGAAGGGGAATGGGAGGCATGGTATGAGGGGTTAAAAAGAAGATGATGAGAGATGAACGAGTTTCAGAAAAGGAAAAGAAGTGGGAGGGATTGATGGTGATAAGAATAAAGATAGGAACAGAAAGGGTGACTATCGTTTGTGTGTACAGAAGGAGAGGGGAAGAGGAAGGTTTTAGAGTATCAAGGGAATGGATGGAAGAAAGGAATGAAGAGCTGGTCTTGACAAGAGGAGACTTGAACGCGTCGACCGGAGAGTTAGGGGGGAAATATATAATGAAGAGACTGACACTTTTCGAAGAAATTCTTAGCACAGGGAATGTAAGGGGAGATCAAGAAGGGAAAGTGACGTTTATAGGTAGAGATAAGATGGTGGTAAATTACATTCTAGCAGAAAAAAGAATAAGGAAGGGAATGAATAAAGTAGAAGTAGGTAATAAATTAGGTTTAGAACACTTCCTGCTAATAGCAACATTGAAATGCTCAGGATGAAAGCGACGTAGCGAAAAAACGCAAAGAACTGACGAAAGGAAAGTGAAAATAGCTAGATAGGGAGAGGATTAATTGAGGGAATTGAGGGAAAGAATGGAGCATGAAGAAATTAGAGGATTGGAAGTGGAAGATGTAGACATGCGTCTTTAAAAGATAAAAAAACTAACAGACAGGATAAAAGAAGAGTTATGGCCAGGGGAAGAGGAGGAGGGGATGAAGAGAGGATGGCGGGATCCAAAATGTAAGGAGAGTAAAAATACAATAAAAGAAAATGTAAAAAATTGGAGAAAAGTGGAGATAGGGAAACAGGAATATAATAGGACAAAGAAAGAACATGAAAGATTATTAAGTGATAAAGGCAGTTAGAAAAAAGTAGGTATATGGAAGAGGTGGAAAAGGCGATTAGTGAAGGGAGGGAATGAGAGGTGATTAATAGGGAACGAGGGGGGGGGGGGGGGGGGGGGGGGGGGGAAGGGCATCAATGAGGAAATCGAGATGGATAAGTGGACCCTGGACTTTCAGCGATTGTTGGGAGGATTGGAAAATTAGGTATTAGGTGAAATGAGGAAGGTGATAGAAGGGGAAGATTATAGTGATAACAGGATAAGTAGGGAGGAAGTAAATAGAGCAATAGCGAGACTTAAAAGAAACAAGTCAAGAGGAGAGGACGATATTGAGAACGAGGCTTTGAGGTTTGAAGGGGAAGCGGTGAAAAAGGAAATGTGGGAGGTATGCAACAAGGTTTTGAGAGGAGAAGGATGGCCTAAGGAGTGGAGGACAGGGTTTGTTGTACTAATAATTAAAAAAAGAGAGGGCAAGAAGGTGTAGGAGTATAGGGGAATCACACGTATGTTGGTGGTATTATTTATTATCAAATAATATTATTAATAATTCATTATAGGTCATCATTTATTTTATTTTAAAATCTTTTTCTTTACGTTCCATTTAAATTTTGACCTTCATTTATCCGACGCATTTTCTGACAATATAAATATTTGATTGAAAGAAATCATGCATGTTTTTAAATTAAATTACATTTAAAAACATGCAAATTTTGATTTATTTTTAACAATAAAATCCAATTTTTTCAATGTACTCTTTTAATCTGAAGGGGTGAAATTTCATTATTAAAATTTTTCAAAAATTGAGCCAGTTAAGACTAGTAGAAAATTAGTTATCCGATCGGGTGAAATATTCAGCCATTTGATCATGGAAAATTACTATTTGTCTAACAAAAATTAATAAATTTATTTTAAAAGCTTCACACACA
>NC_046659.1:103973921-103975673 GCF_010883055.1 Belonocnema kinseyi
TAGAAAACGAAAAGTTATAAAATACAATGGCCAATAAAAGAACCCGATGGCGTGAAAATTTCATTTTTATTGAAACAGTAACAGACGTTATAAATAATCGCCTTGATAAATGTACACTTACAACGAAATTCCATCAAAGATAAGAGCACACACCTGACGAAAGTCATCTTCACAGTCTCATATCGGCAATAATCAACAAAATAAATTTTTCTAATTAAAAAAACAATCAGAACTATAATGAATAAAGATCCTACTGTTGAAAACATGTTAAAAACATTTGTATTAAAATTTTTTTTTATCAATTTAATTTGCAAATAAGAATTTTATCACACAATTTCAATTGGTTTTCTAAGAACTCTCAAGAATATTAGTCATAATTGAATAGAGCGTTAACTCAATGGGAACACCATTTTTTAAATTCCTTTTTAAGACTTTCGGTCATTTTAAGGGTGTCAAACCATAAGAGATTAAACGCCAACTTTCACAAAATGATTTCAAGTGGCTAAATCTTTTTTTTTTAATTCGAGATACATATAATATAGAAAAATTAGCTCTAACAAAAATCGAAACTTTATTTTTTGAAAATATATACTCAATTAAAAATTTGTTTGAGAATAAAATTAGTAAAATAAGTAAATAAATGAATCAAATACGGTTTTTACATCTATCGAGTTGTATTGATTCATATAAGTTAATCAAACAGGCTGAACAAATTACGTCATTGTTCTAGTGCTTTAAAACTAGAAAAGGAAACAATAATACTAAGAACGCAAAAAAAACATCCGCTACTGATTTAAAATAATAATTTACGGACTTATTATGCTGAATCTTGCAGCATACATACATTTATATTCTTGAAAATAAGTTTTGAAAAGAAGAAAAATCAATTATAAAAAAGCCTATTTGAAAATATTATGAAATTATACAAAAGTTTTGAAGCATATTTTTAGAAATCCCTGCGCCAGTTTTAATAAATCAATAGACCCTAATGTCATTACCAACATTCTTCAAAACGATTTAAATAATTGGTTTAATTAAATCTAACATTTCTTAGGAAACCAGTCAATATCTCAGAGAATGATTTTCATTATTTTATTTCACACTTTGTTTAATTTATCTCGTTGACAAAAAAAAGTGACTTTCTATTTTTCGAAACTATAAAAATCTACTTGGGTAAAAATGTATATCAAATATTTCAAAACATACACACACACATTTGAATTTGCTTCCTAGATGCTTTAAATCTTGTATGCAATACTTTTTGATTTAAAAAACATGTGATGAAATGAATTGGAAATTTTTGGGAACTAATACGATAACAATCGTTTCTCTACAAAACAAATTTACAATAAAATTTTCAAAAAGTATACTCTAATTGACCACAATAATTATCTTCATTTCAAAGTAATTCATTTAATCACAAGGATACCATATTTAAATCTTTGGAAGTGGTTTTGAAAAATACTCAACTTTGACATAGAGTATATTTGTGCCAAGTCACTTTTTCGAATAATTTTTTATATCATTCTTATTGAGCTCTCCGATATCAGAAGCGTTAATTTTTTTTTTTAAATTCATTATCTGATTTTTTAGAGGGTATCTTGTATCTCCTACAGAATTTAAACGATCTCAGGCTGTTTGATTTACCACCCTTCAGTGTATGTACCTTTTTGTAATTTTAGAAAAATTTACATGAAAATGGTGAGTGATAAGAGGTTTTTCTAGGACTTATAAATAGATCAAACTCGACCC
>NC_046659.1:103975773-103976180 GCF_010883055.1 Belonocnema kinseyi
TTCCGAGGCTATTTTGTAGTTTGTATTATTCATTGTTTAGATTATACGCCCAACTAACACCTTTATGCAATAAGCTTATTTTCTGAGTCGAAATCATGTCAAGGTGAAGTATCAAATCGTCATATGGTGGAGATTGTAGTTCTAACGTCAGTCCCACCAGAAACTTCAGTTAATAAGGGAGGGTTGGGATAGGGGGGAAGTAGAACTGGAACCGAGAGAGTCGTCTTGGGTTTGTGTTTTGTTTTCATGCTGAGAAGGTCACCAGCCTTCAGCAGCGTTGCGATATATCGAAGTTAGTATCTGGCCGTCTTCTCAGACCGTCACCAAAGACATATATATATATATATATATAGACATACATCCCCTCTTGTGTGTTTATTTTAGGCCTATATCTTTGAATTTACAAT
>NC_046659.1:103976211-103978930 GCF_010883055.1 Belonocnema kinseyi
TTTTTTTCTTTTATCGTGAAATTATAATGAATTGCTATGAATTACTTATCTTTAAGTACGTTTCCGAATTTCCCAGTAACTGCATATCGAAGCACAATTTTATGAAAGTGTATTTATACCAAATTGAAAATTTTCTATTTTGCTTTTTCTCCAACCGAGTATGATAAATGAAAATTGAACACTTTTGATTGAAAATCGCTTCAGTGTTCGCTTGAAAATTTTTCGTTTTTTGTCAAAAAATTATTTTCGATGGTAGAAAATTATTCTTGTTTGAAAATTAACATTTTTTTTTTTTAAATGATTATGCTTTTGATAAAAATTCAACTAATTTTTTGAAATACGTTTTGTTTTGTTTGAAATAATTTTTTTTAAACTAAAAATTAAACTATACTATTTCTGATTTGAAAAAATATCTTCTTTAGTTGACAAATACAACTATTTGGTTCAAAATTCATGTAGTTTTTGGAAACTCGTATTTTTTTTAGTTGAAATATAGTGTTTTCAGTATAAAATTATTTGCTTGAAAATTCCTTGTTTCTTTTGAAAAATTAATTTGTTTGGTTAAAATGTAAATATTTGGTTAAAGATTCTTTTTTATTAGTTTCTTATAATTAAAATATAAGGGTTTTATTTTTTTTACAAAATCTATCTTTTTTAATGGAAAATTGAACTTCAAGGTTAAAAAATTATCTTTTTGATATAATCGTTTTAGTATTCATTTTTATAGAGGTTTTTCGAACTAAAAATTTAATTGTATCATTGTTGGTTGAAAATTTATTTATTTTTTCGTTGAAATTTGAAATATTTTGTTAAAAAATTTTTTTTGCTTTAAAAGTGACCATTTTTCGTTAAAAATTCATGTTTTTCAGTATGAAATAATTCATCTATTTAAAAATTTATCTTTTTAATAAAAAATTTAACTCGATTCATGTATTTTATTAGAAATAAAACTATTTTGCCCAAAAAATATGTGTTTTAAATTTATTTTTTAAGCTGATAATACAACCTTTCTCGTTAAAAACTGATCAATTTAATTAAAAATGCGCTTTTTGTTGTTTAAAATTGATTTTTAAAATTTAGAATTTTCGTTTTCGGTAGAAAAGCATTATTTTCAAAATTATATTATTCGTTAGGAAATTCAATTTTTTGCTCGAAAGTTAAATATTTAGTTAAAACTTTGTTTTTGAGGAGGTTAATAATAGTTTTTTAACAGAAAATGCAACTATTCCATTTTTTATTGAAACTTGATCTTTCTTAGTGAAAAACTTAACTATCTGGTCCAAAATTCATGGATTTTATTGAGAATTCGTCTTTTTAGAAGAATATTCGTCTTCTTGATCATAAATTTATTTTTTTGGTAGCAAATTTAACTTTTTTTTTGCATAATCGATTGTTTTCTTTTTTATTAGAAATTAATGTTTTAAACTGAAAATTGAACTGTTCCATTTTTTTTTAAATTGAACTATTTTGTTAAAAGTTATACTTTTGGTCCATTTTCTAATTAAAGTGAGGTAATACTTTATTAATCTTCAAAAACATATTCATTTAAAAAATGTATTATCGCTAATAATATTCCCTTAGATTAATGCCAGAAAATTTCAGTTTTTCAAAAATTTTCCACTTTTTGTTTAATTTTCAATTAGACTTAGGCGAATTATTATTTATAGTTACCAAATGAGTTGTTTGAAAAATTTATTAGTATTTTCAATAACATCCAATTTATAGAATGCTAGAAACTTGCTGGATTCATAATTATTTAAATAAATTATTAATATTTAGGACTATGGGGCCGATATTAAATTACTTGAAATAATGAGAAATTTTTTAATTCGAGATAATACATGATTTGCAGGGAAAAAACATTCGACTACTAGCATTTTAAATTTGTACATTTTTTAACATCTAAGACCTTTTATAAACATAATGGAACAATGTTCTGAATACAAATTAAAAATTTTACAACAAATTTATTAATTTAAAAAAGAAGTAGCTCTCAGAATGGATGACTAACACGATACTAGAATTTTCAGCAAAGTAATTGAATTTTTAAGAAAAAATGTGAAAATAGATAAATTTTTATTTTTAAAAATTAATTTCAGAGCCAAAAAGAGGGATTTTCAATAAATAAAATATTCTCAAACGTGAAAGAAAAAAATGATCAACTAAAATGTTGAACCTTGCGACCAAAAAAAAGAAAGAAATTCCCTCTTAAAAATAAAAATTTTAAACCAAATCATCTGTATTTCTAGAAAAAAATTAATTGCTTAACAAAATAGGTAATGATTAACAAAAGATATAAGAATTCAAAAAAATGATTTCTCAAAAAAGTGGTTCAACCGAAATTGTCAAACAAAGTTGTTGAATCCTCAGTCAAAGACGATTCATTTTTAATCAAACAATTCCATTTTGCCTCAAAAAATATAAAATTTCTAGACGAACAGATGAATTTTTAAATCAAAAGACAAATTTGTAGAAAAATTCTTATTTCTATTCCAAACAGATTTCAGTTTGACCAAAAAATATTTCAGTTGACAAATAAAAACGAAAATACGATTTTTCATCAAACCGAAATTTTTCTACAATTCTGTAGCAAAAATCGAATAGCTATATTTTTAGTAAAAAAAAACTCACTTTCAACAAATATAAAATTATTTTTAAACAAATTATTAAATGTTTAAACAAATAAATGAGCTTTTAAATGAAATCATGGATAATTATT
>NC_046659.1:103979030-103980383 GCF_010883055.1 Belonocnema kinseyi
ATCAGCCTTGGAGGAGATTATGTTGAGAAATAAAAAAAAAAATTCTTAAAAACGTTGTTTTTCTTGGTCAGGCCGGAAACTTATCAATCCACCCTCGTACAGAGTTCAAAGTGTTCGCGGAATTCAACGAATAACCTGAATTCATGGAATTCACGAAATTAAAAAAAAAGAGAAATCACGAAATTTATACAATTTATGGAATCTAAAGAATTCACGGAAATCAAGGAATTCGTGAAATTCAAGGAATTGAAGGACTTCGAAGGATTCACGGAACTCTAAGAATTTATGGAATTCAAGAAATTGACGAAAATCACGAAATTCATGGCATCTATGGAATTCATGGACTTCAACGAATTTCTTGATTTTCGTGTATTTCTTGAAGTTCGTGAATTTATTTATTTCCACAAATTCTGCAATTCCGTACATTCTTTGAATTCTATAAATTCCGCGAATTGCATGAATTCCAAGAATTCCGTGTATTGTATCAATTAAGCGTATTCCACGAATTCTAAAATTGTCGTGATTTTCGTTAATACCATCAATTCTATGAATTTCGTTAATTTCATAAGTTCGCAAATTTCTTTATTCCATGAATTCTGGAATTCCGTTCTTTCGGTAAATTTTATGAATTCCGCAAATTTCATATATTTGGCGAATTCATTCAATTCCATGAATTGCATGAATTGTGCGAATTCCTGCATATCCATGATATGCAGGACCATCCATGATATGCAGGATCACCTTGTATCGTTTTTCAACAATTTTTTTTTATTTTCAATGTTATTTTTTATAAACAAAGCAAATACTAAAAGTCCTATAAAGAAATTCACTTTTTTATTTCATTTTTACGATCAAAGTCAAAAATACTCGTTCCATCAAAAAATAATTTATAAGAAATTTGCAGCGCTTTCATGGATGAAGAATTTTTGTCCAATTTTTTTTTATATTGTTTTGCTTTAAAAAAATTGATGTTTTAAGCTTTTTATGTTGTTTCTTAGAAATTATACAGAAACTGCATATACTATAAAAAGGTGAGTATTAAACAAATTGTAGATATTTTTTTGATGCCCTATTTTTTTGATTCGTGTTTATTTATGTATCTTGCATACTTTACCTGCTAAATTATCATTTTAGTTGCAAATCTTGTTCTCTTCTTGAAAGTTTAAATATATTGTCACATTTTTAAAAATTATTTTTATAAACAAAAAATTGAACTATTCCATTTTTGGTTGAAAATTTATCTCAAATTGTAAATTCAGCTATTTGGTGTCAAATCCATGTACTTTGTTAGAAATAAACCTTTTTTCGCAGAAATTCAATATTTTTGTTTTAAAATTAATTGCTTTGGCTAGA
>NC_046659.1:103980483-103981654 GCF_010883055.1 Belonocnema kinseyi
AATTCAGCTATTTGGTGTCAAATCCATGTACTTTGTTAGAAATAAACCTTTTTTCGCAGAAATTCAATATTTTTGTTTTAAAATTAATTGCTTTGGCTAGAAAAGTAGCCTTTAATTTCAAATTGATTTTTTAGTTGGAAATTTAATTATATCATGCTTGTTTGATCATCTTCTGCAGTAGAAAATTCTACTATTTGTTTGAAAAATTCTACATTTTGCTGAATATTTCTTATTTGTGGCAATTAATTAACTTTTTTCGTTAAAACTCAAACTAGTAGATGTTTAGTATTTCATCAAATATCAAAATATTGGGTTGAAAGTTCATGTATTTTGTTAAAAATAATTAATTCTTGATATAAAATTAATCTTTTTGGTTGAAAATGTATTTTGTTGGTTAAAAACAGTTTTTCTTATTAAACATTAATTTTTTCAAATACAAATTTAACGAAATTTCTTTTCGGATTGTTTTTCAGGCATTTACTCTTCTCGGTTGCCAATTTTAACCAATTTGTGGAAAATTAATTTAATTTTGTTAAAAACTCATTTCTTTAATTAACAATTAATATATTCTCTTTTTTCTTTAAATTATTTTTTTCCGATTAAAAATTCATCTATTTTGTTCAAAATTTACCTTTCTTAATAAAAATTTATTTTTGTGCTTAAAATCGAATTTATTTGGTTGAAAATTACTTTCTCTAATGGGAAATATAATTTTTTTAAACTAAAAATTTCATTTCATTTTTTGTAAAAATTTGTTTTATAGATAATTAATCTTTCTGATAGAGAACTTATGTGTTTGGTTGAGAGTTTAACTATTTAAGTGAAAATTTATTTTATTTTATTGGATCCTTTTCAATTAAAAATTTGTCTTTTTCAAAGATAGTTAACGCTTTCTGTCAAAAATACTACTAGCAGGTTGAAAATTCCAATAAAAATTAAAAAATTTGGTTAAAAAATATTCTCTTTTGGTAAAATATTCATTTCTTTAATTGAAATCTATTTTGTTGAAATTTTTGTTGTCGTAGAAAATTCATCTTCTGATTTTACAATTCAACTGGTTCACTTTTTTTAATAATTATCCATGATTTCATTTAAAAGCTCATTTATTTGTTTAAACATTTAATAATTTGTTTAAAAATAATTTTATATTTGTTGAAAGTGAGTTTTTTTT
>NC_046659.1:103981754-103991861 GCF_010883055.1 Belonocnema kinseyi
AGCTATCTAAGGATGGTACTATAGAACGCCACCTCAAGGTAGGCCTAGTGGCGCCATCTCTTGGTCAGGCCGGAAACTTATCAATCCACCCTCGTATATTTCTTAAATTCTGTGAATTTGTTGAATTATCTTATTTCCGTGAATTCCTCAAATTTCGTGAATTTGTGCAATTTTGTGAATTTCTTATATACCATGCCTACTGTGAATTCCTCGAAATCCGTGAATGAAAGGAATATTCTAAAATTCCACGAATTCCTAGAATTTTGTAAATTCTATGAATTCCAGAGCGGGCACCTCTACAATCGAAATTCCCAAATTTCTTTCTATCAGAACATTTTTATTTTATTTTTTGCTATTTTTCGACTGCCGTGCTATTTTTTAGGCTTTACTATTGTTTTTGAAAATCAAAATTTCGAATGTATTAGTTGCTGAATTGACTCAAGCCAAGAAATTTCAAAATATAAAAATGAAAAAAAATCAAACAACAGAATTTCGGGGTTTTTTGAACTTTTGAACACACCAATGAACAATTTCCAAAAATCACCCTGATTGAGAGTTAAAGTACCCTCGTAAACTACACACTGTGTACAAACCCAAATCTCTGAAAAATATCATTTTTCAGAAAAGTTATACTGATGGTGTACTAAGGTGTTGGATTTTGGTGTTAAGAGTTAAAGTCCAAAAGTTGAAATTTTTGACAGTGTGAAATTTTTGGAAAAATAATTTTTTGATAAAGACATATCTCTCTGGTATCAAGTGGTTGATTTTTAACGTCAAGAGGTGAAGCCCAAAATTATTATGCTCTTCAAAAATATTAACTTCGTTTCTTGGGCTCTAGCCCCTAACTTAGGAAACCAAACCCTTTATAGCACACAAATATGATTTTGTCAAAAAAAAACCTTTTTGCAATCTTATACTGCCAATAAAGTCATTTTTGGTGACTTCAAAGCACCAACTTCGATTTTTAGGATCCAAACCTTGACAGAAAAAGACCAACTCCTTTGTAAACCGTCAGCTCGACTTTTTACAAAAACAATCTTATTGTGAATTTATGATTTTAGAGCTTCTTTAAAATTTCAATTCGAGTTTTGACATAGGTGTTTGATTCTTTATTAGCAGATATGAAATTTCTATAAAGACGGTAATTATTTTGAACAAAAAAGCTCATTTATAATAAAATGTTAATTTTTTACTTAAAAACGAAAAAATTCAAAGAAAAGCTTAATTTACTATAAAAAAGATAAATTTTTTAACTAAAGGGTTAACTCACTACTAAAAAAGACGAATTTTAAAGAAAATAGTTCAGTTCTTAAGCCAAGTTGTTAAATTTTCAACAAAAAATATGAATTAATAATTAAAAAGATTAATATTTAACTGAAGAAAATTACAATTTTTAACAAAGTTCAATAATTCTCAAATTAAAAGTAGAATTCTCGTCTAAAAAAGATTAATTTTTGAACCATCAGATTAATGTACTGCCGAAAAACACGAATTTTTAATAAAATTCAAGAATTCTCAACCAAAAACTTGAATTTTTAACAAATAAAATAATTTTTTAAATGAATATATTTATTTACTAATAGAAAAGTCAAATAAAAAAAAATAATACAATTTTTAACATAAATTCAGAATTCTCAACCAAAAAGTTGAATTTTGAACTTAAAATATGAATTTTTGAACAAAAAGATTAATTTGCTGCAAAACAAGTCTCGTTAGTAAAATTAAAGAATTCTCAACGAAAGGGTTGAATTTTTAACTAAAAGAGATGAATTTTTAAACATAAAGATAAATTTACTACCGAGAAAGACGAATTTTTTAACAAAATTAAAGAATTCTCAACCAAAAAGTTGAATTTTCAGCTAAAAAGAGGATTTTTTAAACAAAAAGATTAATTTTTTACCAACAAATATTAATTTTCAATAAAATTATAAAAATTTAAACAGAAACGTTGAATTTTCAACTAAAAAAGAAGAATGTTTAAACAAAAAGATTATTTTACTACCAAAAACATTCATAATCTTCAAACACACTGAAACGTTACTATATTTACATTAAAAAAAAATCTCTAAATTTTAAAAGGTTAATATGCTTGCAACGTTACTTTTAGTGGGACCTCCCCCCAACTGTTACCAAACATAGGTTTTGTGAGCACCCCCCCCCCTCCACCGCTCAAAAATGAGAACATAGTTTACAGATGATCCCTCATCGTAATCAACATTTACTTCCCCACCATCCAAAATTACTTTTTAATTTTACTCGTACATAGCTGATTCGAATAAATGACCGACCCATTACTTTGGATTTTCGATTCTAAAAACCACAAGTTTAAAAAGTGGGAAAAATAATTATTATGAATAATTCTTATCTGGAATTTTTTCCAGCATGTATTCCTAATTTGTCCGACAATGTTTCTTTGTAAATTTGAAGAATTTTTTTTTTACAGAATCAAGCCCACGACCGTCAAATCCGAATGAGGGCAATAATCTCCAGGAAGACAAAATAAACCATCCTCAAAATAATTTGAATCTAAACAAAGACACCTCAGGTTCAGATTCTTATTTTTATTCTCAAATTTTCAGACTTCTTTCTCGCTCCAATTCAAAAATTTTTTCAAGTTGCTTCGTGTCCAAAACTCTTCGCGGCAAATCTTCTGTATGGATTTAAAGGTTGCTAATTTTTTTCCAGGATCAGTTGAAGGACATGTTCCTCTATATGCGAGGTCTAATTTTGGCGCCTACCGGCCTCTCGATTCACCTGGTACCCGCCCACAGAAACGCCAGATAGGTTTGGATTATCATTTTTATTTCATCTTCTTAAGTGGAAGTAGAAGTATGAACTTTGAATTTCTTTAATTCTCAGCAGCTTGAATTCTTAGTAAGGTAAACTGAGTATTACTGGGACGGAAGATTTCCGTTTAATCGCGATCTACCTGCTAGACTTGCCCTCTCCTAAGGACCCCTCTAGAGAAGGACGCAACAATCTTTTCTTGAAGCGGATTGGTCGAGGCGCGATCCAGAATAAATCCGGTCGGGCACTGGTAGTGGCTATGTTGGCATGGGTTACAGCTGTTGTTCAGCTGTTGTCGTAGTGTTCAAACGGAGTACGTGCGCAATTTGTATAACGGCTTCATATCTCGGAAAGCATCTAAGGCCTAGTTGGGGGGGGGCATTGTTGCGTCCTTCTCCAGGGGTCCCTTTCCCTCTCTAGTCGACTTCCCCTCTCGACGCTGACTGAGCGAGAACGGGCGATTCCTGACTTGCATCCTTTACCTGATATGTAAACCCCCACCATTGCATGCAGCACGTTACCTCAGAGAAATCCTCTAGGTAGAGTTGAGACCCAAATTCACAGAGGCTCACACAGACTTGTCACTGCGCATCGCGATTAGTCCGGAACCAGAAGTCCGCATAAAGGGCGCAAAAGTTTGATTTTTTTAATGCATCCATTGAAATATATACTACTGGTATGTGATAGTTTCATTTAAGAAAATTAATTTTCACAGAAAAAAATTAATTTTATACTTTTATGATAAATCTTCAACCAAATAGATTAATTTTCTACCAAAGAAGTTGAATTTTCAACTAAAAATAAGGTGAATTTTATATTTTAAACCTGAGGTGAAATAGTACATTTCTTTAGTAAACAAATTACTTTGCAACCGATGATGACGATTTTTTAACGAAAAAGTTCAACTTTATACTTCAAAATACAGGTTAAAAAATTTGTTCTACTAATTAACTTTCGGTAAAATACATTCATTTTCAATCAAATGGTTATTTTTGTATCTAAAAAAGATCACTTTCAAACGAAAACCGAATAGACTAAGAAGGATAATTTTCTACCAAAAAAAGACGAATTTTCAAGCAAAATGATTAAGTTTTAACCATAAACATTATTTTGCTACAAAATACGCGAATTTTTAACTAAATATTTGAATTTTCAATTTAAAAAAATTTATTTTCAACCAAAAATGAAATATGTTCATCTTTAGTTATGGGTATTATTTTCAAACATCAAACAAAGAATTTCCAACAAAAAAGTTGAGGTTTTAACAAACAAACAAAAAATAATTTTTATCCCAAAAATTCATTTTCCAGAAAATAGTTGAATTTTCAACCAAAAAAATAAATTTTTAATCAAGAATATTAATGTTTAAAAAAGACGCATTTTCCACCAAATACGTATATGAATTTTCATCAAAATGGTTTAATTTTCAAAATGTGAATTTTAAATCAAACATAAAATAGGTAAACTTTCAGTAAAAAAAATGTTTTTAAACAAAAAAAGACGAATTCGGAACAAAATAAATCAATTTTAAGCGAAAGAAGAACATTTTTAATAAAAAAGATGTACCTTTCACCTCATAAAATAAATTTTCAACTACGAATCTTAATCTTTCACCAAAATCATTAACCTTTGACAGAATACATTAATTTAAAAAAAAATAATTGAGCTTTTAACTAGAAGAGGTCAATTTTCAAAAAAATTTCGAATAATTAAATTAGCATTTAAAAAAATTACTTTTCAATCAAACAAAGAACGAGTTTTCAACAAAATATTGTAACCAAGAAGATTAATTTTCTACCGAAAAACACTACATTTAACAAAATACAAGAATGAACAAAAAGATAGAATTCGGGTTCCAATCGTATATAAAACTACCAATTGCAGCGGGCCTTCCTTGAAAATTTTCAATTAAAAAAATTATTTTTTAAAACAAAAAACCAAATTTTAACAAAATAGTTAAATTTTCCTAACATGATTAATTTTCTTATAAATTTTTTTTCTATTTTTATATATTTCATAAAGTTTTATTATGTGTACATATATTATACTAGGTTCTTCCTCATTTTATTCTTCAAGATTGTAAATTTATTGTAAAATTTGGTTAAAAAATCGCGCGCTTTTCATCACTTCTGGTTCGGGTTTAATCGTAGTCAATCAAAAATGTGAGAAGTTTTGGCAGAACTCTACCTAGAGGATATCTCGACTGAGATTTTAGCTTGACTTGAAAGGCACATTGCTTAAAAAGCACATTGTGAACGGAAGTTTAAAATTTTATTTTTCGGATTCCCGATAATAATATTAAACTGTTGTTCCTTTTGTTTTCGCTTTAGAAACTTTCCATGGAGTTACTTTACCTTACTCTAAAATTCAAAGATATTTAGCTTCAAATTGCATCTTTCTTGGTTAAAGATTTCACTTTATTTGTAAGTTAATTTTCTTAGTTTAAAATTAACTTTTACTTAGAAAAACTGTTACTAGTTTGTAGAAAATTCTATGTTTTTTGGTGACTTCATATAAATGTTTATGTTCAACCATTTGGTTAAAATTTTTTAATATTTTGTATCAATCCCGTCAATAATATTGAAAGTATATTTTAAAAAGCTTAAACAAATTTCCAAAATTGTCAAAAAAAAATCTGTAAGATTTTCAGGAATTTGTGAAAGTTTGCAGGTTTTATTGAAAATTGTGGGAACACTTCGAATTATTTGAAAACAGATTTAGAAGTTTTAAAAGAATTTCAAAAAAATTTTAAAGTTAAAAAGATTGCAAGTAATTTGATATAAAATTAGATACGAAAATTTTATCAAGATTTCTATGAAAATTAAGAGTAGTTTTTTATCTTAAAAAATTAATTTTTCAGAGAATATTTAAAAAGATTTTTAAATAGTTCAAAAATTTTAAAATAATGTAAGAAAATGAAAAAATATTTTTTTCATCTTGCAGGATTAAATACAAGTTTTATGACAAACTCAAATCATTTAACCGATTAAGCCCTGCAGGGACGCAATTTTCCGTTTTTTTTTCAGCAATCTTAAGCTCAATGAAAACTGTCAGAAAATTTTGTTGTAATAGATCCATATCTACGCAGAATTCGACGATCTTTCAGAATGTGTTCAAAAAGTTACTCATTGCGAATCTAAGATCAAATTTGACAAATTCAAAATGGCGGATGCAAAATGGCGGCCAAGAAATTTAAAAACGTGTATTGGTATGATAATATATACTTAGGAATTTTGAAGGTCGCTGATTATAAATCCTACATCAAATTTCATACATTCAAAATAACGGATCCAAAATAATAACGAAAAAATTTAATTACGCGTATTGGTATGATAATGTATACTAAGGGGTTTTGGAGGTCGCTTATTACGAATCCAAGATGAAATTTGTCATATTCAAAGTGGCGGATCCAAAATGGCTGCCCAAACACATTTTTATTACGCGTATTGGTAGAATAATATATTGGTCGAATCTAACATCGGATTCGTAATCAGCGACCCAACAGACACCAAAGTACATATTATCATTGAAATACATGAAATTCGATTATTTCAACTGCCATTTTCGATCAGCCATTTTGAATTTGTCAAATTTGATGTTAGATTCGTCCTGAGAAACACAAAATACACCTTAATATACATTATAATACCAATACGCGTAATTAAATTTTTTGTCCGCCATTTTGGATCTGCCATTTTTAATATGTTAAATTTGATCTCGGATTCGTAATCAGCGACCTGCAAAACCCTCTTCTACAAATTTTCACTTGAATTTCTGAGAAATTGATTTTTATGTGCAAAAACCAATGGCAGATTCGGAATGATCGTGAATTTCTACGTAGATATTGATCTATTAAAAAAATTTTCTGACAGTTTTGATTGAACTTAAGAAGGCTGAAAAAAGAGCTAAATATTCAATAAAATGAGGAGGTTTAAACAAAAAAAATTTTTTAGTTTAAAAAAATGCATTAAAAGTTTTTAAAAAACTATTTTTAACCAAAGAGATAAATTTTGAACTAAAATGATAAATCTGCACATCAAAAAAATTTATTTTTGACAAAGCTGTTTGACCATGATATAAATTTGTTGTATTTATTAATTCCAGATTTCAGAATAATATTAATAATCATAAAATGATTTTTAAACTCAATGTATTCTACATAAGGAGCTATTTAATATCAATATTTGAATAAATTAAATTAATATTGAATTTTAAATATTATTGAAAACAAATTGAATTACATTTTACACCTTTTAATTGAGCTGACGAAAAATCTGAAATAGTATTTTTCATTTAAGAAATTTGTGATTCAAATTTTATTGAAAATTGAGATGATTAATTGCTATGATTAAAGTAATAAGATGTAATTATTCATATTATAATTATCATTTTTGTTCTAAAAACTGGACCAAATAAAAAAATTTATTTATTAAAATAATATTGTATAGTTAAAAAATCATTGAAACCAATGCTTGGTTAAATAATTAAGTTTTAAAATATTGTTCATAAGCTGCACGCTTGCCGTTCATTTGATTATTTATCCTAAGAAAGTATGCATTAAAATTTAATATCTATATTTTACTATTTTTATTTTTTTTCAATCATAATATATAACCGTTTTGTAGAAAACTTTTGGGTTTGTAAACCATATTTTTGTAGTAATTTTCAACAGAAAAATTAATTCACAACTTATTCTATTAGTTTAAACATTTTATTTATACAATTTTATAAAAGTTATGCGAAACGTTTACAATTGTTAAAAAATAGCAAATTTTTCAGCGGTTGATTCGCTGAACTTTTCTTTCGCTCTGAATAAACAAAATTTTCCAAAATGCATCGTATCCAAAACTCTTAGTGATAAAATTTTCTGTATGGATTTTAAGGTTTCTCATTTTTTACAGATATAGATGAAATAGGAGAACGGCTAAATCAGAACGTTTTTCACAACCACTATGGTGCTTCTCACCCAGCTCATTTTATGGTATCTGGAAATCAACGCCCCACAGGTTTGGATTCTATCTTTTATTCTCAGCTTCTCAAGTTTTAGGGGAAATGTGATCTTTTGATTCATCTTCTCAAATATGCACAAAATTTTTTTATACGATGAAAAATTTATCGGATTTGAAAGAAAATTCCCAATAAAAATTTTAACTATCTAGAATCGACCCTTGAGTATTTTTTATTCCAGGCGATTTAAAAAAAAAATTATATTTAATTCAAAAGGCACCCATACGTTTGTGATTTTGGAAACATAATAACATTCAAAAGTTTTCATTGAATTTTTTCAATATTTAAATCAGAAGCCTATTCTCCTTCCAAATAAAAAAAATTTTCCAAAATATTTCGGATCCAGCACTCTTCGTGGAAAGTTTTACCTTGTAGATTTACAGTTTGCTCATTTATTTTTTAAGGATCGACTCCACAGTCATCAAGTATATTTACGAGACCAGTGTTTACCACCGTGCGAAATCACCCACCTGCTACCATGATGCCTGTACAACAACACCCCGCAGGTTCAGATTCTAATTTTTATTTTCAGATTACAAGTAGAGGTGAAAATGTGACCGTTAAACCACCTCTCCCCCTAAAGATTCTCCGAATCCACCTCTGAGGTGCTTTATAAAGTATTTACACTTGAGCTCCAAACGTACGAGAAATTCAGGAATCAGAAAATTCCAAGATACGAGCGTGAAGAGGGCTCCCACTCCTGCGAAGTTCAGCTTTCGGGGGTAATGCGTGAGAACGCACACAGGCCTATTACGTGCACGCGGACGTCAGTTGTAAGGCAGCGCATCACTCGTGCGCGCAACGCTCCCAGATTGAGCAGGACCGAGGAGAAAAAATTCCGGTTGGTCCTTTGGATTCGGGACGCTCGTATCTGTGAAGTGCTCGCATCTTTGGAGTTGGAGTGTACTCGAATTGCTAAGGGTCACATTTTAACACCAACCAACACTACACAAATTTTTTGAAAGTGTCTATATACCACGTGGACAATTTTTCTTCTACTTTTTGACCCCTTCCCTTTTTCTTTTATTATTTAACTTCACGATACAAATTAGAAGGGCCAAGCAAAATGGTAGATTTTTATAAAGTGTGATACGCATTTCCCTTGAAACTTAACTTTTGTCTTGACAATTAGCTGCAGAATAAAAAATAATTTAATTTTTTAAATATTTCCCCCATAAGTCTGTTTCACGGGGTCCCAAAAAAATTTAGTATTTATTTAGCAATTTTCTTTTCGATTGAAGGTAGAAAGCCCCTTTTTTTTATTTTCCACTTTTTATTAAGATCAAAGCAATAACCAATTAAATTTTTACAGGAGTAATTGTATGAAACAATTGTTATGTACTATATTAATATTCATTTATAATGATGCTAGAAAGTTGTAATTATCTCTAGAATTTGTCACTGTTTGCTCACTTTTGAATCACAGTAAGGTAATAATTTATGCAATTTAACCAACACCATTGTTTAAAGAATTTAATATTTTTAATAATAATCCTTTGATCGATGCTAGATAGTTGCGGCTTTTTCTGGAATTTTTCACCTTGCTTTGGCTTTTTACTCATAAACAAATGATAAATAAATTATATTGAGACTGATTTCATAAATAATCTTTCTTTTTGTGAATATTTTGTTGTTGTTAAAATAACAAAGATATTTTATATATCCTTTAAACTTTCTACATGGACCATTTCATAAATTCGATTGCTTCTAGAAGTTGAAAAAATAATTAATTGCATCCATTATTATGTGGCTCTCTATCTAGCATTAAAATGAGACACATTAGATATGAGCAATAATAATTCGTTGATTTTCTAGACTTATTGAACGCTAATTGAGGATTTCATTGAAACATTATCAATATCTTTATAAAGTAATGTTTCATGTACTGGAAATCATTTTTACTAAAAGAAACTTAAAACAAAAAAATAATAGGTAGGTTTAGAATAAAAAAAATAAACGAAAATTAACATCTTGAGCAAAACAACACTCGATAGAAGAAAGTCAAGAAAAACTTTTCTGTATGAAAGCTCTACGAAATTATGATATAAACGTTTAGAAGTTTTTTGAAAAATTGAAAATTCTTAATCCAAGAAAAATTTAGAAAAATAAATAAATCCATTTTACACTCAAACGACGCCCAGATACAAAAAAAAAGATAAAAGACGAAAATTTGGCATTAAAAAAAACTACATAAATATAAAGAAATTAAGTTTTTAGACAAACGACACAAACAAGAACAAGCAAGAAAAAAAATAGATAGAAAAAAGTTGCTCATTCAGAAAAGAGCTACAAATATTTCGTGAATAATTTTTA